>NC_132868.1:5860326-6168369 GCF_048164855.1 Canis lupus baileyi | reverse complement strand
AGTGTCTACAATTATCCTTTGCTTGTAAATGAAGAAAAAGAGGTCCAGAAAGATTTAACTTTCTGAAGTCACACTAATAGAACTAATAGTTCTAATAGATCATGATGCCTGGCTTTAAACTCGGGTAGGTAAGCTTTGCAGCACTAAAAATATGATTTGCTTTATGGAGTTTTTACAAAGTTTGTTTATTGGTAATCTCTATACCCAAAGTGGGGCTCAAACACATGACCCTTAGATCAAGGGTCATCTGTCCTTCCACCTGAGCCAGCCAGGCCCCCCTAGTCTCATGTTGGATAGCCATCATTGGAGCTGCCTAACCTAAGTAGTCTCTTCTCAAGTGAGAGGAGGTTACACATGAACTTGTGCTTTTTTTCCCTATAAAATTTGATACATTTCACAAATCTTTATAAAGCAGCAAAACACTGCATTAGTTACTCAAGGTGATACAAAGACTATTGAGTATTCATGAAAATCACTCAGCAGTCAAACACACAGATATAAAACTACATATTGCTCAATTAATTTTGTTGAATTATAGGAAGAACAAACTGCCAGTTCGATTTCCCTGGCTCATCTTTTAAGAGGATCACAATTCCCTTTATTAAGAAAATAAAATATGTATTCATTAAAGTAGATGCTCTTGTAAAGGTGGGACAGTTCAATGAGAGCACAAGGTAAAAGGAATATATAAGCTTTAATAACAAAGTATAACAAAATAATGCTTATCAGATGTTTGATCAAAATATATATATTTTTATACTTAGCTATCATCTTTCGTCTTTCCCAGGACACTACAGACCATTTTAATGCTCCTATTGCTCCCAATTCTGAGTCTCTTTCTTCTTTTTTCAAAATTTAAATTCAATTAGCCAACATATGGTCCCTTTCAATGCCAAGTGCATTCTAAGGTTTCTCCTGCTCCTCTTAATTCTTCCTGCTGGTCATGTGTTTGCACCATCGACTACTCAACCTGAACTGATAATTGACTCTTTTTCCTCTTCTGCAAAACTTACTGGTTCAGAAATCTTCCTTCCTGGTGAGAAATTTCCATTTTAGAATGCTGCTTTCTACAAAATCCAGATTCTTTTTCTTCTGAACATTTATAAACCAGCGAAAACAACCAAACACACTTAAAATGATGTGTGAGTGGGCTCCCTAGAGGTGCATCTGAACAAGCGTAATCAATTTGCAATGCACTGATATTATGACATAACTCGTTGGAAGAATGTACAATTCGGCAACATTTCTAGAGTCAGTAGATTTTGTACCAACAGCAATGGGCTCCTTGTTTCACACAGAGCTTGCACTCCACTTGCTAAATCAGGTAAAACAAGGAGAAAGAGCAGAAAAAGACTCAATTAAAATATCACCCGAGGATTTCAAGGAAAATATATTAATGTCTTCCCAGAAAACCTGTAAACCACAATTGTGATACATCTGAATAATTAGTAATAATCATTCATATATAAACCCCAAGCAGTTTGATCATTAAATTGGAACAGCATTCCCTTATTCCTGAAATATAAGTTGTTAAAGGCCAAGATTTTAAGCTTATGGTTTTATATTAATAAAGTTAATATGAAGAAATGAGGTTAATATTGGTATTTGTGACATAGCTTCACATATAAGTGTATGTTTTGCCCCATAAGCAGTTAACATCAAGAACATTGTATAAAATGCATATTGAGGTTCATGCAGAGATCATATATTTAAGTAGTATTGTTGATAAAATTTTTTTTTGCCTTAAAAGATTGTTTCTGAAATAAGAGAATTTTTCACATTAAAAAGAAATGCTTATTTTCTGCTCAATCTTATTGTACTAAAAAACACCAGAAGGGTTACTTGCCTCTAGATGTTCTCATCTGAAAGGTGAATTGTATTGACAATAAAAATAATCCTGTGATTTGCTGTGGATTAGAATTTCCGGGTCTGGTGGATGGTGGCATGTCTGTGCCAGGGCTGCCAACTGCTTATGTGAGGTCTGCACTCAGAGAGCACCTAGAGAGGTGCTTCAACATCCACCTCTGGGCAGTCACCTCCACCTTTGCCCAGAGCGCAGGTCACAGCTGGGCCTCACTTTCTCCCACCTGCTTTCAGGCATGAAGCCTGAGACAGTCTCCCTGATAAAGTTGCTCAGAAAATTCAGGTCTGTTTGTAACTTGTTATCTAATAAAGGTAATGTATTTCTTTAGAAAGGTCAACTCCTAAATGCAAGGGGTCAACAAACTAGTTAACCAGTACTGGGCCTCTCCCAGTGCTGTCTGGGGATGTAGGCCAGACCTTAATGATCTCCCCCAGGAGACGAGAAGTGCACCAGACCTGTGCTCACAGGTTGTCACCCACTTGCATTAGATGGCCCTTTCTGTGGTTGTTCTGAACTTGAGCTCAGAAACGGTCATAAATTAATTGTACCAAGGTACCAAAGGACAAAGGACAAGATTGCTTCACAGGCTGGAGATTGCACCTTGATGAAGTAGCTGGCTGTCCTCACACTTCGTGGACAGCTAGTTTATTAGGAATTTGTCTTTGTCATCTAAGGCTGTTTGCTTTCTGCAGAGAGGGTTGAAAACTCCTCTTATCCGTTCCCTGAGTAAATGGCCGCAGAGACGCCTGAGTGAACATCAGGTGGACTCCAGGTGCTGTTTGTGATGTGGTTGGAGAGGAGTATGGTGGAAAAAAGACTGGATAGATTATTTCCTTTCTTTAGCCCTGGAAGGTTAGTTTTTAACAGAATAATCCAATCAATAATGATAGTATCATTTTACATGTGGTAGCCACTACATGTATCTACATGTATCCACTCCATGGGACAGAAAGCCCAAACTGGCAGTGGTTTACACAAAGTAGAAATGTTACTTGTCTTATTTATTTAAACAGTCCCGAGATAGGCTGCGGGGGCTCGCCTGGGACTGCTCTCCCGTCTTTAAGACACACCTCTGCTATCCCTAGAATATGTCCCATAGCCTCAGCATCCTGGCTGAATGCCAGAGCTCCAGCCATCACAGCCAGAGACTAAGGAGGAAGGTCACCTTCCTCCATTTAGAGACACTTCCTGGAAATTGCACAAGCACTTTGACTTACATTTCTTTGGCCAAAATGCACGGCCACATTTTGTTTTGATGGACATGGCCACATAGTCATTTGGCTTGATAGCAAAGAGATGAGGATGAAATTGGGGTTCTAAGAACTAGGACGATGGGGGAGTGGACAGTGGGAATTTCTGCTGCATATAACTATATCCTCTTCACATGTAAAGCACTTGCATTAGAGACTGCTATTGGAGGACAATTTTCTTTTTGAAAGCAATCATATCATATAACCCTAGAAACAAAAAAAAAATGAAGAACATTGGCCTATTCATTATGATGATATATAGAATTACATCTTGGCTAGAGATTATTTGAAATCCTATAAAATGTACTAATTATATATTGAATCATCAAGCTTATAAAAAACCTTGACACTATAAAGATAACCATAGAATTAAAATAAGATTCTCACTAAGCTATGTGGAGATACTTTTCATTATTGGAATTTATTTTGTTAAAAAAAATAGCAAAAAAAATCTATGAGAGAAAATTATATTTATCCATCTAGAAGTTTTAAAACTCAAATCACTGGAGCTTTTTATGACAGCATTAAGAATCATGTCATAGAAGAATTCAACTTTATGTCTTTGGAAACAGGGTGACCACTCTCTCTCCAGTGGCCCCCACACTCCAAGAACCCACAAAATAAAAGTTTGTACCTTGAATTCTGAATCCGGTTGCTATGACAATGGTTACAACAGGACTCCATTTCATTGGGTCATGCTGTTCCATTTGTTTTTTAAAGGGAAGTGTGTATTTTAGCTCCAGGGAGACAGCGATGATGGATAGAGTCTCAGACTAGAGGTCAGAAGACTGGTTTCTATTCTCAGCTTCCAGCATTGATTTGTGTGGCCACAGGCTAGTTACTTACAGTCTTTGGTTTTATATCCACTTTCAACAAAGCTTAGCTACTTCCATTCGATGGTAGGTATTGGAGAATTCACTACGAAGCCCTCCAGGTCCTCACATTCTGAACGTTGTCCATCCCCTTCTTCCTCTGTTGATGACTCCTGTACATCACACATAATCAGGTGTAGACCGTGTAGCCAGTGCATTTGGAATGTTCTTTCCTGCCATGCCTTTCACGGTCCAGGCATCTGAGGAATTGCAGACTCAGCAGCTTCAGAACGTCAAGGAATTGTTTGGATTCAGATATACTCAAATTTTAAGAAACTCATTTATTAAAATTTGCAGCCAAAGCCAAGTGAGGCAGATTTCTCTGGACACTTTGTGTGAATTAGACAAGACTGAGAGAGTTGAGCCAGAGCTCTGGCAAGTTTGATTCCAGATCTCAGATCTGGGTGGAGGTGTGAAGGAGGAACTCCTGGGATTACCCCTGCTGGCACAGAGTGGGCAACTTTGCCTGCCACACAATTGTGCCACCTGACTTGTTTCTTCTCTTTCAGAATGGACCTCCTGCACGGTTAAACATACAATGGGATGGATTGCCAATTGCTCTGCTGTCGTGAAGGTAGGAGATTAAACTACTCACGTCAAAATGAACCAGCGTGCTAAGAATATTTTAGTTCTCCCAGAAATCTTGAGACTGTCTATATATCCATGATTGGAAAACCAATCCTTTAAAATATTTTAGAAGTTCTAAAATAATAATAATAATAATAAAATAAAATATTTTAAAAGTTCTGTAAAAAATGGGAATATATGGAAAGCCAGCATGAAAACCAATCTGCTGAGAACCTACAGCTGCTTGTAAAATAGACGTACATTGTGTACAGGGTTAATGGGATCTACGTCCTGAGGACTCTTGTATTTGAGACCAGAATCAACTTTACTGTACATCAGTTTTAGAGCTGGACAGACCTAGAAGAAATCTTAACCTCACTGTTTACTATTTGCATGATTGTCAGCAAGAAGAAAAGAAGGAAGGAAGGGAGGGAGGGAGAAAGGAAGGAAGAAAGGGGAAAGAAAGAAAAAAAAGAAAGAAAGGAACGAAGGAAGGAAAGACTTCTCTGAGCTTGTTTCCTCAACTGTAAAATGGAAGTAATGTCAGCCTTCCAGGGTTGTGAGGGTTAAGGACTTTAGTGGATGGGAAAGCACCAAGGCGTGAGCATTGTACATTCTCCAAATGGGGATTTCCTTAGTGCTCCAAAGTTGATTCAGCAAAAGCAGGAGGCACATTCTAGGCAGGTGGCACAATTTTATGCTCTGACCTGAACAACTTTGACTCCCTCCTTCCAATTTCTGTAAATATATATGTAGTAAAATAAAAGCCCCAGTTCTATAATCAGTGCAAAACTTCATCAAGCCCAGGCTGAGCCCAGACTTGGTCTCGCTCTTCATTTTTTCTTTCTGCTTCCTTGGAGGAACATCTTTATCTCATTGACATTGAAAGAAAATGTAAAGCGACATGGCTGGTGCTGAGGACACAGGACTCTGTGAGAGAGGGAGAAAAAATTACAGATGTGCCAGTGGCTTAGTTCTGCTACCCCAATAAAATAGTGTAAACAACCCCTCCATTCTGGGAGCTTCAAGCCAGCAGGCCAGTTTCACAGGCACCCCTGGTCTTTCTTGTCCTCCCAGCAACCTGCAGCTTCTAACCTCGCTCACTCACAGATGTCAGCGTCAGATCTAAGGAAGCTGGAAGCTGAGCTGTCCTGATGACCATGGGAGCCCTTAGCTGCTTTCTTTCCCCAGCCCCCAACATGCTGGAGGAGCTCAAAGAGTTTACAAACCTGGTTCTGAGAGTCACATGATTCAGTTTAAGGAGAAGAGCCCCTTGACATCTGCTCCAAGAACAGGGGTTGGTTGCAGATATTGTTCTTCCCAGATCTAGTAACCATGTTTTCTATATTTTTTAGCTACACATCACAACCTTCTTCTAAAAATGACATTAATTTTGCTGGGGAAAATATACAAATCCATGGCAATTATATAATGAAGCAGCTGGAAAGAGGGCACACGCCTCTGCTGATCTTCTACCCACTTTCATCCTCCTGCCTTCGCACAGCTCAGCTCAGAACAAGGCACATATGTCAGAGGCTGCGGAAGGAACCGGAGCCTTCTTTTGCCAAAATTCCTTTTAGAATATTGGCAGAGATCTCAAATGTCAGTGTGTAGGGGAGCGACAGGGAGAGATTTGTGGATGCGTGTGTGAGAAAGAGAATATATATGTTAGACGAAGAACCAGTCCATATGCTCCTTTGAAGCCTGTTTCCAGGGTGGGCAGTGACCCTTGGACTTCCAAGGTGGCCCCGCTCGCCCTCCCTATTTGAATGCTGTCTGTTGAGAATTCCTTCTGGGGTCAACCAACCAACCTCAAGCCCACTTCTCCTAGAAGCCTTTGCAACTCCCATGCTCAGCTATTTGGATAGCTGTCTCTCTACGTGTTCTCAATTTCCCTTGCAAACTGCCGACCCACACATCTTTCTCTTCACCAGACATGTGAAGAATGCCAACAAATCTTCCAAATTTGTGCCTAACTAGTTCCCTTAGACCACTAGCCCCCCAATGGGTTGCATATCCATGTGAAAGGGATCTTTACAATTGTTCTTTCCTGGCCAGAGGTGGGGTGGGGGATAAAATATGCAAGGTTTCCCTAGTCTGTAAGAACGAATTGTCATTCCTCCTGAAAAAGGTACAAGGATCAAAGACAGAAGAATAGGAGGGAATAGAACATCTACATCCATAAGGAGAAAGCCGTTCCATCTACCTGAAACTAAAGAATTGCAAATTAATACAATATTACGGTGGGGGGAAGTGCTCTGGAGAAAGGCAGATGGTGCCTCTCTGATGCTTACTATCAGGGCAGCTGTGGATGAGTCAGGGAACTGTCTAGAACCTTGGTTTCCTAACATGGAAAATGGGGAACAGAAAACCAAACATGCAGATCTGTTGAAAGAATCACTAACGTATTACCCTGCACATAGTAGCCTAAGTGGTGAAGGGTGCATTTGGTGTAATTATTTTTAAGCATTAGAACTAAAAGTGGACAAAATCAGGTGAAACAAGTAAAATAATAATTATACTAATAAATTAATAATAATAATAATAATAGTGTCAGGGGATGTGTAATCTTTTGAGGGCATTTTGACTATGCTAACAGTTCCCAAAATAGGATCCCTGTCATTTGAATCAGTGCATCTTTTCCTGTGAATTTGTGTTAAGAAAATAATTTAAAAATGCAATATGTATCATGATTATAAAATTATGACAATGCAGTGCATGGTTAGATGAATTAATCAATGCATCAGAATATAAAGTCTAGACACAGACCCACACTTCTGCAGTCACCTGGTATGTGACCAAAAGTGACATTGCCAGGCAGGAGGAAAAGATGACCTTTTTGATTGTTGGCACTGAGCCAACTGGATATCCATATGGAAAAAATGATTCTTCAGCCTCACGTCCCACTAAACACAAAAATCAATTACAGATGGAGTACAGATATAAATGTGAATAATAAAAATAATAAATCTTTCAGAAGACACTGTAGCAAAACATATTCATGACTGTGGAGTAGACTTAGCTTTTTAATACACGTAGTATGCTAATCATAAAATGATACGTTGGAATACATTAAAATTAGCAAAGTTTGTATATCAAGATACCATTAACAGGTTGCAAGGAAAACCCATGGGATGACAGAAAATATTATAAAACATATATCGGAAAAAGGACTTGTATCCAGAATATATAAAGAACTTCTACGAATCATCATTCTGCCAATCATCTTTGGCGGACAAGCCAAAGGGCAAATGGGCAAAAGACTTGAGCAGGCACTTTAAAAGGATACTCCCAGTGGCAAATAAACACATGAAAAGATACTTAAGAAATAACAGGGAAATGTGCATGAAAATCACCATAAGGTATCACCCAAATGGTGATTCAGGATCTCAAATCTCAAATTCGTGAGGACAAAAACAGCAAGGGTTAGAAAGGATGTGGAACAAGCAAGTGGTAAATACCACTGATGGAACCATAAATCCTTTGGAAAGTGGCTTGGCATTAATATTCCAACTGGTGCCACATACCCTGTGATCGAGCAACTCTACTGCAAGGCCTCGCACCCCATACAGCTGGACTTGTATGTTCATCATTAGACATGTACAAAAATGTTCATAGCAGCACTACTCCAATGGCCCTGAGTAGAAACTACTCCAACGGCATCAATAGTGGAATGGATAAATAAATTGCAGTATATGTGTGCACATGCCATGCTAGGAAGCCTTGTGATGAACATCTATGTGCACGTGAATGTCACAAAGACAACATGGAGAAAAAGAAGTAGACACAGCAGGTAGAGGTCATCTGCTTTAAAAGTCAGGAAAGATGGGCAGACCGGGTGGCTCAGTGATTTAGCGCTGCCTTCAGCCCAGGGTGTGATCCTGGGGACCCGGGATCGAGTCCCAAGTCGGGATCCCTGCATGGAGCCTGCTTCTCCCTCTGCCTGTGTCTCTGCCTTGCTCTTTCTCTGTGTCTCTCTTGAATAAATAAGTAAAATCTTAAAAAAAAAAAAAAAAAAGGAAAGAAACTAGTCTTAATTAGGGGAAGGAGACCTGAAAGGATCCTCTGGTCCTGGTAATAGTGAGTTTCTTCTAAGTATTGCTTATATGGTGTGTTCACTTTGCAAAAAATTCACTGATCTATATCCTTATGATCTGTGTGCATTTCTGGGTGTGTGTTGTGCCTCAGCAAAAAGTTTAGCCCCCCACTGAAGTATGTGTGAAAACATATGTGCATATATACACACCCAATTTCATTAGTACCAGACTTGGGAAATAGTCCTAATGTCCCTTGATGGCTAATTTTATATGTCAACTTGGCTGATCACAGGGTGCTCAGCTATTTGGTTAAACGTCATTTCTGGGTATTTCTGTGAGGGTGTTTCTGCATTAGATTAGCATTTAATTTGGTAGATGTGAGTGGGCATCATCCAATCCATTGAGGGCCTAAATAGAACAACAAGGCAAATGAAGAGAGAATTCTCTCTGCCGGATGTTTTGGCTGGGATACAGTTTTCTGCCCCTCAGACTGGGACATATATTGTCAGCACTCTTGGTTCTCTGGCCTTCAGACTTTGACTGGCTTTCCTGAGTCACCAGCTTGCAGACAACAGACTTCTGAGCCTCCACAATCACATGAGCTAATTCCTTATAATAAATCTGTATTTTTATCTATATCATTTTTATCAACTATTGGCTCTGTTTCTCTGGAGAGCCCTGACTAATACATTCCCACATTAAATTTTCATGAGTTCTAGAATAGCAATCCTGCCCTAAAACTTCTTGCAGCCATTCTGGCTGCTACCCCACATAAGACTTCCTTTTGGATGCCCTCCTCCCTGCCCTATTTTATACTTGCAATTTCTTTATTGTCTCGTCAAACAAGAGATCTATCAAGCCATATCTGTGCTGCTGTTGGGTGGAAGATTGCCATCTGAGCTGATCCCAGATGCTCCAGCTCCTCATTCAATTAACTCAGTAGGTCAAATAGATACTGATACCAACTGAACTTGAAAGTTGCTGACGGTCATTACTCTTCCAGGGAATCCAAAGAGACAAACTCACCAATATTTCCAGTTGTGATTGGTGAGGTAGCAGGATGGATTGGGTAATGCTACAGAAACAACCTGAAAAATCTCATTTGGCTAACTGTTAGCCACTCATCTCAGTGGCTAACTGATGAAGTTTATTTCTTGTTCACACTGCCTATTACAGACTCTGCTCATTTTAATTACTCATGAACCCAAGCTTCCAGGGGTTCTCTCCCTCCATCATCACAGATGAGGGAAAAGGGAACAGATGCTGACTCTTAAAGCTTCCCTCCAGAACACTCATATTTCATTGGCAAAGAGGCAAGTCATATGGGTCTCCTCAAGGATGGTCTGTCCTCCACGAGAGGCCCACTGAATGAGTGTGTTGCAGTCTTCTACAGGGAGAAGTAGGAGGAAGGGAGGGAGGCACTACAGAGGGAACATCAGATGTTGACAGTAATCATGTACATGTTTTCCCCAGGTGTCCTTTTGAGATAGGAACACGTTCAGTAGTGAGGGGCAGGATGTACACCCAGTCAGCCAGGTCAGTGGACCCAACCCTGGTCCTCAGTGGGTGACTGTTGTCACACTGGCTGATAGTCCATCCAGATAAATGTATTTGAATTAACTCCACAAGCTCAAAAGGGCTTGTGGATGTTCAACAGTAACTTAGTTCAACATGTAACTTGTCCAGTTGGAGTCCCTTAAGGAATACATAAAGATGAATTACCTAATCAAAACATTGGGAAATAATCTCTTTATGGAGATGTGAGGGGTTCTGTATTTATTAGCTTCAAGGTAAAAAACAGCAGCCATTAAGTAGGTGACTTGATAATATGTTAATAGTTTTCCTTGTTCTTCCTAGAAAGAAGACAAAAAGAAATTATTTCTTTAACAGCAGAGTCACCTTAGGTTTCACATTAGAAAGGGCTGACTTCGCATTTCATTGTCTAAGGAGATTGTGAGATGTTGAGATCCTGGTCAATGGAGCATCTTCGAATTAATCTCAGGATTCTCTCCAGCCCCACCACCAGCCAAACTTGGGAACATTGAGTGAGGCCTTGCTCGTTATGTAACAGTCCATCTCTTCTTTATAGGAGGAGCCCACTGAGCATATGCATGTTCCCTGCAGATCTATAAAGTTTAAAGAAAACAAAATAAAAATCAATTTTATTCTGCAGATGGTGGCTCACTGTAAGCTGTTAATTTTATCGGGTGAATTATTTTATCATAAAAGTAAGTTTTCGCATTTTCTAGAAACTCTTATTTTGCCTGGGGATCTGATAGAGCTGCTTCTCAATACTCACCCTTCTCAGCTTGCAAAGGGAGAAAAATTATTGTAAATGGCTTTGCTTCTTCTCAAACGGAGTTCCTCACTGTGAAGCTGAGCCTCTAATGAAGGGAAAGGAGGTTGGCTCGAAACTCCAGGTGCAGAGCGGCTTCTGATAAGATTAAAAGGATGTTTTCCCGTAGCAGATACCATTCGCCCTGAACTACTGTTTCCTAAACAAAGTGATTATATGCCAAATGGTGCAATTTATCTCTTGGGTGCTCAGTTGCTTGCTTCTGAGTTTCTGATACAAATGATTAGCTCTGGATTTTTACTGGTAACTTTTGTCTCTTTGTTTTCATCCCAATTTCAATACTCTTGCATCAGAAGACCTCAGAAGCTCTGGTTCTGCTAAGGAATTAGTTTCCATTGTGAACTCATTGCAGTTATTATTAAATCATACAGAAATGTTTAGGATCCAACTGTTTCAAAACTTGGCGAAATTTTACTTTTTCCTCCCATTGATCTAAAACCAAGGTATTATTATATTGATGCCTAATATTGCTGCAGCTTGTCTCATAATAAAATTGACCAACTCTACTTTTTTATTGTGGGAAAATAAAGATAATATACAGCTAATCATTTTAACCCTTTTTAAGTATGCAATTTGCCACAGTGTGCCAATCAGGACCTCTATTTAGTTCCAGAATTTTACTGACTAAAATTGGACGCTTCTAAGAGTTCAAAGAAATCTTGCTTCCCAGGGAAAATGAATGTCTGTTGCCAAATGATTTTATCAAATGATTTTTTTTTAATCAAAATAATTACTGGAGCATGGGGACAGGAAATCATAGGGATTTTCCTTTGGAAATCCCATTCACCACCCACATTCCAGTGTATACTCCTTCAAGAATGTCTCTGGGGCAACGCCATCCTATTGGCCAAGGAACTGCCACGTTGGCCCCAGGCCAGCTCCAGGGGGACAGCCCAGAGTGCTCTGTCCTGGGCACAGAGTTAGAGCTAAAGGACGAACCACCATTAATGAACTGTTGGGTGGCTCCCTGTCCAGTGCACCCCCCACCACCCCATCTGTCACAGGGACCCAGTGGTATGGCCTGGCATCCCCTCTGCTGCAGTGCAGGGAAGCTTGACATTTTGATAAGAGCAGTTGCAAAAGTAAGAACTGAGTTTCATTCCTTTATTTAACCTGAAGGTTTTCCTAATATCCCGCCAAATAGTGCCAAGAGCTCTGCTTTCTGACACTTGACTGGACTCAGAAGACATCTGGATTTGATTTCAGAGGAAAAAAGACCAAGACAATGAAATGAGTGTTTTTCCAAATGTAACCTTTAGGTTCCTGGAATGATTCCATCCTGGCCCCCATCCCCCACTCCCTGCAACCCCCCTAATCCAATCACAAACCCATCTGGTTGTTTTCGAATGTAAAGGAATATTTTACATCTCTACCAAAAAGTTAGACTTCGGTAGTGTTCCAAGCTACAACTTTAAACCCTCCATCATCCTTATGAGTATGAAAGCTAAAGTAACTTATGGTAAATTAATCCTTATTAGAATATAAACTCCAGAACTTTCTGGCAAAAATGCACCACATTTCGCAGTGATGAAAGCAGCATTTCTAGTTTCCCACCGCACAAGACTGTGAGCCTTACCGATGTACCCCAGATCCTCAAGCACCATCCAGTGAAGAATAGACACCTGTCCATATCTGCTGGATGAATAATACTGATACTTAATAAATCAGAATACCAATACCAGTTTTCCCAGAACTTCTCTGTGGAAGTCAATGTGGTAGTTGTTAATAACAACATGCTCTAATTTACTTCAAAGACTGTGGGGGTGGGGGTGGGGAGCCGGGGTACCTCAGGTCCAGTTCCTATTAGCATCTATGTCTTGTCTTATGCTCATTCTCCCCTTTTCATGGAACTCCTCCCCTCACCACTACTGGCTTCTCTATGCTTAGCTTCTGCTTTTTTTCCCTCTCACCATTTCTCTGAGCCTTTCTCCAGACTGAATGCTTGTGTCCCTCCAGAAGTCATACGTTAAACCTAACCCCCGACACAATGGTGTTAGCAGGTGGAGCCTTCTGGGAGGTGACTTAGGTCATGAGGGTGGAGCCCTCATGAATGAGGTTAGTGCCCTTATAGAAGTGACCCCAGACAGCAACCTTGTCCCATCTGCCATGTGAGGACACAGCAAGAAGACGGCCATCCGTGAACCAGCAATTGGGTTCTCATCAGACAGGGAATCTGCCAACAACTTGACCTTGGGCTTCCAGTCTCCAGAACTGAGAAGTGAATATCTGTTGTTAGAGCCACCCAGGGCATGGTATTTTGTTACAGCAGCTGGAACAGACAGAGACATGCTTTTTTTTTCTCCATTTAACCCCACCTTGATCCCTTTGAACTTTCTCTTTCTCTTCCTCTTCCTCTCATTTTACATTTTGCTTCTCCTCTGTGCACCTTCCCCCTTCTTTAGCAAATACATGTATTTTAAGGGGTATTCTGATTTATTAAGTATCAGTGTCCCAGTCCTTAATTTTTCTCATGGAGCATTGAAATCTTATGAGCCTTTGTAATGCAACAAATAAAGGCTATTTTTTACTTGTTTCTGGCAAAAAAAAGAATAAACGTTCTCCGTGATGACAAGTGGCCTCTTGAGAAGGCAAGGAGCACATGGCAAGCTCTCCTGGACACCCCACTGCTTCTGCACCCCTGAATGGCCTGGCAGTTTCTCTCCCTCACCTGAGCAGCAGCATCCAGAAGGTTGGCCTATTCCCAAGTAATGGGAATAAGTTATCCTACTGCCCATAGCTCCTACTTTATGAAGAAAAAATGAAGGATCCTCAAGTGGTGTCCAGCTTTGTGTAGGGAACTAGGTAGGTGCCTTGTGAGGAATGAATACTCTTATCAAGTGTCTGCTTTTCCAATCCTAGTTTTCTGTTCAGTGATTATTGATACAACATACATTAAATTGAGGGTACCAGTGTGTTCAGCAAAGTGCATTCCTGGATTGCCAGATGAAGAGAAACCATAAGATTTATTTTTTAAATTAATAAAAACAGGGTGAGACATACTCCTGGTGTTTTGTATGGGACAATCAATACTTATCTTCCTCCTTAATTTGAGTGACAAAATTAATCAACAATGTCATCACGACTCTGTCATATTGTCTGTCCTGTTCTAAGTCCATGTAAAGAAAAATTGAACGATGATGGAGAACCAGAAAAGAATAGGAGACAGTCCATTGTTCCTACTTTCAAACATTCAAGTTTTCTAGTTCACCGGGTAAGTTAATTGAAGCAAATTCTTAGATAATATGAGAAAAATCGTTTTCTGCTAACATCACAGACATGTGTACTGTTTCTTTTTAAAATTTGAAAAATAAAATAAAATTTGTAGAAGCAGCAATTGTTAACTTGTTTCCTTGGTCAACAGATTAATTTGCCTCCCTCATGTGTCTCTGCTGTTTTCCCATTCACTCAGCTCATCCATTCGTTGGCACAGTGCTTTTCCCCTCCTGGATGCTCAAGAAATATGATTTGATGATAAACCTACCTATAATTTCCAGATGCCTTGCTTCCCCTCCTGTTGCTTCCTCAGCTCTTGCCAGGGAAGGTAAGCTAGCATGTTGTTAGGCAAGGGCTCTTCTTTAGTAAGTGCAGGTGGAGGAGGGAAGGTTGAATAGCAAGAGAACAAAGGGGAAGAAAATAGCATACTTTGCCATTTCTACAACCTTTACTAAAAATTTTCTTTTGAAGCTATACATGTATTTCTTTCAAATAGAAAGCTTTGTTGAGTAAAAACATTCTTAAAATTGCCATTAAGTGCGCCATTTTGTTCAAGATGAACCTATTAAACATTTTCTTTATTTTAATGAAGGCCAGTACACAGCAATTGGAAAGATTTGTCCAAATGCTAAAAATTAGCTCTCAGCATAGCACGAACTAGCAAGCCGAAGAATAGATGTCTATGTACTAAGCCCCAAAGAGCTCATTTTTGTTTTGTTTTGATGCTAAGAAAAGGCAGGTGGTTCAAACCCAGGACAGTCCCTTTGTCTCCTCAGCATAAGCCTATTCAGCGCAGCATTGTTCACATCTACAACTGTAATCCCTGCCAGACCAGAGACTGTGGGGAATCCTAAAACCAGGCAGTTGACCTGCAGAGGAGAGCAAGGGAGCAGGGAAAGGTCAAGGATGATATGATGGGGGCACCCGACAGGAGCGAACCTGGTCAATGGGCCATCATGAAGGAAAGCTGGTCATGTAGCCTCGCAGTTCCCACCATGAGAACCCAGGCCATTGTTTTCAACAATATGACTCGCAAGTTAGGTGTTTATCTGTATTGCTGTCTGTGGGGTTCAGTGACTTGGGATTTTTTTAGGCAACAAAAGGATTGGCTGATACTGACTGAACATTCTCGTAGACTGAGCACTATCTATAGTTTACTAAACAATAAACCAAAGTCTAACCATAAATCCAACAGGCTGTAAATAATATGGAAGTACAGGATAATCTGATTGAGGAGAGTAATAATTTTTCTCTGGTTATAAAAGGAAAAGAAGCTTATTTCCTTTCCCTTTCTCTTCCCAAAAGGCAAAGGGACTCTTGGATGGAAAGCTGAATTCTTGCAGAAGAAGAAGAGTAAAGAAGGGGTAGTGGAGGAGAGCAGAGCAACCCACACAGACAGGTGTCACTGGGGCTGGGCAGGGCCTGAGGGGTGAGTTCTGCTGGGAGACCTGGGCCCCTGGCAGCACCCCAGGTGACGGTCACCTATTTAAGGAGTTTGTGGTGGCCTGAAGACTTACCCCTAAGACCTGTGCCCTTTGAGGCTGCATAGAAGATCTAAGCCGCCAAATTCATCAAGGGGAGTGGAGGTTGTGAGAAGCAGTTTGCCTGTCTTTGGGTGGCCTATGGTAGATCAGTAAGCCGTGGCTGGCTGACCACAGGCAGCCTGCAGCCTATTTTTGTGAACTGAGTTTTTTGGGATGTGGCCAGGTCCACTGGTTTGCATACTATCTACGCCAGCTCTCACACTCCAAGAGCAGAGAACAGACAGAGATGGCAAGGTCTGAAATATTTGCTCTCTGGCTCTTCACCCAAAAAAAGAGCGCTGAGCCCTGAACTGTGAGCTTGAACTTCAGATTTAGAGGATGAGCGTGCAGCTGTCCCCATCATGGCCTGAAGTTAGGAGATCTTGTGTAATTCTCTGGATCGCTCAGTCCTCATGGGTACTGATCAGATCCTAGGACGAGGGAGGGATTGATCACGACAGCATCCCACATTTTTCCACGATGCCCATTCTTGCCAGTTAGTTCTAGCTTTAAATATGAGATGACATTTTATATTTCTAATAAGATGCACATTTTGGAAGTTAAATAATGTGATGTTTCTTGAACTAAACTCTGTAACACAGACTTATATCTGCTACACGCCGCACTAGTTTCCCATGGTGGCTGTAACAAATTACCACAAACTTGGCGACTTAAAACAACAGAAATTGATGATCTCACAGTTTGGAGGTCAGAAGCCCCAAATGCGTCTCACTGGGCCCAAGTCGACGTGTTGGCAGGGCCGCATTTCTTTGGAGACAGAATCTGCCTCGACTTCTAGAGGCCACCTACATTTCTTAGCTTGGGACTTCTTTTACCATCTTCCCAGCCAGTGGGAGAGTATTTTCTCTCCTCTCTGAGTTATGCTTCTTTTGTCACAGCTTCTTTGACTCTAGCCACTGCCACCACCCCCTGCTTCCCTCATCAGGATCCTGTGCTTACATGGAACCCACCCTGATATTCCAGGATAATCTCTCCATTTCAAATTTCTTAACTTAGTCACATTTGCTAAGTCCCTTTCACCACATGAAGTAACATAGTCACAGGTACCAGAGATTAGGACCTGGGCATCTTTAGGCCTCAGTCTCAGCCTGATACCCACGCAGGACCCCAAGGCTTTGAGGTGCACCTTCAACTCTGTAAGGAATTGCTGAAAAGCTATGGGAGCTATAGGAAATGGGACTGTTTGGGTCTGTTTGGGTCCTACTTAGTCTCTGCTGTTTATTCATCTTCAACTCCTATTCAGGAAAGGGGTGAGTAGGGATGGCACCCAGGAGGTCACTGGTTGGTGGCATAGGTCACCCCCCACCCCCCCGCTGGGTGAGAGCAGCCCTGCCTTGGCAGCAAAGTGAGCTCTTGGACAACTGTGCTGTCTGTCATGTCCCCTGTCTCCCTGGCTCTCGTTCTGCTCTTGAGGAAGCTATTCCTTGTCCACATCCTGTTCCTCCCCGGCCACATCTTCAGTGACCCTGGGGGAAGGATGCTGCTCTCTGGGGGGAAGTAGCTATAGTTTTAGAAGTGCAGTTCTTGTGGTTGTGGGTGTAGGGACCAGGAAGTTGCCTCGGGGGATCAAATACTCAGAGGATGTTAACAATCAGACTCCAGATAGCTTTAGAAAGTTTCCTTATAAGAGTCGTGGGTCCGTGATACTTTGTTGTGGCTGCTCTAGGGGTTGATGCAAGCTCCAGGCAGCGGGAGGTGTGGAAAGTGGGGGGCACCAGGAAGGCCATCTGGACCAGCCACCACCATGGCATCTACCACAGGACGCAAGTCCCAGTCTTAGAAGACGAGTGTAGATGCTTGGCGGTCACTAAGGATGAGAGATGGTCACCTCTCTGAGCTATGGAATAGAACTGGTGCGCTGCCAGGAACTTCCGAAGATGGACCCTGAAGCCTCTTCATAGGGAGAATATCTTTGCTTTAAAAACAGCCCTCGATGATTACATTGAGCAACCCCTCTGTCTGCATGGCTCTGTCGTGCTGGGCAATGGGCTTCCCTCGGGGGTGACATGGGTTTCTTTCTTTCCTCTGCCCAGCATGCAGCCTGGAAGTCATGGAATTCCTAAAACAAGATAGAGAAGTAGGTTGTGTTTCCTTCCCCCTATGCCTAGACCCTTGCAAAAGCAGAAGCCATCTAGTTACAAACTGTCATATTTCCTTTGTCCCTTAATCCTTTCAGATCCTGGTTGCGGTGGCTGTCCTGTTACTCACTCTAAACCAGATGGGTGATTGCCCAGGGTTTTCTATTTTCCACCCTGGTGCTCCTGTCCCTGGCAGAGACAGCAGGGAGCAGGTGTCCTCTTCTTTCAAGGTCTATCCCGAGAGAATGTTTGCCTTCAGTGCCCTGTATAAACCACATCATCCAGCCATACTCCTGATTTCCCTGACCACAGATTCTTTGTGGTGAAGGTTCTTATTTTTCATTTCTCCTGTGATGTTCCACCCTCTGTCAAGCACAGAATGAATAATGGAAACAATGCTCACCTTTATTTTCCACGCTTGATAGAACTGTAGTGGCTTGTAGCAATTGGCATCAGAAGGTGAAGGCACAATAAGACATTCGATTCAGTAATCAAAGAGGTGGCTGCACCAAGATGGGGTGCCAACTTCTGAACTATACTGACACAGTGGAAGAGTCCAACAGTGACTCAGGATATGTTTTTCAAGCAGCCTCGTGTCTTCTGCTGCATAAGACATCAGACAAAGAAATATAAGCATTTGGGTTTTTTTGCTTCCATCAAAACTGGAAAAGTTCGGAGCATTTTCTTGGCAAACAGTCTTGGTGTGGTCAGAGAGAGGGGTCTGCAAGCCCAGGAGCAATTTCTCTGCAAGAACACCGTACGACACGGCACTTTCTTCCAACAACAGCTATGTTTTCAGATATTGAGTGTGTATAAACTGGGTGGATATTCATATACAGGTTTCAACTGGTTAAAAAATGAATGAATTCTGGAAATTTCTTTGTGGCTGATCTGACATCTAGAAGTGAATTACACTGGAAAATGTAGAGCAAAGAGCAGAACCTACTTAGGCACCATTAGGAGCTATCAGAAGACTGTAGGTGGATAATGTGACCCCAAGGAGGCAGATAAAAAGAGTTTTGAGCCACTGACAATGTTGTGCAGAGATGCCCGAGGCACCTATGATGAGTCTGTGTGGTTGGTTGTCCTAAGCAGGCTTGTAAGTGGGATAAGGCAATGGGGGCCTGGAGCTCAATGGAAGAAACAGGGTGAAGAGAGGGTCTCTGTACTCACAGGACCAGCAATACGATCAGCTTCCTTACACCTTTGGGTGATAAGGAGTTCAACAGGAGGTGGATTCCATGGGAAAGAAGCCTGGAAAGGACTACAAAGGAAGCAAATCTATTCAATACTGCAAACCAGATGGTGAGCTCATAGACTAATGCCATAGATCATCCCTTCGATCCCTGTTTACTGAAGATCTGTGTTGATGCTGTCAGTGACTTAGACAGTGTCTCTCCCTTCATCTGTTCAGGCTGCTGTAACAAAATACCACAGACTAGGTGGCTTACAAGCGACAGAAATGTATATCTAATGTTCTGGAGGCTGAGAAATCCAAGATCAAGGTGCCAGTATAGTCAAGTTCTGGCGAGAGTCCTCTTCCTGATTCATAGACTGCACCTTCTTACTGTATCCTCACATGATGGAAGGGGTAGGAGGTCCTCTTATAAGGGCACTAATCCTGTTCACGAGGGCTCTACCTGCATGATCGATCTAAGTGCATCCAAAAGCCCCACCTCCAAATACTGTCATTTTGGGAGGTTAGGATTTCAATGTACGGATTCTGGGGAGATACATACATTCAGACTACAGGAGTCCCTTTCTTTGTGGAGCTAAGATTCTGGTAGGAGAGCAGGTGGTCCTGCTGTAAAGCAGGTGAGGGGCTGGAGAAATGGTGGGGGGAGGAAGGAGAGAGAGTTTGCTGTGAGTTTCGCTTCCGGAAGGCAGAACTGAGAGGACTTGGGATGTCCCAGCTCTTGGTAGTGGAATCCCAAATGTTTCTAGGCTCTACCAAGCTAGTCCTCACACACAGGCTCTACTTTGGGGAGAAGCAGACTAAGGAAGGAGGCTCTACTGGAATCCAATTTCAGAAGAGGTATCTAGCCCCTGGGGCAGCAATATGTGCCTGGCTGGTCCCTGGAACAAAAGTGACATGGGACGTGGGGCAGCAGCAACTGCGGTGAGCCTGGAGGCATGCCCAGCTCAGTGACAGCAGAGATCCCACTGCCAGGCCATTCTTGTAACTGGTGTGGGGCACAATTTCTGGAAGCAGTGAGCTTATTTCTCCAGAATTCTCAAGGATACTGTGGGTTCTTCAGCCTACTCTTTTCTGCTAAATCTACCATAATTAACTACTTACAGCTAATAACCTTTTCTGATTCTGGCTATCCTATCCTTTCGAAAACATGCCCACAGAGTCTATATACAGTACACATAAAAGCAATAATGTATTTTTATATTTAAGAATTGGACTCAAAACAAAACAAACAAAAAAAACAAAACCAAACAAACAAAAAGAATGGAACTCTGATATACACACTAAGTTAGCTTAGACCCACCCTTTCCTGTTAACCACTCCGTAATATTCTGTGGCATTATACCCTCCACCGTAATTTGCTAAACAAGCAACCCCCCAACTCATTTACATTTTTTAAAAAAGATTTTATTTATCCACTCATGATAGACATATATATATAGAGAGAGAGAGTGGCAGAAACCCAGGTAAAGAGACAAGCAGGCTCCATGCCGGGAGCCCAACGCGGGAGTCGATCCCGGGACTCCAGGATTGCACCCTGGGCCAAAGGCATGCGCCAAACCGCTGAGCCACCCAGGGATCCCCCCACTCATTTACATTTAAGAGATTTTCCTATTTTAACTTTTATATGCAAGGTAGCAGTTTATCTACTACTGACATGTTTATCTTGACCATCTCACATTCTGGTTTTGTATAGGTCCCTAGCAGTAAAATTGTTGGATTATCATATATACATACAAAATTTTTAATATATGAAATGAAATTATATTTTATTTTTATTTTTTTATAAATTTATTTTTTATTGGTGTTCAATTTGCCAACATATAGAATAACACCCAGTGCTCATCCCATCAAGTGCCCCCCTTAGTGCCCGTCACCCAGTCACCCCAACACCCTGCCCACCTCCCTTTCCACCACCCCTAGTTTGTTTCCCAGAGTTAGGAGTCTCTCATGTTCTGCCTCCCAATCTGATATTTCCCACTCATTTTCTCTCCTTTCCCCTTTATTCCCTTTCACTATTTTTTATAGTCCCCAAATGAATGAGACCATATAATGTTTGTCCTTCTCCGATTGACTTATTTCACTCAGCATAATACCCTCCAGTTCCATCCATGTCGAAGCAAATGGTGGGTATTTGTCATTTCTAATGGCTGAGTAATATTCCATTGTATACATAAACCACATCTTCTTTATCCATTCCTCTTGCAATGGACACCGAGGCTCCTTCCACAGTTTGGCTATTGTGGACATTGCTGCTAGAAACATCGGGGTGCAGGTGTCCCGGTGTTTCACTGCCTCTGTATCTTTGGGGTAAATCCCCAGCAGTGCAATTGCTGGGTCGTAGGGCAGGTCTATTTTTAACTCTTTGAGGACCCTCCACACAGTTTTCCAGAGTGGCTGCACCAGTTCACATTCCCACCAACAGTGCAAGAGGGTTCCCTTTTCTCCACCTCCTCTCCAACATTTGTTGTTTCCTGTCTTGTTAATTTTCCCCATTCTCACTGGTGTGAGGTGGTATCTCATTGTGGTTTTGATTTGTATTTCCCTGATGGCAAGTGATGCAGAGCATTTTCTCATGGGCTTGTTGGCCATGTCTATGTCTTCCTCTGTGAGATTTCTCTTCATATCTTTTGCCTGTTTCATGATTGGATTGTTTGTTTCTTTGTTGTTGAGTTTAAGAAGTTCTTTATAGATGTTGGAAACTAGCCCTTTATCTGATATGTCATTTGCAAATATCTTCTCCCATTCTGTAGGTTGTCTTTTAGTTTTGTTGACTGTATCTTTTACTGTGCAAAAGCTTCTAGATAAGATATGATGAAGTCCCAATAGTTCATTTTTGCTTTTGTTTCTCTTGCCTAACTCATACTCCCACTATAAATGCATGAAGACACCAATTTTTCCCATTCTCTCTAGCACTTGATGTGAATAATCTTTTAAATACTTATTTATTTATTTGAGAGAGTGTGTGTGCAAGTGTGCGAGTGTGGGGAGGGGCAGAGGGAGAGGGAGAAAGAGAAAATGAATAGTCTTTAGATGTTGCCATTTTGAAAAGCAAAAATGCATCTCATTTTAATTTATATTTCAAAAATTATTGATGAGATTGAGTATATTTTCTCATATTTACCTGTCATTTGTATTTTTCATTTGTACTTTATATATTCATACCCTTTGCCTATTTTCTACTTTTTTACTAATCAGTAAAGATGACCTTATATTTTCATTGTGTGTATATAAATATGTATATATATAACATATGTAACATATACATTTGTTTGCATTTGTATGCATTGTATTACAAATATTTTCTCTGAGCCTCTCATTGATCTTTTAATATAATTTGTGATACCTTCTACTATACTGACTACATAAAAGTCTAGGTCCACACTTGCTGGAATGGTTCAACATTCAGGAATCCAGTAATATAGTTAATTACATTAATAAGTAATTTCAGTAAAGAATTTTCAGATACTGAGAAAATTTGATCTAATTGAGAAGAAAATTGTGTGATTAAAGACTTTAAGTAAGATAAAATTATTAAGTACTTCTGATAAAATAAAAACTTCCTAAAATGATTTTTAAATGATACCAGAGATCATTATAAAACATGATATGAAATTGTAAGATCCTAAATATATTCCTACAGCAGTTGGAAACAAGACAAGGAAATGGGTACCTCCCACTAAAATTCAATCTTATTTGGGAAGTTTTAGCTACTGCGATAAGACAGAGTCAAGTGAATGGTGTAAATTTTAGAAAAGAGATGAAAGCAGTACCACTTTCTGCAGATAATATGATTTTATACCTAGAAAATTCAGGAAGCTTAACTAAAAAGAAAACATCTTTGAACTCATTTAAAAAAAGCCCACCACATGAACATGTCAGTCTGTAAGATAACTACTTGAAAAATTTAACAACTTTCCTTAGTACTAGTAACAACCATTTCACAATTGAAATGGCAAAAGATTCCACTCATGACAGCTACTAAAAACTACAAAATGACTAAAAATAAATTTATCAAGGAGGTCATAAGACTAGAACACATCATCCAATATTAACATTTTACAGAAGACATAAAAGAAGGCTTTGGTAAATGAAGACATGTCATATCCCTGAATGGGAAGACTGAATGTTGTAAATATTTCTCAAATCAGTGCATACATTTCATGCAACTCCAATCAGAGTTCTAATAGTTGTTTGTGTATCCTGATCTGGCTTTTGGAATTAGACAAACTGATTATAAATTTTATGTGGAAGAAAAAACTTGATAATTTCTGAGAACATTTTGGAATGTTCTCAGAATGGACATTTGGAATGTCCATTATAGGGAGTTTATTTTCCAAATACTTAAATGTATGTTAAAGCCACTGCAGCCAAGACAATATGTCATGGCATTAGACAAATTGAGCAAAAAAGCACATAGAACCCAGAAACCAAACGAAAAATCCTTGAGTTTTTTATATATGATATATGATACTTGGACAAATAGTTAATAGTTTTAAAAAATTTTTAAAGGTATACATATGCATTTATGCAAAATTTTAAATGATTTCAAGATGGATTAAAGATTTAGATGAAAATAAAATTCATTTAATGACATGATACTATATATAGGAGCTATGCTTTTGTTTTTTAACTATCTAATGGGGAAGTACTTCTAAACAAGTTTGATAATTCAAATGCCATACAGAAAACAAAACAACCCCATGGTCTCTCTGATCATATATTAACCTCTTCACTCTATAGATTTAGATATAAAGCTTATAAGTGAAAATAAGTAATTCATTCAAGTTCACTCAACTACGTGGAAGTAGAGAATAAAGGGCTATTCAGGTAGGGATCCCTGGGTGGCTCAGTGGTTTAGCACCTGCTTTTGGCCCAGGGCATGATCCTGGAGTCCCGGGATCGAGTCCCACATCGGGCTCCCTGCATGGAACCTGCTTCTCCCTCTGCCTTTGTCTCTGCCTCTCTCTGTGTGTGTCTCTCATGAATAAATAAATAAAATCTTAAAAAAGAATAAAATAAAGGACTACTCAGGTGATCAGCATGTTTAACTGGTGTAAATTACATGTTTTTCTTTCTTCTAGTGGTTGTTAAACTTTACTGAGCATAAATGTTACCCGAAGTTCTTGTTGGGCCTCCCAGTTTCTGGTTTAATACATCAGGTTAGGGCCTGAGAATGTGCATATCTAATAAACTCACAGGTGTTGCTCACGTTGTTGGTTGCAGCCTCAGTTGGAATAATCCTTCCTGTAAAACTTCTGTATGCAAACAATAACAGTACTAATATGTATATATATTACTTTGGGTGCCTCAATAAGCACACATTTTACCCCAACTTAGTTTAGTGGTATATTCATGTTATAGAACAATGAAAACTTAGATTTAGAGATAAGTAGTTAAGAATCAAGAATCAGGGTAAACCCCTTTCAGAAAGAGAGCTATCAAGTCAGGCTGAGGCTACATAAAAGCAGCACAATTAAGATATTTCATGTATCAAGAAATTTCATAATTAAATGATCAATAAAAAAAGCAGAAAATTCTCTTTGCCAAAAATTCTCTTCTCCATAAAATCAATGAGAAAGATGGCAAAAGTTGTCAGAATCAACTTCATTAGAACTCTGAAAATTGGGCAGCCTGGGTGGCTCAGTTGGTTTAGTGCTGCCTTTGGCCCAGGGTGTGATCTTGGAGACCTAGGATCAAGTCCCACGTCGGGCTCCCTGCATGGAGCTTGCCTCTCTCTCTGCCTGTGTCTCTGCCTCTCTCTCTCTCTGTGTGTCTCTCATGAATAAATAAATAAAATCTTAAAAAAAAAAAAAGAACTCTGAAAATTAACCAAAGGTGTGGAGTAATCTAAGGAGCATATTAGAGAATAACTGGCTAAATCTCAGTAAGATCAGTGATCTCTGTAGCATTCAACTTGCCCATTTGCCCATCCTCTGCTCTCTAGCTCTACAACAACCATGTGAGATGGAAGCCTTTGTTCCATTGCAACCTGGCAGCCACTGGAGGTAACAACACAGAGCTGAAGCTTTTGTAAAGCCCCAGTTCCAAAGAACTATCACTACCTGACCCCTCCTATGGTTCTGTAAAGATCTTACTTGCAAAGCTATCTGCATTTGACCTGACTTAGAGCTTGCCCAGTGCAAAGATCCTCCTCCCCAAGGAGTATTTGTTGAAAACCATTAAAGGGAGATGTTTACTTTTTCATTGCCTGAGGTGGTGGATACAGTGGGGACAAACTATAGACTGACCAAACCTATGAGGAAAAGCCAGGAAATGAGTTCATAGAGGCTTAGAAAAACTCTGATGTGTTCCTGGGAATTTAGAAGACCATGTGTATGTTAGAGCTGCGCACATGGGTACTGTGCATGCTCTGGAAAAATTTGAGACGGTCCTAAACTCTCACCTTTGGCTGACCTTGAAGCTTTGCATGGACAGGAAAGGATGGCAAAGGCAATATTGTCAACTGCTTGATTGAGTGTCGAAGGATTGTCCCAAAACATGTATAGAACCTTTGGAAAAATCTGGGGGACTTATTGGCTCCAGGCATTTGAGGAAATCTGTCCAATCCTTAGCCAAAGACTGACCTGAGTAGAGACTTCAGTAGCCACACATGAAAAAGAACACAAGTTTTTAGGGGTGGAATTAGTACAGAAAGTCACTAAATAAACAATAAGCACAGCAACCAGTGACAATAATAACAAATCAGGATCAAGGCAGAGAAAGGTCTGATTTTCCAAGTTGCCACATTGTATTATTTTAAATGTCTGATTTTCAACAGAAAATATTATGGGACCAGCAAAGAAACTAGAAAGTATTGTCCCTACACAGTGAGGAAAAAGTAACCAATAGACGCTGTCTCTGAGGAAGATCAGACATCAGACTTAATGATCAAAGACTTTAAATAAGTTATTTATCAAAGAGCTAAAGAAGACCACGTGTAAAGAACTAAAAGAAAGTAGGCTTCCTCACCAAATAGAGAATAGCAATAAAGAAATAGAAATAATTTTTAAAATCAAATAGAAAGTCCATAGCTAAAAGTAGAATAACTAACATGAAAAATTAGAGAGCTCAACAGCAGATCTGAGCAGACAGGAGAAAGAAAGAATGAATGTGAAGCTAACCAAATGAGAGTAGTCAGTCTGAGAAATGGAAAAAAATGAAGAAAATTGAACAGAGTCTCAGAAACCTGTGGAATACAGTCAAGATTCTCAATATATGAATAATGGCCATCCCCAAAGGAGTGGAGAGAGAGAAAGGGACAGAATAGATATTTGAATAATGGCCAAAAACTCCCGAAATCTACACATCCAAGTAGCTCAATGCATTCCAAGTAGGATAAACTCGAGATCCACTCGTACATATCATCATGAAACTGTCCAAAACCACATAGTAAGAGAGAATTTTGAAAGCAGGCAGAGAAAAGTGACTCATTTTGTACAAGGGATTCTCATTTAGATTGATGGAAAATTTCTCACCAGAAACCACGAACAGCAGGAGTCAGTGGTACGATGTTTTCAAAGCCCTGAGGAAAAAACTGTCAATGATAAATTCTATATCTAGCAAAACTATCATTCAGAGATGAAGGAGAAACTAACATATTCCCATATTTTATTTTATTTTTAAAGATTTGTTTATTTATTTTAGAAAGAAAGTGAGAGCATGAACAAGAGGGGCAGAGGGAGAGGGAGAGAGAGAATCTTGAACAGGCTCACCTCTGAACTTGGAGGCCAACATCAGGCTCAATCTCACAACCCTGAGATCATGACCTGAGCAGAAACCAAGAGTTGGACACTTAACTGACTGTGTACCCAGGATCCCCTTCATATTTTGAAAATTGGAGATAATTTGTCTCTAACAGACCTACCCCACAAAAAATAATAAACAGATTTCTTTAGGCCTTAATGAAGGGCTACTAGGCAGCAACATGAATCCAAAAAGAAATAAAGAGCACCAATAAAAGTTAAAAACATACATAAATATATGTTTATGTTTTACTTACAACTTTTTCTCTTATCTAATTTATTTATATGTGTATTTTTAAGATTTTATCTATTCATGAGAGATACACAGGGAGACGCAGAGATATAGGCAAAAGGAGAAGCAGGCTCCCTGGTGGGGGGGCAATGTGGGACTCAATCTCAGGACCCCGAGATCATGCCCTGAGCCAAAGGCAGATGCTCAACCACTGAGCCACCCAGGCATCCTTGTCGTATCTAATTTAAATGACAACAGCATAAAGAAATAATTATAAATGTGTGTTGGTGGGCATAGAATGTACAGGCATACCTTGTTTTATTGCACTTTGCAGATATTGTTGTTTTTTGTAAAATGACAGTTTATGGCAACCCTAGGTTGAGTAAATTTTATCACACCATTTTTCCAATAGCATTTGCTCATTTCACATCTCTGTCACATTTTGGTAATTCTCACAATATTTCAAACTTCTTAATTATTATTATATTTGTTATGGTGATTTGTGGTCAGTGATTATAAATCATTGAAAGCTCAGATGATGGTTAGTATTTTTTAGCAATAAAAGAATTTTTAATTAAGGTATGCACATGTTTAAGACGTAATGCCTTTGGACGCTTAATAGACAACAGTATAGTGTAAACATAACTTTTATATGCACTGGGAAGCCAAAAAAATTCATTTGATTCACTTCATTGCCATTCTTGTTTTATTGTGGTGATCTGGAACCAAACCCGCAATATCTCTGAAATGTGCCCTTACACAGACGGAATTTGTGATAATAATACCACAAAGGAGAGGGAGGGAAAGGCACTATATAAGAACAAAATCCTTCTGTACTATAGAAATTAACTTGGTATTAATCCAAACTAGACTGGTAGAGGTTAAGGCATAAATTGTAATCCTGGAGCAACTGGAACAAAAGTAACTAAAGCACGTAGAGGTGAATAAATGGAAAGAGAATGATAACGGCACCCTAAAGTATGTATACTTAACATGAAAGAAGGCAGTAATAGAGGGATGGAGGAACAATAAAAGACATCAAACATACAGAAACCAAACAGTAAAATGGCAGAAGTAGAAACCGACTGAACATTCTTGCCCACAGTACGCGATGCCAGGGGACTGAGGGAGCCGGTGGGTGGCCAGCACCCGGGGAGCAGCTGTGGTGAGGACACGGCCGGAGAGAACACACCTGGAAGGAGCAGAAGCACCGCAGTGAAGGCTGAACCAGCAGGCAGTCCCACCGCTCCCCGTGGGGCTCCTCAGCTCTTCCCACCTGCTCCCGGGTTGGCTCCCACTCAAGGTGGGCTTGCCAAGAGGAGAACAAGGCCTCCCCTAGCTGCGTCCTGTTTCAGCAATGCAGGGAGGATTCAGGGGTTCAGCCTAACAGTCACCTCTACACCCTGCTGGTGGGGGGGGGTAGGAAAGGCCTGGGGGTGGGAGGCTGGACGTGCCACCAGGCAGTGGCCACAGGAGGCCTTATCCAGAGAGCCTGGGGGACGAGGGCTCTGGAGGCTTGGCCTGATCCTGCACCATGCCAGTCCCCAGAGAGACCCAGGTCTTCGGAGAGCTTCCCGTGACCCTGCATACCTCCCCAGTCCCGCTGGGAGGACCCATGGAGCAAGAAACTCTAGGGAAAGTCACCACTGTGGCATTGCCCCATATCAGAGGGGGTGTCCAAGGAGCTTTACTAAACTCTCAATAGTAAAAAGCAAATTCTGTCAGCCTTGCTAGAGGAAAGATGGAATTAGTTTTCTATTCTCTCTACAGAAAATGATATTACAAAATTATTTTCATAGGAGGAGGCAATAAAAGAGTATGCCGGGAAAAAAAAAAAAACAGAGAAATGAGCATTGCAGAGGGTGTCAGGCAGTCAATTACTGTTACTACTACTAATAACAATTTCGTGCTATTTGTCTGGATTTTACGGTGTTTGTAGCATTTGTCAGCTTTTTAGCATGCACCTTTGTGTGATTCTTTCTCTTGGGTCATCAATGCTGTTTGAGTGGCCAACCCCACCCCAGCTGGTCTGTGTGGTCCCCACTGCTTACGGGGGCTGCCAGGGGAGCTTTGGGGCAGAGCAGGGTCCCAGCCCCAGCAGAGCCTTCTAGTTTGTTGATACGAGCTTGGTCAGGGCTCTCTTTCAAAATCTTTAAAACTTTTCCCTTATGACTTTTGCCTGCTTTGTCACCACTGATAAAATTCATTTCTGGTCTCTTCATTTATACTACTGTTCTCTTTCTTTCCACCAAAAAATATGGACCAGATGTTCTTTTCAGAGCCACGGATGCAGCAAAGAACAAGCCAAAGCCTCCCTTTCATGGAGCTTTTGTTCTGTTTGGGAAAAGGTAATAAACAAAAGAAAAACTGAATGCATAAGTTATCATCAGGTGATATTTGAGGTGCTAGGAGGAAAATAAGGCTGAGTTAGAGGACACAGAAGGATGGCGGAAGGTTTTGTTTTACATGGTATGATCAGGAGAGGCTTCTTCGTGGAGGTGACGTTTGAGCAGAGACCTGAATAAGTGAAGGAGAGAGTCAGGCTGCACATTCTGAGTAAAGGGAAGCAAGTGCAAAGGCCCTGGGGTGGACATAGCCTTGGTATATTAAGTAAGGACAGCATGGAAATGTGCTCAATGTAGACCAAGTAAGGAAAAGAGACAAGGGGAAAGAATTCAGAGACAGCTCAGAGAAGGCTCACGTTTCATGAGATCTTATAAAGTACAGGGAAAGTAGTTTTTATTCTGAATATGAAAGAAAGACAATGGAGGGATTTGAACAGGAGCAGGAGAAAGCAGATCTACATATTTTAAAACGATCGCTAGTGTGCGATAGGCCTCTTTACTTTCAAGTCTCTTTCAGGGAACTTGTTTTTGGGGTCCTATCAAAAGCCTGAAGGAGCTGGATCCCCAGGGAACAGGTGGGTAGGAGTGAACATGGGACGTGTGCAAGAGAAAAATAAGAGAGAGGGGAGGGGGGGAGAGAGGGGGAGAGAGAGAGAGAGAGCGCCTCATGGGAGTCAGGGAAATTCAGACCAAGGCCCAGCTTTGAATGTAAGGCAGAAAGTCAGAAGGCAGAAAGAGCCATAAATAAATAAATATCATCATATATCTTACCTCACTGCCTATTTTTTTTTGCATTTAGTGTTTTACAAACATCCTCGCGTACGTCAAGATAAATATTTGTAATAGACGCCCGAGTATTGCGTGTACGGTTCGGCTGTAGTTTATGTAAATACTCTCCTGGTCATTGAGGGTTTTCCACATTTTCACTTTAATAAAAAAGCCTGTCACATGCTTGGCGTGTGTCAGGACAGCCTGCATCACCCCTGAAGGGTTAGCCCCCCAGCAGCGAATGTCAACGGGATGAGGCTTTCTAAGTTTTCATCGGGGGCACTGATCTCATTATTTCCTGACAGTCAGTACTTAGCTGTGGCTGGCGAAGTGGGAGGCCCCACGCGGTGATCTCTGGGTGCGTGGGCCCGGCGCTGCTGTCCCCCCTCGGGTGCGCTGGGTCCGCCGCCCCCGCGCTCCCTCACTGGCAGCCACACTCTTCCCCTTTGGCTCATCTGCCAGTGAGCTACGGTGCCACCCAGCTGTTGTTCCCACTGCATTTTGGTGATGATTTTTTCATGCACTTTCTGGCTTTTTTTGAGTCTCCTGTTTCATATCTTTTGCCTACTCTGTCGGGCACGCTTGTCTTCCTCTGATTGCTTTTGGGAGCTCTTCCGACGTTAATATGAATTCTGTTCTATCTGTTGAGATTGGTCTCCCAATATCCTGATGATTGTCATTGAGTTTATTTTTTTCGGCAGAGAGATTGTAAATGTTCATATCATCACCTCTATGGGTTTTTTGACTTTAAGGTTCTGCTCGGAGAGACCTCCCCCACCCCCAATTCCACCAATATGCGGTTTATCTTTCTGTTGGTGAAAGACTTGTATTTACGTTTTAGCCCAGCCGGCTGTCTTAGTGCCAGTGGTATTCTGGTGTGAAAAATGTGAAACGTAGTCACACTCCATGCCCTCCTCGTCACCCCAGCACTCCTAGCACACCTGCCCTCCTCCTGGGGTCAAGTCTCCAGGGCAGCCACCCTGCAGCTCTGTTGGCAGGGGCCGCACCGGCTCCCATCACCTAAGGCTCTGTCCCTAAGCTGTGAGCCCTGCTCAGGGGTAGGGCTGACCCCAGCCCTGGAGTGGCCACAGATGACTTCTCAGGCAGGAGATGACCAACAGGCCTGCCTGCTTGGCTTGACATCTTCCTCCACGTGTCTAAAGAAATGATGGATGACCGGGCGGAGACACCCTTGAGTCGGGGCAGAAGCTGGTCTGCACCCCCAGTGAACCTACAAACAGACACGCAGGTGTCTGGAAGAGGAGCTGAGAATCTCGTCCCCAGCTGTTGTCGCCTCCATTTGGACTGTGGCCTCTAAAACCCACCCAGATCATTAGAGAATATGGTCTAGGATTTAAAGACAGCATTCTCCTTAAGCAGAACTATAGATGAAAGGGAGAGGTTCTTCAGCCATGGACCTCTTTTTTTTTTTCTTTTAATTTTATGTATTTATCCATGAGACACACAGAGAGAGAGAGAGGCAGAGACACAGGCAGAAGAGAAGATACAGCAGAGTCCCGGATGCAGGACTCGATCCCAGGACCCTGGGATCACGCCCTGGGCTGAAGACAGACGCCCAACCGCTGAGCTACCCGGATGCCCCTCCTCCACAGACTTCTTAATCCACGTGGAAAGCTGTCCTTCCCTTTCGATTTGTCCCAACAGCTCTGAGTTTGGGACCCACCAACTTATTAAACCCTACATCAGCCCCAGATGCAGGGATCGGCCACGACCCCTGAGACGCCCTCACTCTGGGGGGCTGGCAGCTGCTGTTTAGAGGTGCAAGCGGTGGTTTGGAGTAGAAAGCCACAGAGGACACGTCCTGGGGATATTTTCGGGGAGAAAGATGAAACCGGACTGGGTTTGAATCGGGTTCAAATGACACACCTCACAGTTTTCTCGGGAGGCTCTGCGGTGTAAGTGCAGGAGCACAGCGGGGTCACAGAGGGCCTGTAAGCTCTGCCCCAGGAGGGCCGGTGTGCTCGGGGGCTGGGGGACCAGCAGCGCGCCGTCCCCCAGGCTTCGCAGTTTTCGCCCTAACAGGTGACACCGGAGGCGCGCCTGCCACTGCAGCACAGGCTCCCCGGTGCATGTCCACCGGTCTAGGACAGAGAGGAGAAGGTGTCCTCCATGTCCCCTTTAGACTTTCTCCCAGTTTAATCCAAGATGGAAAATGTTGACCTGAACCGAGACAACCCGGAGGGGGAAGGAAACCCATGTGTGTTGGGGGGGTGTCCATAAACCGGTGGGGGGCGCCCAGGGGAATCAGCTCAGCTTGGGGTACCTGCCAGCTCCGCGTTCCAGGCCTTGTCACCCACAGAGCATGACTCTAGTGTCCTCCACGCTGACGCCTGGGGACGTCGCAGCCTGTCCGTGGCTGGGGTGCCAGGGGCTCCTGGGTGCCAGGCCGCCCGCTGTCTCGCGGCTCCATCCTCAGCTCCCTGCCCCGCAGGTGGTTCTGCCCACCCCCGCTCCACCTCCTTCCTCAGGTCCTTCTCAGACCAAGGTGAAGTGCAGCCGGCCCTGGACCCTGGTCCTATGGGCTCTCATTCCAGCAGGCCCAGCAGCACTTGTGGGGTTGGTCTAACCTCTCCCCGCCGGCTCCTCCTCCCCCTAAACATTCCCTGGACCTCACCTCCATGTCCATCTTCTTGTGCAGGTGGCTTCTGCTTGTATCCCCTTCATTGTCTCCAGGAAGGACTGGGCTGAGTACCCTGTACTGAGCACTTGGCCCTCAGCACACCCCGGAGGTCTGCAACACGTTGTACCACTGACTTAGAAGCTCTGGCTTCAAGGTGCCACTAGACCAGCCTCTGAGTCTCTGTTTCCTCATTGCTAATGCGATCAACAATACCTGCCTTAGGTCACAGTTTTTAAAATATTAGGATCAAGCCAGTCAGAGCACATCATCATCATTGTGCGTATTTTAATATTAATTTCTTTTTTAAGATTTTATTTATTTATTCATGAGAGGCACACAGAGAGAAGCAGATACACAGGCAGAGGGAGAAGCAGGCTCCTTGTCGGGAGCTCGATGTGGGACTCGATCCCAGGACCCCGGGGGTCATGACCTGAGCCAAAGGCAGATGCTCAACCACTGAGCCACCCAGGTGCCCCTTAATATTAATTTCTTAAAAACAAAAACAAAAACAACAAAAAAACAAATAGGAAGACAGAGCATAACCATGGAATGTACTTGTGCCTCCCGTCTGTGTAAACTTTATTACACTTAATACTCAGAAGGACTCACACCTTAGTCTAGGGGCTCCCTGGGCCTCAGTTTAGCAAGGACTGCCCCCCGAGCAGGGACTGTGGAATCACATCTCGGGAGCCTGGATCCTGACAGCTGAGGCATTGTGGGCAAATTATGTTTCCCAGCGCCCTGTTTCCATATCTTGAAATGCAGAATGAAAATAAGGCTGCGTTAACACTGCTGGGGCAACTTGATGAATTAACCTTCACATGGGGAGGATCAAACCCAGCCCACAGTAAGAGACCCACCCCAGGGAGGGTCGTCTGTAACAACCTCAGGGCCTCACTGCACAGCCCACCTGGTCTCTGCCGGCCACAAGCTGTCCGGAGTCTTCAGCCTCTGCTCTGTCCTCAGAACATTTCTGCCACCTTGCAGCCGCCCTACCTGACATGCAATGACAGGCTCTGTGCTCAGGGTGGCTCAGAAGAGTCCAGTGACTAGACTTGTCCTCTTTGCAGAACGGAGCGGGTGCCAGATGCCCCACGAGCTCCCTTGGAAGGTGTCTAACGCAATAAAATGAAGTTTATTGAGAAACATTAAAAGCTGATTAGGCTCTGTGTCAGGTCACAGGAAAAGGCTCATAAAATGAAGACAAAAAGCAAAAGTTACTCCATCGTTCTTTTAGAAGAAAGAGATTTTAAAATTTCCACACCTGTTAAATTAGTAAATGCAAACAAAACAAAACAAAACTTAAATAGCAGTGCCGGTCAAGGTATGAAAAACCTGGCAGACTCGTGCATTGCTAACCGGCAGTACAGCAAATCCGTACAGTCTCCCTTAAAAGGCAAGTTGCTGATGCATTTTATAGCCGCTGACCTAGGAATCCTATTTCTGAGAACTTCCCTACGAAATTATGCAAAAGGTAGGAAAAACAATAATCACAAAGATATCTATTAAACATTATTCATATAGTAGAAATGAAATCACATCCAGTGCTCCCCAAATAAGGAAGTAGATAAGTAAAGTACATTAATTCATCTTTTCAACAAATATTTACCAAATGCCTGTTTCTGGGCACAGTGCTCTATATCAGCTCAACAGAATATTCTGTAGTTATTAAAATGATCAACGAGAAAATACTTCACATAATAAGAAAAATGAAATCTATAAAAATATACCTTTGTCATGATTATAATGATATAAAATTAAATATTTTTATTTACAACATTTGAATGGGCACATGGGCAAATCAAAATTGCTGATATGTTAAGATGATGAATTTTGGATGCTTTTCTTCTTCATTATCTATTATTCAATTTTACATTATTTGCAATACGTAAGAAATATAATTAGAAATTAGATTTCCCACTGCTGCCGCCCTGCAAGAGAATCACAGGACTTCTCTGTACCTCACACTTCAGGATGATCTGCACTCCAGAGGCAGGAACTGCCCGGTCTCACTCAGCCTTGGCCTTGAGAGGGCTTAGCCCCACCGGCTGGAGGCTCCTTCCCCTGGAGGGCTCTGCTGTCTTGTCTACACTGTTCTGCTTTTTAAAATTTTTGCTCTCTCAGATACGATTTAAAATCCCAAAGATTGAAGAGTGACTTCACGAGAGGCCCATTCATTCTCTTCCTGGAAAAACAGGGAGACAGGTTGCTATTCATGCCTGGGACCCCCCTGGGAACTCTGGGAGGCATGGCACTCAGCCTGCACCTGATGAGCACACCTGGGAGATCTGGGCGTGGAGCGTGACGAGGCCGCTGTGATCTGCTGGGGTGGAGTCCTGGAGCCTAACAAAACACAGAACACGGGAAAATAAAGTGTAGTTTGTTCTCAGATGAAATTGCCCCGCTGAGCTAAACTCTGGTCAGGTTCCCATTTGGAAGGGACGGCTACCCCCACCCCCCCAAAGATGCTCCCACAGCATGCTCCCTGGGGGGCTTCACCTGAACCTGGTTCCATCCAGGGCAGAGGCATTTTTCTTTTTAACATTCTGGAAACATACCACTCATAATGAGTTTGCTCCCTGTGAATTAGCCACCAATGATTGAATCAGGCTTCAAAATTCTTGACTACAGGCAATCAAGCACAGCTCCAATGCCCTGAGGGGTTAGAATTTCTCTTCCCTGTCATTTTCCTCTGAGGACCCAGTCAGTACCCATTAAAGAGAGAAAGGAAGAAAGGAAGAAAGAAAGAGTGACATCTACTTTTTTGGTTTATTTGTGTCCCATCTTTGAGATGAATATCAAACTAACCTCTTTTTAAATTTTGCTAATATCAATTAATTAGCATATAATGTATCATTAGTTTCAGAGATAGAGTTCAATGATTCATCAGTTGTGTATAACACCCAGTGCTCATCACCTCACATGCCCTCCTTAGTGCCCATCCCCCAGTTACCCCTTCCCACCACCCCCTTCCCCTTTAGCAGCCCTGTTTGCTTCCCAGAGTTAAGTATCTCTTATGGCTTATGCCCTCTCTGATTTCATCTTGTTTTATTTTCCCTTCCCTTCCCCTATGTTCATCTATTTTCTTAAATTCCACTAACCAACCTCTTTTTAAGGAAGATGTCAAAGGACTTAGGTTTTCCTGGCTCTATTCTAGCAACCAGCACACGTTCCTAGGTTTGGTGGCCTGTAACATGCCTTATGGACTCTGAAGGGAGAAGAGCCTGTGTTTGAATGGTAATGATCTATTGGATTCTCAGGTATCCAGGTTCATAATGTTTATCCATTACCCTGAGTGCAAGTGGATTCTAAGGAGCACTGATTTACTAGTGAGTGAATCCCCAGGGGAGACTGGCACCTGTGTTTGCCCGTGAGCAGCAGCACCAGAACATAGCAGCAGGAGTCTGCCCAGCCTCTGCCTCTTTCCTTTCACAGTAGATATTTTTATTGTGGTAATATACATAACATTCAGCATTTTAGTATATGTGCTGCTGAAGTGAGCACAACATTCACCATTTTAACCATTTTAAGTATACAATTCACTGGCACTAAGTACATTCACAATTTTGTGTAACCATCATTGCTGTTTCCAGAACTTATAATCATTGCAGACAGAAATTCTGTACCCATGAGCCCTCCCCACCGCCAGCCCCTGGTACCCTCCATACTACTTTCTGTTTCTATAAATTCACCTTCTCTAGGTCCCTCATATAACCGGATGCATACAGTGTTGATCCTTTCGTGCCTGTCATCTTTCACTTACAGTATTTTTAGGGTTCACCCATGATGTTTCATGGGTCGGGACTTTATTCCTTTTATGCCTGAATAGCACACCGTTGTATGGACATACCACATTTAGTTTACTTGTTCGTCTGTTGATTGACACTTGGGTTATTTCTACTCTTTAGCTGTTGTGAATAACCCTGCTACGAACCCTGGTATACAGATGTTGGCTCAAGTCTCTGTATTCAGTCTCTTGGGTGGGATGGCTGGGTCATATCATAATTCTATGTTTAACTTTTTGAGGAAATACCAAGCTGTTTTGCACAGCAAAGTCATTACTCACCCGTTTGGTAGAATTGGTCTTATTCCCAGATAGTTGCTGCCTTCTCTAAGGGAGGGGATGTCCTCCTCTCATTCTTTGGAGTTTGGCCACCTGGACATGGGAGTGATTATGGCACAACTTTAGGCTTTGTTCCTTGCCCTCCGCCTCAAGAACAGCATGTCCTTTCTTCCCCAGGTAACTCTACACATGCTATTTCCTCTCTCTGGAATTAGCTCCCCTCCAAGCCCTCTGATCGATTGTTTGATTGGTGATTAGCATGAAACATATAAAACTACTATTTCTGCAGGTCAGAAGTGATCATGTATCAGCAGTTGTATACGTTTTAACAACTGAAAACACTGGCAGCAACAAGGCATGGATTCCACTAGCTCGTCGACTCTTCTCGTAAAGCTTGGAATCAATCAATTATTCACCCCCCTCTTCAAAGATGGGGAAACATGATGTGCAGGTCTTTTAGGCCACCCAGCTCATTGGTGGTGGATTTAGATTCCAAATCAAGCTTCCGTGTTGACCCTCTTTTGTTCAACATGCTCCTTCCCATGTGCTCTCCTCCTCTCCCAGACTACTACTGTTGGACAGTCCTTGTGATAGTACAAACTTCAGTCCCCATGGCTTGGGAGTTACATCACAGTTATATACCTGGAACTTTGTGCATGGTCTCCATCCTTTATATCCCCATTTCACAGATCAAGGAAGAGAGGACCAGCTCATGACTATGCTTACTGCATTGCACAGAGGTTGCTTAAATGACCAAAACAGCAGGTGTGGTTTTAGCGAGAACAGGGGAAGCCAGGTTATCAGCCTGGAAACACAGTGGTTTGGCTTGTGTGTGGACGAATTATCTATCTTTTTATGGTATTATATACAAATCCACTTAGGTTCCCGAATCTAAAATATTATGCTCAAGATTTCCTCTCTCCTTCCACAGAGCCTGTTTTCCAGATCTATCATCAACAAGTGCCATTAAAAACATCATGCCTTTGTGATCAAAGGCACAAGTCCTTATTTCAAGAATTCCAAGCATTAGAGCAGACAAGGAGCAGTGAATGTGCTGGAGAATATTTATCATGAAACTGAGCTTCCTGGCCATATCTGGTCAATGTTCTCTGGAAGCCAATTGCCTAGGTTTTAAGTGGAGTAAAACATTAATTTACAATCACAAGTACAACATCTGCTTTCTAAATGAGTGGGTTTACTGCCAGAGGGCAATCCATATATTTAGTAATGTAATATTCTATCCCATTGTTAGCCACTTATTTATTTTCCAAATCCTTATCCACCTGCCTATTTTCAGAAGAATCTGGTTTCCCCAGTGGTTCTGGAATTTAGGTCATCCAGAGTAGGCTTACCAAGTGCTTAGCCCTGTTTAGCTACAGGACCTCAGATATTCCCAAATTCCAATTCTACCCAGTTATTCATCAGCAGGTACTTATATGAATTGCTTACACAAATCTCTGAGAAGAGGAGAGTTTATTATAAGAAGCTGAAGATTTCACTTAGGTACATGCATTCCAGCCTCAAAAATAGAGAGTCACAGTGAATCTCTTTTCTCAAGAATGTTGAGGTTTACACAAAATGAATTCTTGGTCATCATCTTTAAAAAAGGACATATTTTCAGACATATAAGTGGCCGTTTTACTTAATATTATGTCATGTTGATGATCTTGTAGAGAATTGTTTAAAATAGAAACTAATAAAACAACCGAAAAAAGGAAACCCACACTTCACTGATTTGAATATGTTTTAAATTATAGGATAAAATCACCAACTCCTGACCTCCAGCCAGAATGAAGTAGATCCAGATGTCACAGATATGAAGCCAAATGTTTACATCAATATCTTAAAAGCAATCAGTATTTAATCCTGTGAAGGTATAAATCAGGTACTTCGATGTAGCAAGGGAGGAGAGGGAGATGCTGTCTTTCTACAGAAAGGTAGTGAAGCAAATGACCACCAGCCATCTGAATTTATGTGGACTGTCCCCCAAACCTTAATATTTTCTGTTCATTGAAGCAGATTTCCCCAGCACCTACCCTTTCCCCTGGCATTAAGGTTTCAGATGACAGTCTGCAATTATTGGGTTGCAAAATAATAATTTTTTAAAAGAATATACTATTGATATTAGGTTCGTGTTAATTTGATCTCTAATCTGATTTCCAAACTCATACCCTAGCTGGACACTTTTTAAAACATGTGGGGTTCCCTACCCCTGTCGCTTGGAGCTTTCTCCAGTATGGGTGCCATCTGTTTGTAACATCTGTTAGCCTGTTGATTGCCAGAGTCGATTTGGACGATTTGCCTGGCTTCTTTCTCTCTTGGATATTTCTGACTACCTGTCCCTCTTGTTATCCAAAGAGATGTAAGTCTATGTGGGCAAAAGTTATGGCAACCATGTTCCCCAAGCCTAGGATTAGAATATTCATAGTCTGATGAGTATGACTATACTTAAGGATACATGGCATATGATCTATCTGGAATGAGTGGTCATCAGCCTAAAGACTGGTAGACATTAAAAGCTAATATGTTCCTAGCATGTTCAGGTCCAGATCATTCTACATTTAAGTAGTTATTATATTCGAATGAGGGATGATTTAAAAGGCATTTGTAATTTGTGAGACTTTTAAGACTATTGCATTTATTTTTTTAATATTCAAATTGTTACAGCATTTATACTTCAAATATATTAATCTGTGCGCCTTTTCACCATCAACAATATTCAAATTGTTACAGCATTTATACTTCAAATATATTAATCTGTGTGCCTTTTCACCACCATGTTTAGTCATGGGAAGCTGTGGAGAAACCCTGCAATTTTGACCCCCAAAGAAGTCAATGTCAGAAAGGGGAGTGGGACACGATGCAGCAAGTCTTGCATTCTGGTTTGGCCCATTTTCTGAGCCCTTATCTGAAATGGAATGGGGTACTGTGCTGTCTCCCATCTCAGTAAGAGCCTGCGTGATAGTCCATCCTCCTCTGCCCTTGTCTGAGTAGGGGTGCTGGATCTCCTCCAAACTGGGGGCCTTAGGCAGGGGGTGAAGAGTGCATAGCACTCTCCCCTGACACACGGACATGTGACCCCCCAACCAAGGCTCACAGGGGCCACGATGGCCAGTCCACCCTTACAGATGGAGAGGTAGGGTAGAGGAAGAATCTGCATCACTACAGAGGCTAACCCATGCTAGATGGCTGGGATGAAAACAATCTGTCCAGGCTAAGGAATCCAGACGAGGCTGCTAGAGAGAAACCACAGGCTGAGTCTGTTTTGCTTCTATGATGGAGCAATTAGCGTCCCACACAATATCCATCAATGTGATAGCTAGGCAACATTTCTGGAAGAAATATTTCTAGGAAAGTAGACTGTGAAAAGGTTTCTAGAATAGTTTTCTTTAGCATGCCTTCTCTTTTTTATAACTCCTTAGTAACTTCTAAGGATACAAATAGTTTTACCTTAATACTCATCTCATCTACTAGGATTATAAAAGCATAAGTTGCATGAAATGGAATCAGAATTTGGTCTGAGGAAAAAAGCACACGAGAGTTGTATATTTACGAGTTTCTTCCGGAATGTTTGAAATTGCCCCCACTCTCTTTCTCTCTATCCACCTACTTGTGTACACACCATGCATGATTCAAAGAGCCGGTATCTAAACTTGAGATGCACAGAAAATAAAAGTAACTCTTCACTGTGTCTTCTCAAAGCAGGAGCCATAATCACCTGCAGGACACAACTGCTGTTCCCCGAGCTGGCTGCCTGTGTGCACCATTAGCTACAAACCTTCTCACCTACTGGGACGAAGGAAAATGAAATGGCAGGAAGATGGAGGCTGTTAATTTGCTCCTTGGGGAATGAAGGATGAGATGCATGGAAGAGGACAGCAGTCTCTGAACTCGGTTTCCACATCCAAGAAGATAAATGCTTTCCTGCATCTTCTGAAGCAAAGACCTCTATTAGTTTAGTACAACCAAGCCTGCACGTTTTAGGCTTGTAACTACTCTTTGAATCTGCATTCTTGGCAATTGGCAAACCCAAACCGAAACACGCTTTCCATCATCACGTGAACTGCAAGCTATAGCCAAACTGAAGAACATCTTTTTTTCTTTGCTGGAAGCAAAAGGGTTCTGAAGCTGTTTTAGGAATACATATATATCTTAGCATCTAAAATCATCACTCAAATAGAACATGTATCTGTGACTTGAAGCAGATGGAGACACCCCCAGCCCACCCACCTACTGATGTTGCTTCGTTGGGAAGACATGCAATGTGGTAGGAGTTCTAATTTGTTACCATCGGTTGAAAAGGTCCCAAAGCTCACCACGCAAATGCAAAAGGAAACATCTTTGCAAGCTATTTTCTGGTCAGTGTGCCCAATTAGGGGAAATGGAAAATCCAGCCCTGGATTCCTCTTCCTTTTCCATCTGCCTATTTTTTTTTTTTAAGCAGTTGATGGGACATGTCAACATGGCATCTAGCATCTCAGCAGTGTGGAGTCAGTGAGCAAGCTTACACAGGACAGAGAGAGCCAGCTTGTCCTCAGCTTCCTCTCAGATCTGATGAGGGAGAATGGTTCCATTGTCTGTGACTAACAAACAGAGCAAAAATAATCTGCAAGTAGACAAGGAAGGAGCAGCCAGGCCTTGCAGGATAGAGCATCTAAGATGAGGTGTCAGATGTGCAGGCACCCCATGGCATTCATGCATTTGGACATTACAAGCTCAAACATCCTTTTCTTTTTCTTTAAACTTTTTATCTTGAGATAATTGTTGATTCACATGCAGTTGTGAGGACTAAAACAGATAGATCCTTGTACCACTTACCCAGGCTTTCCCAATGAGGTAATATCTTGCAAGCCGACAGTCTAATATCATAACCAGGATATTGACATTGATGTAATCTGCCAGTGTGTGTTGTGCTTTGAAAATCAATTTAACCCTTTGTAAAAGAAGAAAATCCATGAAAATGCCTGAGGTTGGACTAACGGTCTTTAGATGATGTTTTGTGTATTTATGCGCAGACTGCTTTGTTTGACGGAGGGAAGCATGGCAGGCACTGTGAACACATAGACTCCCCTGTTCTTCCCATGGATCAAAGTTCTCTCTCACTGGCAGCACTTCCCGTGGAGGAGGAGCTTCTTTGCATTTTGTTTCAATTTAGGATTTCCTAAAATTAAGATCATAGAGTGTCCAGAAGGATAGGACCCAAACACCCAGAGACAGATCAGAAAGACGAGGCTTCTGAGCTGAAAGATCTGAAAAGAGAGCAAAGCAGCTGCCATGTAGTGGGAGAGGCAGAGGACCAGGAAGGATAGAACGGACAGGATCGTGCTCACGTGGACACCTGTGCTAGGGTCCCTGGGGCCTGTTGCTGTGTTTCTCATCTGCCAGGTGTGTCTCCCCAGGGAAAATATCAAAAGTAGGGTGGAACCGAGAAAGATAAGCAGTGGCAATAATAACCTAATAAGAAAGGCAATCTGTAAAGCAGATGTTTCTTTGATTTGAGTTGCGTTTGGGGAAAAAAGGCTGGACAAAACGTTTTGGGAATAAACCCATATCTGTTTGCTGCAGAAAACAGAAGGGACGGATGCATACATCATGGACCCGAGGATTAGCCATGGCATCCACTTGGATATCCTTATCTTCAACCAGAAAAAGAATGAGTGAGTTATGGGGGCGATCTTGGCACAGTAGTAAACCCCAAGCCATGTGGCGAACCAAAGTCCCAATTCATTTACAAACACGAAAATTACAAAATTATCAGCAAGTAGGGGGACTTCAATCAAGAAGAGAGTACCCAGATTCATGAAGAAGATGATCAATTGTAGACAAATCCTGGAAATCGCCAGACAGCAAAGAAGGAGAGCCAAGGGAATCATCTTTCTCTGCTTGATCAACTCAGTGCCATTCACCACCACAATGATGCCATTTGCTAAAACCCCGATGAGAAATTGCATCACTGTGAAAAGAAAATGGATAATAAGGTAAAACTCTAACATTTTGAAAAGGAAAAAAATAAGTTACTTTAAAAATTGATGTATTTATAGATTTTTGAACAGTTTGGATTATTCAAGTTTTCTATTTTGCTTCATCTCGACTGGAAAGCCCTTTGGGGAACATGACGCTGACAATAAAGGCAATAAAGCAAGAAGGTGGTGTACATTTGCTTATATCACCTTTTACTCAATTTGGTTCCAAGGCAGTCAAATAAGAAAGAGATACTTGAGCAACAATTTGCTTCTTGGTGACAGTTTTTGCATTTTCCAGATCTACTTATCTTCCAGCGTCATCCCAAGCAAATGATGGAACCAGACACCTTCAGGCTGGGAGAAGGGCTCCTTCACTACATAATCAGTGGAAGCTCCTCAATCCTTCATCCCCACCATGAACACTGCACTGTGCCTGCAGGTGTAATTTCGCTTACTGTTAGTGAGGCATTCTTTAAAAAGACACGTCTTTGAAATGATCACTTCTGCTGTAACTGCGTAGGATGGTCAGCAACATAGGACTTCTGAGTAGTAATTATCCAATATGCCATGACTCAGTGATTCAGGACCACTGAAAATTTAAAGCAGTTGCGTAATAAAATGTATGTGATAAACAGAAAAGGTCACAAAAGGTAGAGACAAAGAATTAGGCTTACATGTATGCGCATACAATCAGTCCAGAGTCTGAAGGAAGGTAATGTACCACTGAGAGAATCATAGCACGGTTCATAACATAACCATCCGTGGGATAACACAGGATTTGAAACCTCTTCCTGTTGTTTTCTCAATATTATGAGATTTTTGTGACATGAGCTGGTTGTTCCAGGGGAATAGTAATAAATTTAAAAAAAGACTATCTGATTCAATTTGCTGCTATAATTGTCAAACAGACTATTTTTGGAAAAATTAAATTGGAATTGATTCGCATGTATACTGTGCTGGGGGTTGAACTTAACCAGGTTTTCTCAGTCTCCACACTGTTGACATTTTGGGTTGGATAATTCTTTGTTGGAGGGGGGATGCCCTGCGCGATGTGAGATGTCCACCATCCCTGGCCTCTACCCACTAGATTCAGGGAACACACCCCACTCCTCTGGTGGGGCAACCAACAGTGCTTCCAGACATTGCCAAATGCTCCCTGAGTGGCCACATAACTTCCAGTTGAACACCACTGTCCTAGATATTAGGAGGAAAAAGATGAATGGAACATGGTTTTTATCCTTAAAACTCTCAGAGACTAAAGGCCAACCACATGTACAGTGTGACATAAAACCAAATTAGGTATTTGGACAATTCACCACCAGAGTGCAAAGTAGGGAACAGTTTATTACACACTGGGGGGATTGAAGCTTTTCCAACTTAGCACTTGACCATACTGTTCCCAGCAGACCCCCTAATGAGGCATGTCCTTACAGATATGTTTCACTCTGGCCAAAGGTGTCTAAAGGATGCTTAGAATGAATCTTACCATTAGAAAACTGGAAAAGAAACCATGTGAAAACGTTAGTGGTAAGAATAAATCTCTAGGTTACTTTATCAATCTTCTCTGAATGTGTAATGTCTGTGTGGTGTGGGACTCTACTTTGTTCTTGTTGCAACTTCAATGAGATGAAGGGAAGGAGCAGGAACATCATGAAAGAGACACCAAGGGAGGCAGTTCGTGAGTGGATTCTATCAAAAAGGATCCTGATTCAAGCATGACAATCACGGTCAAGCTTCTTTTTCTCTCTCAGGTGGAAAGAAAAAGGTGCTTCAAAAGTACTTTCGGGTTTTACCTTCTGTTGGCTGGAAAAGCACAAACAGAAGGGCCTCCACCTAGGAAATGATGAAGCCAAGAACTCTCGAAAGAGTGGCAACTACCTCTTTCTTGGTTCTCCATCAAACCCCATGCTTGTACGTGTCACATGGTGGCCTGTGATTCCCAGCTTTCTAAGGGCACATCTGGGCTTTCTCCTCAGCCCCTGAGCCCCGCTCATTCCTTTGGCGTTTGGTATATGGGTATTTCGTAAAGTAGAACCAAAGCGGGTTATATTAGGCTTTTTGTAACAAAGGAAAAGAGAGATAAATGTTACAAAGTCACCTAGAGAGTTTTGGGTTTATGTCCATTCCTAGAGACATCAGGTTATGGGACCACCATCCAGCCCTTCCCTGCCACCCCAATACTGACATTTATGCACCGAGCCCTTCACACTGTGCCCTATGCACCAAAAGCAAATCTGGGCACTTCGCTATTGCAGAAAAGTCATGGTGATGCAAAGAAAAAGGGGAAAACATTCAATGGAGTCTAAAACCATAGTCCAGTGTTTCAACAGTGACCGCAAACGAGCAGAGATAACGCAGGGTAGGCCAAACACTTACAGGAAATAACTATGTCTACTTGTGTCTATTGACCGCTGTTTGTCTTTTTGGATTCAAGCATCTTGAGGGGATATGCAGTTTCCAAATATTCTATTATAATTTCTGTGAGAGCTAGCTCGGGGAGTCAAGGCAATGCTTCACAGAGAACTTTAGTTCATAGAGGTCTTTTCACGCGGAAATCCCACTGAGGGAAAAAATAAAAATTCATGAGGCTTAAGCTACATTTTTTTCATTAAATAATTTCCATCACCAATCCCTTCAGTGAGCACACACAAAGGCGGCTGACAAGGGCCACCACGTCGCCCGAGACTTGCACTTCTTACACGAGAGGAAAGCAGAATAAAGGATGTCTGGTCCCAGGAGCGCAGCACTTGTGCGGCTGCTGAGCTGGTGCCCCATCCAAGCCGGGAGGGGCTGCGTGTGGGTGCTGCCGAGAGCTCTCCGAGGTGCTGGACCCCGGCCCGCCCCCAGACGCCAGCGCATCAGTCAAGACAGCTGTAACCTTAGCTGTGCTCTTGTGCTAAGTGAGAGTGAGCTAAGTATTTTAATGAGCAACCCAACAAACCGGAAGAGACAAAGGTCCTGAATACAGGACCCGTTTGCATCTTTGAAGCAGTTTGTTTCAGTGAGAAGGACACGTCAGAGAATTTCTGGGTCTGAGCTGAAAAACGAACGTGTCTGGCCTCACCTGTCAGTCATCGGCTGGAAGTGGTGACAGTTTTACATGGACAAATGGCTTGGAACAGATGAAACAAATCCCGATGTGGAGAAATTCACATGATGATTACCCCGTATTACCCTGATTAAATCCGCTCACTCGCACTCATCTGTAATGAGCGATCATTAAAAGAGACAACACTAAATATTCTCAAGGTAACTGACAGGCGGAAAGAGTTGCTTATTTATATTCAAACCATTCGGCTCCTCAAAATAAAGTGTGATTTTTTTTTTCCACAGGCATTTAGATTGACAGTGGCGAGCTTTTCACCAGGTAGGAGGCTGCTGTGATCATCTTCCTGCTTTCCAGTGGCACGCGGACATTCACTTTGAGATTAGAGTCATCGTGAGAGTGAGTGATAGTTTTAATACCTTTCCCCAGTGTGTCTTCCCATTTCATTATCAAGGGAACAATTCCTGCTCTTAGAAGCGTGTGCATGTATTAACATTATTGTATATTTAATAAGATCGTTCAAATAAGAAAGAAACATACCCTGTGCAAACCAGGGCAGATACTTGCCGAACCTTCCTGAACCAGAGCTCAGGCCTGCCGAAGCGCATGTAGACTTTATGGCATCTAAAATTCACAATGTTTCAAGTGAAAAGCTCCATGTTCTTTTGGACTAATCATTCTTTAAATCTGTTCTTTTGTTTCTCTCCACTTGAATTTGCATTTGATCTTTCGGACTAAAATTTTTGTCTCTGATATTCAGGTCATTCCCATTCATTTATCCCTTCTCTTCCTTTATGTATCCTGGTGGTGTATTTCTGGGCTTTTCCTTACTCTGCTGGATATGCTGACATTTATTTGCCTGGCAATATATGGAATCATGGTGCAATGTGATAATACATTGAATTCAAGTCCTACACGTAAAGAACCCAAAGTGCTTGGCAAACAAGAATCCCTTGTTGGTGACGATGTGGAAAGGCAAGCCAGAGAGGCTTCATGTATCCCACGAATGATCTCTAGTCTTCATGATTTTGTCTTCAGCTCAAAAGTGAGCTATGGAACTTCAAATCCTTCCCTCCCTTCTTCCTCCCCTGTTGTCTCCCTACCTCTCTCTCTTTTTTTTTACTTTTCCCTTCCTCCTTTTATCCATATGTCAACGTGTATTTACTATGTGTACTATGGGGTGGGCACTATTCAAGTATTGAGTACATAGTAGTGAACAAGACAGAGTCTCTGTCATCTTGGAAATTACATTTTGGAAATTTGGTAGGGAAGATGAGAATTAAGCAAGTATAAAAGCAATATGTCCAGGGGACACAGAGAGGGATGCTATCCTAGAGAGCATGGTCAGGGAGGATAGATTTCTTCCAAGAGGAGGTGATCATTGAAAAGAGAATTGAATGAGAAGGAATAATCTCTGGATATCTAGGGGGTACACATTCAAAATGGAGAGGGCGGGACATAGCAATTCCCTCTTGAGTCAAAAAGAAAAGAAAAGAAAGAAAAGAAAAGAAAAGAAAAGAAAAGGAAAGGAAAGGAAAGGAAAGAAAAGAAAAGAAAAGAAAAGAAAAGAAAAGAAAAAAGAAAAGAAAAAAAGAACTTGAAGTGTTCCAGAAACACAGAGGGCCAAACTTTGAGTTGCTGGAGCAGCATGAGCAAGGTGAAGGACCCAAGGAGAGGAGAGCAGAGGGGGCAGGAATGGCCAGGACACGGAGGGCTTTGGGTCACAGTAAGAATTAGCCTGCATCCTCAGTGTGACGAGAAACCATCGAAAGGTTTGCGTGCAAGTGTGTGTGCTGGTGGGGGATTCATCATAACCAGATCTGTGTCTAAAACATTTACTCTGGCTGTTGTAAAACCAAAAACAACATTTACTCTGAGCAACAGATTTGAGAGTCAGGAAAGGGCGAGAGTGGGGGCAGGAAAACCAATCTGAAGGCTTATGGCAGTAGACCAGGCGAAGAATGTTGTTGACTTAAATTAGATCGGTGGCACAGGGTAGAAAGAAGTGTCTGGGTTTGTAATATATTTTGAAGGTAGGACCAATGGAGATTTCACTTGGCTTTGATGGAGAAAGAGACCAATAAGAATTACTCTTGGGTCATTGGCATGACCCACTTGTGAGTGACGGTGCCATTTTTCAAGAAGGGGAAGATTGGAAGAACATTCAAATCAAGAGCTCTGGTCTGGACATGATCTGTCTGAAATGCTTATTTCAGGTTGAGGTGTTAGTAAGCAGTGAGTGAGAAATTTGGAATTTGCGGGGCCACAAAACCTGGAAATACATATTTGGAATTTACTTGCATATAGATGACAGTCTATGCGTGAAGTCATGACACTGGATAAGATTATGTAGGGAAGAGATTGCCAAAAGGAGTGTCTGAGCCCTATAAAGAAGCAACAGAATATTTTGTGCATTCATGTCACCCTGACTGTACCGTCTGATGCCACCTCTTTGTGGAAGGAAGTCTGATGAAAGCAAAATATATGAGTTAACACTTGCTTCCCTGAAGTCAACCCCCCTAGTCATGGTACCCTAATCTCTTTATATGTGGCTGATTCTATTTGCTATTTCATTTAGAAATTTCACTTCTTCATTTATAAGGCAGATTGGTCTGTAGATTTTTCTGGCCCTCTATTTGATAAATTTGATTATACATGTTATGCTGGATTTATCTAGAAATTGTTAAGCTTTTCTTATTTTCTATGCACCGGAACAATTTAAATAGCATAGGAATTATCTGTTTCTTGGAGAATGGAAAGAATTCACAGTGAAAGATTATGAGGCCAGGGGCTTTTGGGAAGGGGAAGAATATTTGCCATTTATTTCGTTCTTAAAACGATAAACAAGTCACAGACGTAGTCTGTGTTTCCCTCTTGACAACACTATGGAATCGATATTATCTCCACTTTAGACTCTATTAAGCTGAGGTGCACAGAGGATTGGAAATCGTCCCCAGTCATGCAAGTAGAAAATAGTGTTTCCATGATATGGACCACAATCTGACTTCAAATGCTATGTGTGTGTCCTTGAGGACTCAGTACCCTGGCCTCTCACCTTAGCGCTCACAACCACAGTGAAGACTCCTTTCCACGCTTTAACATGAAGGTTGCACAACTGCTATTTTTTTCTGCCCAGAATTTATTACCCCCTGCCTTCACCCTGACTTTCTTTGGATGAACCACCTCTCCTCGATCCTTGTTTCTGGGTCCTATGGGATTCCCCATCTCTAAATCCAAAAATAGGCACATGACCCAGATGTGGCAACCAATATTTCCATTCACCTGACAAGGGGCGATCGGTTCAGGAATGAGCTCAAGGCCCAAATTTTGTCTGTCAGAAGTAATCCCAGAACTTTCGCTTGAGCAGGCTGAGCAAAATGTCCCTCTCTGTCAAAGATAGGATGTTTGTCTGATGCTGCTGCAGCCGTCTTGCCACCATGAGAGGCAGACCTGAACACACCTAAGAATGGATTCTGTGCAGAGAGCAGCAGGGCTCAGAGAAGAGAAAGAAAGCAAGACCAGGGCTCAGTGCCAGCCTTCACTTCCTGTTGGCCTTGACATTTAAATGAACCCATAAATTTCCAGCATTTGCTGAAGTGAGCTTGAAGTGGGTTTTTGTCACTTTGGGTGTATTAGAATATAACAGCTGCAGGTTATATAGGAAGGCAAAGATGTGCTCTCCACTTTTCACATTTAGGGATTGGAGCCAGAGAAGTGTTTTGTGCAAAGCCAGGGAATTTAACGATATACCCAGGGCCCAAACCTGTGATCTCTAAATTAGAGCTGACTGCACCATTCACTGAACCCATAGTTTTCTCAAACATATTTGTAAAAGAACTCTTAAGAAAAAAATACAACTTTCTTTTTTGGGGTGTCCCTTATATATTTAATTATTCCTTTCCCCTCATATACTCACTCTGACAGCTCAAAATTTTATTTGCTATAAGAAGGGTTAACAAAGCATAAGGCCACCATATGGGCATTAGAAGGTTCGTTCATTCCAAATGCACAAGATACCCTTGGTATTCTATGCCGACTGGCTCTCCTCTGTCCAGAGGATGTGTGGTCCAGTAGATCGATGGATCTATGGCTCTACTGGACCACACAGTACCTATTCATCTACATATATGCTGGTTGCAACTGTAGGATTGGAAAAGGTGCACGTGTGGTCTGGAAACCCATAATGCCATTTCTGCCCTGGTCTGGTCTTGAATGGTTCTCTCTCTCATCCTAGGAGCCAGATCTCTTTTGCTAAAACTGAGTATTCCAGGTTTTCCTGAAAACAAGGCTATCTGGCACCTGGTTTCTCTTTCTCTTCCCTGAGCCAACTTTCTCCAGACATAATTTTATCAATTCCTAGAAAACCCAGATGATTTTTCCTTGCTTTGGTTTCCCCAGTAGCGGGGACTAAGGTTCATGGTCTCTCACTTCATGGTGTAGGGAAATTGTCCCCATTCCCTGTACCAGGACAGATATTTATGTATGGATATATATGAAGATGCTCTATAAGCATTGCTGAATGAACAACAATGAGTAAAATGAATAAAGCTTCTCATCTTTAGAAAGATGTTATTATTAAAAATTGAGTATTACATAAACTTCATAATGTCTTTCCTACAGCAGAAAATATAATTCCACTGACCCATCATCAACTAATATCCTTTTATGGGCATTTGTGGGATAAATGAATAGGATGAAAAATTAGGTCTGTGACCAGGAATTAAAGCGAATCTCACTAATTCAGAGGGTGTGAAAAAACATGAACTTGGATTTTTAAATTTTATACAGTAAATTTAATGCAGAACCACACTATGTCATATCTGCAAAGGATATTAGTGATGACTTGTGTGGCTCTTTATTATATGAAAGAAGAGAAAATAGAATTTCAGAAAGGATGCATAACGCCCTGTGCCTTGGTCTAGGGAATAGTCAGATGTGTATTCTAGAAGAAGGCAAACTCTGGATTTACTTCACCTGGTTGTGACTAGTGCAGCCTCCATGGGAGCATGACAAAATGCAGTCGGTTGATGGGACAGTGGTCCCTATAGGTCCACCCAAGACATGTCTAATGATGATACTTTTGGGGAAACCTGGAGAAACTCCACACCCATGTATTTGTATCCCATTGCTATTGATTGCAAAGGATACACATAGGAATCTGCAATCCTTCCTCAAAATGAGGGAAAAGAAAAGAATATCCAGTAATGGTACCCAAGGCTTTTCAGGTATTTGTATAGAGTGAAATTGGTCCAACATATTTTTCTTAACTCCAACATATTTTAAATTGCAACCATAATATATTTAGAAAGGGAAACATAAGGGAAACTTTAAATTCCAATTTCTTGTCATCATTAATAATTATCTTTGTACACTTAAGACTCCCTCCATACATATTAAGTGATAATATAGAAGTTTCATTTTATGAAATCTTATGCTTCCTCAATTATCCACTAATCTGAGTATGGTCTTATTGCAATTAAGTAGATAATACCCATTTTTCAAATCTATTCTTTCTGCCTGGTATGAAACACAATTTAGGCAATCACAGATTCTACTGCAGCACAGATTTGGATAATGTTAACAATTAAGCAATCAGGAATAGGGTTTTTCCTAGGTTCAGTGGACTCTCTTTTTTCTGGGTATGACTTCACACAGTGATTTACAAAACTGACTTCCTCTTCAGAATTCACAGAACCATGAAATAAGCAATTTTGGTTGAAAAAACAAGATGAGATCAAGTATATTCCAAAAGTAATAGTTATCAAATATATTCAAAGTGCAACATGCTTTGCTTTAAAACAGAAAAAGTAAGTATGACAGTGGAAACATGGCCATGGTGGTGTGCAGTGGAGGAGGAGAAGGGAACAGTCCAACGTGGGTGAGAAAAACAAGATCTTAATTATATGGACTGATAATTAGTACAGCTCAAATTTCTCATGTTGACCCAGATTGCTGAATACAAACATTTAAACCTCATTTTGGCTTCCAATCACTTTAAAAACTGATTTATGAAAAAATAATCATGACTTTTTTCTCCCCAATAATCTATCGGATCTACAATAAGGTTGATCCGCACTATTTTTGCATCATTCTGGTTGGGGAGGAAGAGTTGAACTGGTTTGACAGGAAGAGGCCATAATCATGCCCTTTGTAAGATGAAGTTAAGTTCCCATGCCCTGAGCTTTGTGGGATACGATATGGTTCCCTCAAGCTGAAGCATATACCTCAGGTAAGTTTCCACTGGTCCCACACCTGCTAATATTGGGGGCAGGGTGGGGGCAGCAGCAAGGGGTGAATGACACATTGTTTGCAAGACTGAGTCTTGCCAAAACGAAAACCTCAATTTCCTATAGTGCCCTGCCCTTTTCTGCTAGGAACTTGTATCATCATTTAGGAAGGATCTAGACTAACAATCTATGCCCCAGGACAGTACTTGCTTCAGCAGCACATATTCTATGCCCCAGGACACCTGGCAAACATTTGGATCTCAAGCCAAATTCAGCCCCAGCAAGGCCCACATTCTCGTGTGGAGGGAGGGAGCAGCACCAGCATTAAGGCATCACTGAGGGATCTCTTCAGCTTTTCTCCTCCCCAAAGCCCCTTTCCCACCAGCTCACTCCTGAGTGACGTGAAACTCCTTCATCTTGTGTTCTGATAGTGTTTGATGTGATGTCCACAATTCCAACTGTTGGAATAAAGCTAGAAATACTCCCTTCGTCTGAGGCTCATCATCACAAATACACCTGACTCAAGCAGTGTAAGAGCAATTTTACAATTCAGAGCAACCTTCAAGTTCCACCACTTAATTTTGTAGATATAACAAGTATCTTGACACACCCCAATCTTTGACATTGCACTTGTTTGTTTGTCCAACAAATACTTACTGGGCAGCTACTACCCTACACATTTCTTCATATGTATCATCAGCAATGTGTGGAAGGAGCAGAATGTTAAGAAAATTAATATAGCTACCCAAGGAACTATTCACAAGTGCATTTGAAGCAAGTTATCTGACACTAGCTTCTGCCATAATGTGGCAAACATTATGTAGAGGATATAATAGCAAGAGTTAGAAATATTTGCAAAAGACTTGTGCAGAAATTTGCTGACTCTAATTTTATGACCTCAGTCTCAGGGAGACTTTAGCTACATCTTATCTTTCTAGAATACTCTTAGGTAATGGCTTCTCTATCACCTCTATGGAATGTAGGTTTATCAGTTTCTATTTTCTCAGTTTCCTATAATTCAATCAGAAGTCAGCAGTAACATGCCCTAGGGCGAGTTCTATATCAAATATGCTTTTTAATGAAACACAAATATGCACATGCATGTTCCAGTGAGTTGTTCTGCACTATGCAAAAGTGTATTAAAAGTGGAACCACATTTACATTTGTTTTGCATTTGTTATTTAAGAGGTCAAAATATGCAAACTGCATCCACTCTTGTCAATACCTTTGAGCAAAAGAAAATTTTATTAAAGTTAGGTTCATGACCAATAGAATAGCTAATATCCCTCATTTTGGGGGAAAAGTCTGCATTTTTAAAATAGTAGGCATTTATTTCTTATCTAAAACTGAGAATACTTACCAAATGTGCATTTTGAACCAGGTATAATGGCCTACACATAATGGCCTGCAATTAAAAAGTAAACTTAATTATAAGCAGTTTATAGCCGACATGGAAATAGTTACACAGTCTGCAATTGGTCCTGGAAATTTTTATATGAAAAATAAAATTAGTAATAGAGGAATAAAAGACATTTAGTGATTTCCAAGAATGAGTTTTAGAGACAGCCAATTCTTACCCAAGATATACAAATAAAGTGTATAGCTATAGAAAAATTTGCAGTTTCTAAGTTAGATAATAGAAAGAAAATCTGCTCTAACATAACTTAAGAATTATAATCTTAAAAAAAAAGAATTATAATCTTATTATATACATGCTAAACTCGTTTATGGCTGCCTTCACCAAAGGAAACTTTTTTCCAAATTAAAGAAGTTGGGCTTTTGCTAATTCAGCATCCATGTTTGCCCTGGAAAACACTGAGCAAAAAAATGGTATGAAACAAAGCAAAATAAAAGTGGCATGTGTATGACATCTTTCCTGTGCTCTACTGGCTGTGTAGGGTTAAGGGATCCACACTGGCATTTCTATAGCACGGTTTAGATCTTCTGCGGACCCCAGCTCTGTTACACTGATGATCATGTGACTTTATGCCTACAGTTTCACATTGGGTTTTGCTGGGTCCAGTGCAAATACTAGGATGGACCCTATGATGTGCACAGGTTACCCTCTATAGAGTCTGAGATTTAGAATGCTGGAGCACTCTTCCCTACCCTCAAGATCTGTGCCCTGTCCTAATTCAGATCAAGTGTTACCTCAGGCCATACCTGATTCCTCCACCATACCACCCTCACTCCCCACCCCCTTCCCCTGCTTCATCTCCTTTTGTTTTTTGTTTTCTTTTTTCGCTAACACTTCATCACTATTAGACATGTTAATTTTTATTATCTGTTCCTCTTCCTAGCATCCAAAATTCCATTAGAACAGAGATAATTTTTGTCCATCAATGTATCCCCAGTAACTAGATGCTGCTTGGTACCCAGAGGGGCTCAATCTTTGTTGAATGACTGCATAACTAAATGAGTAAAATAAAAATACATCTGTTCATCAGTGACATTGTAGAGAGGTCCAGGAGAGAATGCAGCTTGCAGATTGGCTGGGAAACATTTCCTACAATGGCTATTGTTTTGAACACTTAGGAATTATCAAGACTTCTATGTGCTTCTGACAGACTCAAAGTATGAAAAGTGTCAAAGCCTGTGTTATGCTGTGGTGTGGAGAAACCCCAAACAGAAAAACTAAACATGCTCCATCATCAGACTCTATCAGACTGGTGTTCTCAAGATGGTCAACTGGGCAGCCTGAGGGAGGAACACGTTACCAGTTTCATAAATATATCATTAAATTGATCCTCAGTGTACCTATTGAATTTCATTAAGATGAATCTGGGCAGGGGATCCCTGGGTGGCTCAGTGGTTTGGCACCTGCCTTTGGCCCAGGGCGTGATCCTGGAGTCCCGGGATTGAGTCCCACGTCAGGCTCCCGGCATGGAACCTGCTTCTCCCTCCTCCTGTGTCTCTGCCTCTCTCTCTCTCTTTCTCTCGCTCTCTCTATGTCTATCATAAATAAATAAATAAATCTTTTTTTAAAAAAATATGAATCTGGACAGATGGAAAACAATGGAACCAATCATTCTTTGAATAGGTGCTGGTATGGAAGGAGATAAGGGCTTAGATTGGGGAAGGATATAGCCAAACCAGAAATCGGCAATGAAAGAATTTCCAGCAGAAAAATGTGAAAAAATTCAATAACATTCATGTTACTTAAAAATCACCCAATGTGTTAAATTCTGATCTGATGAACAAGATAAGTTGGGAAGTGATTCACATATCATGAAGATGGTTCAAGTTTACATAGGCACATTTAATAGAGAAATCTATAACAAAGTTTAAAGGCCTTGTTTTTATTTTATTATTATTATTATTATTATTATTTAGAGAAGGAGAAAGAGAGTGAGGGGAGGGGAAGAGGGAGATAGAGAGAGAGAATCTTAAGCACGCTCCATGCCCAGCATGGAGCCCAATGCAGGGCTCTATCTCATGACCCCAAGATCATGCCCTGAGGAAAATATCCAGAGTCAGACACTTAACTGACTGAGCCACCCAGGTGCCCCTAGAGACCTCATTTTTAAAAGAGTATAACCAAACCCAAGATTTTATGGATATACATATAATGTCAGTACAGGCAAATTTATAGTCACCCCATTTGAGTAAATGCAACTCCAGCTCCATGTAGATACAGTACCATAGCCTTTTAGATGTGCAATGGCATCATGTCTAGAAAAGACAATGTACATACTTTCATTAAAAAAAATACTTTATTGCTAAAAATTCTAACCATATTTGAGCATTCAGCAAGTCCTAATCACTGATCAAAGATCATTATAATAAATACAATAAAGATGAAAACCCTAGAAATATTGTAAGAAATTTTACGATGTTACAAAGTCAGCAAATGCTGTTGGATGATTGACACAGGTAGACTTGCTGGATGCAGGATACCATGAACCTTCAATTTGTAAAAAAAATAAAGTAGTATCTATAAAGTGCAATAAAGTGAAATGCAGTTAATGAGGTATGCCTGCATAGGTCTCTCTCTTTTTTTATATATATTTTATTTATTTATTCATGAGAGATACATAGAGAGAGGCAGAGACACAGGCAGAGGGAGAAGCAGACTCCCTGCAGGGAGCCCAATGTGGGACTGGATCCCAGGACCCCAGGATCACACCCTGGGCTGAAGGCAGATGCTCAACCACTGAGCCACCCAGGCGTCCCTGCACAGGTCTTTCTTAAGTAGCCCAGGTGAAGGTTTGGATGAAGAACACTCCAGAGGCCAGAAGCCAACTTACGACTCACTGAAGCTGGGGCTGGGGCTCAGTAGCCTTCTCGAAGCCCTCCGTCCACTCCCATTCACTTCAGTGCTAGGGCATCTAGGATGGAAATGTCGTCCAGAACCTCACGATGAGCTGGTTCATAGTGGCTGGGTTTCTATATTCCAAGCTGAGCAGTGGTGCAAATTAGCTTTCCATACCATCCCGTCTCTAAACTTGATCTTAGTAATGATTATCACCATAGGAGTCACTCTTCACCTGAATGTCAGGAGACAATTTAGAGGTCTGTTATTGAAATGATCTATCTTCAGATCAAAGTGTGGATTAATTGAAATAATTATATGTATATTCACATGACTATGTATTATCATTCTAAGCACTTGGGACCAATCACGTAGACATTGTAAATCTTTGTTTCCCCTAAGAAGTATCTTTCCTACAGGATTCTAAGAATATTACAGATCTTATTCCCACAAGACATTTCTCAAATACACCCTTCTAGTGGGACTCACCTGGAGCAGAGAGCTGCAGTTCTCATATCTAAGACCCCTCTTTGTCCTGGACACGCAGCTGAACTCTATTTCCCAGTGTCCCTCATGTTATATGTGTCACTGTGACAGAGTACCCCCTAGTAGAACATAACTGGGACTGATGTGTGCCACTCTGAGCCCTGGCCCATAAAAACTACCCAAGCTCTGTCTTCATGTTCCTCCTCTTCTCCCCAGTAAATAGTATGCCAAGGAGCTAGAGGAGGATGAGGCCACAAGACCACAGGGTATGGTTCCCTGAATGACTGTGTGAAGCAAATAGACTACCGAACTGCCCTCACTAGATTCGTGATGGACAGAAATATGAGTGAGAAATAAACTTCTATTGCACTAAACCACCTACATTTTGGGATTGTTTTGTTCAGTTGATGTACCTTGACGAACATAATGACCTGTCATGGTTTTTCAGAATCTGAATGTCCTAGGATCTTTTTTTGTCTCATTTACTTTTTAAAAATGAATTTTAAGTATGCTAAAATATAAGGAATATAAAAGTTAATATTTTAACCACTTTTAACTGTACAGTTTGGCATTAAGCACATTCGCATTATTGTGCAATCATTCACCTCCAGAACTTTTTCATCTTGCAAAAGTGAAACTCTCTCCCCATTAAATGGTCACTCCCCATCCCCACCACACCCTTGCCTCTGGCCACCATCATTGTAGTTCCTGCCTCTGTGGATTTGACCATTCTAACTACCATCGACAGTAGAATTATGCAGTATTTAACCTTTGTGATTGGTGTTCACCTAAAAGGAGCAAGCCTTTTAGAATCTGTAAAAGTATGAAAGAGTTCTATTCACACCCAAGTTAGGACAGCTGCCTGGGAACATGCTCTTCGAAGGGAAGAAAGTGTTCTGGAGAATGAACAGTTTTTATTTTTACAGGGTTATAGACTTTTTACATCTTGTAAAAGCTCAAAAGATTATAGATTAGCTTATAGGCAGGAATCACAAGTTTTATCAAAAAGGAATGCAGAAGTAGGAGCGCTGATCGATATCTCAAGGACATAATGGTTTTCCTTTAGGCTAGTCATTCACAAAGCAGATGTACAATACATGCGTGGCTAGCCATAAATTGGGCTTTTGGTTTGCATAAAGTTTCTGTACAGTCATGTTGACTTAGAAAGAGATCTAAAATGGCTTTCCTCACGTGGCAGGCCTTTTGAGTTTTTCATTTCGCATATCTTCCAGGTTCATCCATGTCATAGCATGTGTCACAATTTTCTTCCTTTTTAAGGCTCAATGATATTTCATTGTATGTCGAGAGAACATTTTGTTTATATATTTATCTGTCCATAGACATTTGGGTTGCTTCCACCTTTTGGCCATTGTGAATAATGCTACTGTGAACATGGGTGTACTGATAATTCTTGGAGAGTCTATTTTCAATTATTTTAAGTGTATATCCAGAAGTGGAATTGCTCGATCATATGATAGTTCTATTTTTAACTATTTGAGGAATGGCCATAATGTTTCTCATAACAGGTGCGCTATTTTACATTCTCACCAATATGGCATCAGTGTTCCTGTTTCTCTACAGTCTCCTTTCCTAGGATCTTAACCTCCAGAACATGTCAAGAAAAGAAACAAAATGGTATTGCATCATTTACTGTCTTAAATTTAATCAATATCTCTGAAAATTAGTCCCAAATGCAGAATAATTCCCAACTATTCAAAGTCCACTGTTCTTTCCTTGATAGGAGCCACAATCACTTTCCTAAAACCCAGCTCGTGGTTATACAGTGATTTGTGAGCATGAAGGTAAGGTTGCAGTTGGTTTTGTGGTTAGTAAATGATCTTCTGGTAACAAACTTGCTCCATTAGTGGGTAACTTTAGAACATCAAGCTTTGGTCTGAGTCTGACAGCATACTTAGTGCTGTGTGAAGCAAATACACCAAGCACTTGGGACCTTTAGTGGCAAGCCTTGAGAGCATTGTAACCATATCTGGAGCAGATTAACAAGAAATGTAAATTCCCCTCCAAAAATAGATTGTAGGAAGTTAGAACATTTAAAATTACTTTCCATAAGAATTTCCATGCCTGAAGCTCTAATTAAAAGGACTCTTGAACTTCAGCTAGGTATGAAATTAAAAAAATATATATCCTCTTGCATTTGTTGTATAAGAATAATATCTAATACTTTTTTAAAAAAAATAATACTTTGGGTTGGGTTGTTATTTTCCTGGGCAAAAGTTTACAGAAGAATGGAACAATCTCAATTTTATGCTCTATCCCTCCATTATCCCTTGACTTACAAAAATGACATTTTTAAGAAAACTATCTTGAATTTCAAATAAGATTAAATGTATAAGAATAGTCAGATAAGTTTTGGAACAACAAAATGAGAAAGTAAGGAAGAATGGTCTTTCACTATTAGATACTGAAATATATTATGAAACAGTAATGACTAAAACTAAGTGATGCTGGCCTTAGAAAAACCAGGAGAATAAATGGATAGTCCATAAAAAGAAAAAAGTATATAAAATCATTCTTGTCTTTAAAGAAATGGAGAGATTACGGACTATTGGATGAATGTTAAGTGGCTAACCACCCAAGGAAAAGTGAAGTTAAATACCTATTATCTCAGAATTTACATAGAAATTAATTAAAGATGAAACAAGTGTTGGTAAAAATGCAGAACAACTAGAACATGATATGGCTACTCTGGACGAGTTTGTCAGCTTATTATAAAGTTAAATATACACATAGTCTGTGATCCAGTGATTTCATTCCTATCTACTTACCCAAGAGAAATAAAGCATATGTCCACAAAAAGGCTTATACAAAGAATGTGCATAGCAGCTCTATTCATAATAGCCAAAAACATAAAAGAAACCAAATGTCCACTGAGAGACATTTGGATAAATGGATAACTACATGGAAATATAGTCATGCAATGACTTATTATTCAGAATTAAAAGGAACAAACACTGCTACACACATCAACATGGATGAATATCAAAAACATTGCATTGAGTGGAAAGAGCTAGATGCAGAGTGCCTAATGTATAATTGCATTTATATGAAGTAAAATAGAATAAGCAAAATGAGTCTGCAGTGACAGAAATCAGAATAGCAGTGGTCTGTGGTCAAGGCATGGGATGTGGAAAGAATTGACTGGAACAGGCCATGAGGGCAGTTTCTGGGATGAGGGCAATATTTTATGTCTAGGTTGTAGTGGTGGTTACATGGTGCATGGATTTGCCAAATTCTTTCAATTATAAACCTTAAGTGGCAATTATATCTTCATAAAATTATTAAGTAGTGGAGGGTGTAATATTTAATGAAGAGGCTGACAAATATAACTACTTAATTTAAATTTCTAGAGGATCAAAAAAACCACAAACAATAATTAAAAGATGAGTTAACGACCAGAAAGAAATCATTATGTATAAGAGACTGAGTTAATATCTTTATTTTAGAAACAAATCTCAAAACTAAAAAGACCGGGATCCCTGGGTGGCGCAGCGGTTTAGCGCCTGCCTTTGGCCCAGGGCGCGATCCTGGAGACCTGGGATCGAATCCCACATCGGGCTCCCGGTGCATGGAACCTGCTTCTCCCTCTGCCTGTGTCTCTGCCTCTCTCGCTCTCTCTGTGTGACTATCATAAATAAATAAAAATTAAAAAAAAAAAAACTAAAAAGACCAAAAAACAAAAAAACCCCACTACACACTTCAAAAGGAAAATGAGCAAAGATTAAAAAGATAAGCAATTTATTAAAGAAGCCAATGTGCCTGAAACACTATTTTAAATGTGTCACGTGGTTGACCAAGGGCTAATATATCCCTACTATAGAAAGATTCTTAGAACTAGAAAGCAAAATAAATAGAGTACTTGGAAAAGTAAACAGAAAAGAGATATGAAGAAACAGTTCACAAGGAAAAAAAAGACCAATGAATATTCAAAATGTTCAATTTGTCTAGAAATCAAGGAGAGACAAATTTAAATGACTGCATGCCACATCCTGACCTTGCCCTGTGATCTCCTAGCACTGGCGTTTCCATTCTTTCTCCAGGACCACCATTTCCCAACTTGATGTCTGGGTAAGTCTTATGGGTCCTCAAGATCCCAATTCTTTGGTAGTTTCTCGTGATTCTTGTTCTGATTAGGAAGGCCTGCTTCATCTTGCTGTGTTGCTCATGATTCCTACAGAGCACTCATCCTACTGTAATGAACAGCCAGTCTTCCAACAGCCTCCATGGGAGCTCTGAAAGGACGAGGCTACAGTCCGAGTGCCTAGCACAGTGCCTGGGACAGGCAAGTACTCAGTAAATATTTTGTGTGTCTTTTAGGTAGGGTGAGATAGCATTTTTAAATTGGGAAAGATTAAAATGAAGAAAAATATCCAGTGTTGGCAAAATTTTTAAATTGTGCCATTTTTATCTCCTCCTGGTGGAAGTATAAATAGACATAAACTTTTTTGGAAGGTGATTTGGCAACATTTAATAGAAGCCATTAAAATGCATTATCCTCTTGATCTACTAATTGAGCCTTTAAGAATGTGCTCTAAGGAAATTATCAGATAAGTGTCAGATATTTGTACATGAGACCTCATTGCTTATTGGTTATAAGATGGAAAGATATTTTTTAAGTATGTAAAGGAGTAATTAAATAAACCATAAATTACAATGAAACATAATTCAATAATTAACAGTGATATATGATAACCTACAATTATTGATATTAAACACTCACTCACAATATGTTAGATTTTAAAAGCCGGTTAGAAGGAGAATTATAGTATAATCCAATTTTAATTTGAAATATAGACACAGAAAAAGCTGGAGAAACATACATCTAAAAAATGCTATTTTCTTGGGGCAACAGAATCATGGGCGATTTTTTTCCTTTTGCTAATGTGGAGTTTCCTAGTTTTTATGTCAGTTAACATGACTCATTTGTGTAATTTTAAAGAACAGAAAACATTAACTATGTGCTTTGGAAGATCCGTTTTCTTAAATAGACAGACCTCACCTTGAGGTTCCAGTGTACACTGGATCACAATCAAAAGCAGTTCGCTGAAATTCACTCTTTTCTTAAAAAGTTCCATTTGTTTCTACTACAAATATTCCTGCTCTGATTGGTCTCAACACTGATTCGCCTATACTTCTCGTAATGCGGCCTTAGCAGGATAAGAGACTGGGATGTTGTTTAGGTGCAGAATTTCAAAGACAAAAGTGATCTTAAAAACCAACAGGCCTGCAATGGTGAAGAAACCAGAGTCAGATAAGTTCAGTCATCCTGTCAAGGCCATGGAACAGGTGAGTGGCCAAGATGCAAGCCTTATCTTCCCAGTGCCCCATCCTGGGCTCCTCTGCCTTCATCCCACCACTGTTCAGATGCTGAGCACTCAGCAAATCAGAGCAAGTAGAGCAGACACTTCTCCATTCTCTCTCTATCACCCCTCAAATGAAAGCAAAAATAATGGCAAACACTTAGAACTTGCTTCCCCATGCAAGGTGCCATTCAGAACACTCAGAGTGTCTGATACCCCTCACGATGGCCCTGTGAAGTAAGAATCATAATTAGGTCCACTTTACAGATAGGAAGCCTGAGTTTCGGAGAGGTGAAGAAATGTTCCCAAGGGCATCCAGCCTGCAGTGGATATAGTCAGAATACAAACTTCACCCATCTGGCCATCAGTCCACACTCTTAACAATCACAGCCATGTCTTTCATACTTTCATGGACAGAAGAATCACCCAAAAGCTTCCTTAAAGCTCTGTCCTGGACTCTGTCCTCAGGGAGTCTGATTCAGTAGATCATTACTCTGCATATCTGTCAAGCTCACAGGCGGTGCCGACCGTGCTGAGCTGAGGCCCACGCAATGAGTAGTGCTGCAGACCCTCCAAGTGTTGCAACAAAGCACACCAGCTACTTCCTGGAGTTAAACTAGTAAACAATCAATAATGCATGAGTTACTTGTGGATCAAATTAATTTACCCCAAAGACTTGCTATTGATATAGAAGTAATTGGTAGCAAAGTTGGCTGATAATCCAATTTTAAAATTGTTACTTATTCAACTATATTGCGGCAAGTATGAGGCAATGCGTGCCCGTGACAAGCCTGCTGGGAGTCCAGGGCAATGGCAAACCAAGGAGTATCATTTACTGTAAAACCACCATAACAGCACAACACGGCCTTCTAATTGCTAAAACTTCATTTTCAGAAGTCACGAAAGACACAATATGAATATAGCATCCCACGAAACCTCACCCTCCCCTTGCTCTCACTCTACAGCTGCTTTTCCAGAAGAGGTTGCCTTGGATACAAGTATCCTTATGCCTGCATAGTCTATCCCCTGTGGCAAATTAGCAAATCAGCATTCAGATTTAATAAATCTGTCTATTATTAATTTTCCTGCATGGCTCAAGCCCCCAAAGCTTGATAACCTCTGTGAAAACTGATAAAACCAGTTCTTGGGCTCTCAAAGTGGACTGCTGAGCCCAGACTTTGGGTGACCACCAGGAGCACAGAAACCACTGAACTGTTGCCCCAGGAAATGGAGAGTATCCTTTGCTGAAAACATGGGAACTGCAGTGGGGGAGGTTGGTTTTGGAAAGGCCTTTTCGACATCCCTAATTTTGACTCACCTCAAGACCTAGATTAGCTGCCCTTTGGGGAAGGTGACAGTACCACGTTTAATAACAGGTCTCGGGATCCCTGGGTGGCGCAGCGGTTTGGCGCCTGCCTTTGGCCCAGGGTGCGATCCTGGAGACCCGGGATCGAATCCCACGTCGGGCTCCCGGTGCATGGAGCCTGCTTCTCCCTCTCCCTCTGCCTGTGTCTCTGCCTCTCTCTCTCTCTGTGTGACTGTCATAAATAAATAAAAAAATTTAAAAAAAATAACAGGTCTCAGGGGGACCTTCCTCTACTTGGAACAATCAGTCCAGAGCAGTAGCACAGGAGCTGGTTCCTCTCGTCATGAGGTCTTCTGTCTGCATGAACGCCTTAGAGAGCTAGCAAGCTGGTGGCCAGGAGACACAGTCACATGACATGACTTGGCTCCCCATCAGGTCTATCTGATGCATGAGAGATCGGAGAATGGGCACATTCCTAGTGATGGCCCCATAGTGCAACCATCCTAAGCTATTAGAAGGATGTGAACACAGAATGTGAACACTTTTGTTAGGTCATAAGAGGTCAGGCCCAATAGAAGATCTTCACTTTATTACTGGCTTCCCTTTTATATCACGCTGCTTCTGAATGAGATCCATACAGCAGCCCCAAATGAGTTCCCTTCCTGTGAGCATCCTCCTATCCTCTATATTCACCACAAAAGAAGAGAATGTCTCTGGGTTAAGGACCATTCCCAAGAGTCAGAAAAGGGGGCTGTGACATCCTTTGGGTTGTCCCACTCTGCAGAAGGGACACCAAACTTTAAGACACACATATTCTCTGAGCCCTGGATTCACCAGTGAGTTTCTCAAGACTGGGACATGAACAGTCAATATTCATCTATAAAGCAGTCCCTAAATAGAAGCAGTTTAAAAAATACTTTTTAAGAATAAATAAAAGGTATGGAAAAGTCTCAAATATTTCTAAATAAACTGACAAAATAGGAACCTCATTTATCCTCACACAGAACATGCCCTAGCAATCACAGAGGTACATAGGATCTCTAATGCACTCCTTCCCTGAGCTCACATCCCAAACAGCCCAGCCCCGGAAGTGAGACCCAGTGGTCTCGAGATGCTCAAAACATGTACCTCTAATGACCCTATGCTTCCCTGTAGGCTGTAGGGGGCAGAACGATGGCTCCCTGAGATATCCATCATAATCCCTGGAACCCTTGAATATGTCACTTACATGGCAAAAGGGCTTTACACTCATGATTAAGGTAACACACCTTGTGATGAGAAAATTACCTGGATTATCTGAATGGGTCCAACCTAATTACACGACATCATAAGTTGGAAGAAGATAGCAAGGGGGTGAATCAGATGGCAGCAAGAAAAGGATCAAGAGGTGGGGTCAATTCCTTAGGGCCTTGGTACGTGGCAGGTGGTGTGCACCAGGTCCTGGCTCATGCCCCATTCTCTTCTCCTCACTTACAGCATTTATAAGTGCCCAGAGTGCTGCCTCAGGAGTCCACAGCCTATCTGAATTTTAAGCTTGAGAGAGTAGCTTTTGCCCAGAGCTACTATGCCAAAACTGTAGTCCTAGGATGGAAATTTAAGATATATAGACCTCACTACTTACAAAATGACATTTGTAAATAATAAAGTTTTATACAATGTTAAAAAAAAAAGCATCTGAGAGAGGATTCTGGGAGGTAAAAGTGGCTCCCAGTTGATGGCCAGCAAGGAGATGGAGGTCCCAGTTCTACAACCATGATGACCTGAATTATGTCAGTGCCTGAATGAGCAAGGGGACGGGTTCTCCCCAGTATCTCCAGTGAGGAACTCCCCCTTGGACACCCCCGTCACAGCCCACTGAGGCCCACACTGTACTTCTGACTGCCAGAACTGGGAGAAAATGAATCCATGTAGTTTTAATCCACTTAGTTAATGGTCACTTGTTATGGCAGCAATAGAATACATAGTTTTCAAGCAAATTTCCTTTTAAATGAAAAGTTTTCCACTTTAGGCAATCCGATTCTTTCTAGCCACAGACACTAATCGTTCTGAATTCTGGTGCCTTCTTGTAAAGCAACCCTCTTCCTCAGATGAAATAATTTAGAAAGGTCATTATAACTTTTTATACTAACCTTTCTGTATTAAAAACATCAGGATTTCCATGCTCTATTTTAGCCCAAATGATTCCAGCTTGACTAATCACAGCAGTGTCAGTTAGGAGTGATGTAATCCTAACCTCCAAAAGGCGAATGAATGCTATCATTTCTGATCCTGAAGGTGGTCTCCACGATGTCTGGCAATGACTGCATAGAATATTCTGGAATGCATCAGGACAAAGAGGGAAACACAAAGGTACTGATCTTCTAACCTCACAATCTGGTTTTAATATCATTTGTCTATGGAAAAATCAACTATTAGAGCATGATTTCTTCAAGTCCGTTTTGTAAAACCACTTTAATCTCACCATCTGCTGAAATTATGTTGACAGAAATAAGGAAAATTTGAGGGAACATCTGAATTTCTTTGTTTATAAAATAAAAACAGGATCACATTCTTGACCCAGTTTGCTGATAAAAATCAGTCTGCTATATCCACATATCACTGTGTGTGGAGATGTATATCATACAGACAAGGATTTAAATTACCCACATACAAGTGTGTGCACACTCGTGCATACGCACATATATGCATGAATCAGGACAAGCTAGTTGCCGTTGCATCTGTTATCCATTGCCACATGCAAACCACACAAACTTACTGACTCAAAACAACAAAACTTTCTTCACTCACAGTCCAACAGCTTTTGGACTGGGCTGAGCTGGCAGTTCTGTGGGTTTCGCCTGGGGTCACTCGTGCAGTGCAGTCATCTGGGGTTGAGTGGTCCAAGGCGGGCCTGTTGCATGCCCGGAGCTGGATGCTGGCCATCGGCCAGATCTCTCTGCACCTGGTCCCTCCTCACGGATGCTGGCTTCAGAGGCGGTCTGAGGGCAGCATGAGGGGTTACCAGGAGGCCTTTCTCATTTCCCAATTTGCTTCCCTCAGTCTACGGATCAAAGCAAGCCACACATTCAGCCCACTTTTGGGGGGTGGAGGAGGAAAATCCACTCCTCGATGAGAAGGGCAACAAGTCACCTTACAAAGATGATGGAGGAACTTATGGCTATTTTCATCATCTGGCAAAATCCCAAATCTCAAAGGTTTGTTTTTACTCACGCTGCCTGTCCGTCATGGTCGGCTCCATGTTATTCCTCATTTGGAAATGCAGGTTGATGGATTTACTCCTCCACGCAGAGCATACTGTGTTGGTTATCATAAGCGAGGGAAAAATAGCAATGAAGTGTCTTTAGATAATTAAATGCTTCGGTCTGAGAGTGACATGTGCTGCTCCCAACCAGGTCACTGTCCAAAGTCAGCTATATGACCACCCCTGCCTTCAAGGCAGTGGGAGGACTTCCTCTAATCAAAGCTAATCTGGCCTTGACAGGGAAATTCAACTTAAATTATTGTCTTTGAACAGACAAGATAGAGTTAGTCCTATGAAAATTTCTCGTGGAAAGGAACAGAACAGCCTATCTTGTTCTTTCTTTACTGATAGTTAGAGGAAATGTTTTGGAACAGTGATGGCATTCCCCATAGCAGGAAATACTTGAAGTGTCTGTGTCACACAACAATGTGAATTGATGGTGTGTGTGCATATATATGTGTGTGTCAGGGGGTGTATATATGTGGGGGGGGGAGCGCATATATATTGTGCTGCTTGTTATCAAACATATCTGAGTTCCCCTGTCTCTGGGCACATGAGAAAACTCCCACCGAAGGAAGGACGAGAGAGAAGAGGAGCAGACAAGATCCCGTGAAAACAGTCAGAGACTGGAGTGATGTGTGTACAAGCCGAGGAACACCACGGACTGCCAGCAGCCACCAGAAGTGGGGACAGAGCGAGGTCCAGTTCTCCTCCAGGGCCTCCAGCAGGAGCCAGCCACCCAACACCTCGATTCCAGGCTTCACCCTTCCCCAGCCGGGAGAGATTCTTTTTTTTTTTTAAATTTATTTATGATAGTCACAGAGAGAGAGAGAGAGGGGCAGAGACATAGGCAGAGGGAGAAGCAGGCTCCATGCACCGGGAGCCCAACGCGGGATTGGATCCCGGGTCTCCAGGATCGCGCCCTGGGCCAAAGGCAGGCGCCAAACCGCTGCGCCACCCAGGGATCCCAGATTCTTTTAGGTTGTCTCCAGCCAGCCGATTTGGGAGATTATGTTGTGGCAACCCTAGGAGCCTGGCACGGTCCCATGTCACCCAGGATCGCCCTCCCCAGGCCTCCTTTTTTTAGTGGCCTTCCCCGACAAGCCAGCAGAACTGTAGTCTCTGAGTTCACACTTAGTTCACACTTAAAGTCTCAGTGGTTGCCCTCCACGGCCTGGCTGCCTCTGAGTCCTGCGTCAGCGGAGGTCGTTCTATCCCACGCATCGGGGGCTGGTCGCGAGCGTGGATGTGGGGCTCCTGCCGCGCGGAGGGGGCTCGCGTGCGTCCCACGAAGCCTCGCAGCTCTGGGCTGGAGCTGAGAGGACACCGCAGCCAGAGTCAAGTCTAAACGGGCCGCGCTGGCCCTGCCTCTGCCAGGAGGCCTCGGGGCTGTGGGCTGTCCGCACCGTGTATGTCGTCTACACCGATTTCCTTCTTGCTCTTCATTTTTGTCTCCTGTTTCACTTTTCAGGATTGCAAGTTGCCTCTGGAAGCTGCCACCGTCTGAGATCAGTTAATTTTCTTCTACCTATTAAAATGCAAATTCATCTTTCAATGGAACGTGTGATGGATTTGGGTAAACCTGGGGTTTTCTCCTTTCGAGTCTCTACGGGTTTAATTTTAATCTGGACTGTCTATCAAAGTCTGTCCGTCCCTCAAAGTTCACTTAAAGGGCCTCCTCTCCCACGGAGACTTTCTCGGTTCGCTCTTCGCTCCCACGGTGAATTCTGTGCACCTGGGAAGCGCGCCCACATTCGGTGCACGTCTGCCGAGCTGCGGCACCGCGCTGCACTGTCACCTAACCACTTGCTTTAACCTTCCAGGAGCACATCTCCCTTAGCTCCTCTCTGCACATGAGGAACCTGACTCATCAGGTTCCCGACTCCCCTCGGGATGTTAGGATGGGGGGGCTGTGCAACAAGTACCGCAAACCTCTCACGCTAAAGCACTCGTTTGCGATCCCACAGCTCTTCGGTCGGAGGTCTGACACGGCACGGCGGGTTACTCTGCTTAGAATCTTACAAGATTAAATTCAACGTGTTGACTGGGCTGGGCTCCGTTCTGGAGGCTTCCTGGAAGCATCTGCCTGCAAACGCATCTCTGTTGGTGGTGGTTGTAGGACCCAGGTCCCGGTTTCCCTGACTACGGCCTCCTCCAGCTCCAAGGCAGCAACAGTGCATGAATATCTCTGACTTTCTCTCCTGTTTCCACTTCTAAGGGCTCCTGTGATTACTTTGGCTCCTCCTGGATAACCCAGCATAATCTCCATATTTTAAAGTCTGCTGATTGGTAATCCTAATCCACATCTCAAAGTCCCTTTTGCTGGGTAAGGTAACCTATTTACAGGTTGATTCGCACTCCATGGGAAACAACTTTATCAACTACAGGACAGGCTTTCTGTGCAGTTCCTTTGGCTTTTAGTTTTATAGATTCTGCTCATTTCCAGAGTGACTTAGGTCAGCATCTTTGCTCTCACACCCCTTTTTAAAAAAGATTTTATTTATTCATGAGAGACCTACAGAGAGAGGTAGAGACACAGGCAGAGGGAGAAGCAGGCTCCATGCAGGGAGCCCAATGTGGGACTCTGTCCCAGGACCCTGGGATCACAACATAAGCCAAAGGCAGATGCGCAACCATTGAGCCACCCAGGTGCCCCTGCCCTCACCCCTTTCAGTATGGTTATTTCATTCATTTAGAATATATTTAGATTCCTAGTCTCATCTGCTTTTCTTATGGGGATCCCCTCCAACCTTCCAAATGATTTTCTAAAATTTGTATACACCAAAGTTCATTCCTTGTCCTATAAAATTCTATGGATTTTGACAATTGTCTATGTTATGTATTCACCATTATTTTTTTTAAAAGATTCTATTTATTCATGAGAGAAACAGAGAGAGAGAGAGAGAGAGAGAGAGAGAGGCAGAGACACAGGCAGAGGGAGAAGCAGGCTCCAAGCAGGGAGCCCAACATGGAACTCGATCCTGAGTCTCCAGGATCACGCCCTGGGCTGAAGGTGGTGCTAAACTGCTGAGTCACCTGGACTGCCCTCCATTACAGTATTTTACAGAATAGTTTTGTTGCCTTAAAATCCTTGTACTTCATCCACTCATTCTTCTCTCCCTCTCATGTTGATATTATGTACCCTTGACATTACCTGATGAAAGTGGCACTTTCCCTCCGTGGTCTTTCTCTGGATAAGCCATAATCCCAGTCTTATCAGGATAAAAATGTCAGAAAAATCCCAACAAAGGGACATCCTACAAAATATCTGAGCAGTACTCCTCAAAATTGTCAAGGTCATCAAAAATAAGCCAAGTCTCAGAAGCTGTCAGAGCTGAGAGGAACCAATGAGGCATGATAACTAAATCTAGTGTATCCTGGAGCAGAAAAAAGGACATTAGATACAAATGAAGAAAATATGACAAGGTATGGATTTTTTTTAAGATTTTATTTATTTGAGAGAGAGAACACACGAAAGTGAGCACACCAGAGAGAACACAAATGGCAGGGAGGGCCAGAGGGAGGGGGAGAAACAGGTTCCAAGTGAGGAGCCCGATGCGGGGCTCGATCCCAGGACCCTGAGATCACAACCTGAGCTGAAGACTGATGTTCAATTGACTGAGCCACCCAGGTGCCCCATGGATTTTAATAAATAATAATGTATCAATATTGGTTCATCAATTATAACAAATGTGCTATACTAAGGTAAAATGTTAGTAATAGGGGAAAGTGGGTTACCATAGATGAGAATCCTCTGTAATATCTTTTACATTTTTCTGTGAATCTGAAACTGTTGTTCAAAAATGCAAGTCTATTAAAGATTAAAATTAAATGCTGAAAATAAACTTAAAATTCTTAAATAGTCCCAATTACTTGCAGGATAAAATCAAAACTGCATCATTAGCACTGAATACCAGCTCTTATTTTCTCCTCTTTCCAACTTATTTTCTCCATTTCATGGCTCCTCAGACAATTACAGCAAACCATCAAGTCTTTCCACAGTTCCCCACCTCTGGACATTCCATTCCTCTAGATCTTTCTTGACAAATGGCTCATCTTTGAAGATTTAACTTAGTTGTCCCCTCTCCAGAGAAGTCTTCTCAGGCTTTCCCAAAATACATTGATTGGGTGCCTCTCTTTCATGCAACATGGCTACCAGTGAGTAAGTGCAGTGTATTGCCTTCCTACTTGCTACTCTGTGTGTGGTCCATGGACCAACAGCAAAGGAATCACCTGGAGCTTGTTAGAAATGCAGACCCTGGGGCACCTGGGTGATTAAGCATCTGAATCTTAGTTTTGGCTCAGGTCATGATCTCAGGGTCATGGGATGGAACACCATGTCAGGCTCCATGCTCAGCATGGAGTCTGTTTGAGATTCTGTCTCCCTCTGCCCCCCACTCCCGCACTCTCTCTTTCAAATGATAAATAAATCTAAAATAAATAAATAAATAAATAAATAAATAAATAAATAAATAAATGCAGACCCTCACCTCATCCCAACCTATAGAATCAGAATCTGCATTTTAACAAGATCTCCAGTTGATTTATAGCCATATTACATTTGGAAATGTTTGAGCACCAGGATTTAGTTCTCCCCAAGCCCTTAGCATGTAGTTCTCTGATATTTTTTAATTGTGTGTGTCCTCGCCAATTTATGAAGTCACCGAAGACAAGGCCCCATGTTTCATTTGTGTTTTTTTCCCTTTATCTCTAGTATTTTCACAGTATCTGGGATGTTCATGGAAATTGGACTGAATGGATTTATGAAATGAGAGGCTGTACAGGAAAGTTATATAAATTTCACAGGTGAATACCTAACACTCCGTTTTTCCTTGCCAAAATTTAGGAATAACTGAGAGACAGGCAATGGCCAGACGGATGATGTACAAAACATCCCATTTATTGCTGACCAAGCTGATTTGGGAGAGCATGGCTTGGCTGTACAGCTAACCAGCTTCTTTATACTTTGCCCAGAATTAGACAGACAAAAAGTTTATCCAGGCTTCCCTTTGGGGAGTGGGAATCTGCTCTTATAAAACTGAAGTCATGGAGGAGGATCAGACCTGTACCTTGCTCTCTCTGGGCAGAGTCCAAAGAGAGTGGATATAGTAGAGGTGCACTTTCAACTTGCTCAGGGTCCTCTCCCAAATTCTCAGGCAACTGTGTTCCCTGTGGCCTGTGGTGCATGGATAGTAGGTTACCCTGATGAAATGGTAAGGACCCCCACTCACAGCAGGACATTCAGGAGGGAAAGGAGCAAATAGGAACTAAGGGAGAAAAGAGAAATGTAATACTTGAGCTACAATCTTTCTTTTTTTTTTTTAAGACTTTATTTATTTATTCATGAGAGACACAGAGAGAGGCAGAGACACAGGCAGAGGGAGAAGCAGGCTACCCACAGGGACTCGATCCCAGGACCCCGGGATCACAGCCTGAGCTGAAGGCAGATGCTCAACCACTGAGCCACCCAGGGTTCCCCTGAGCTACAATCTTGAAGAACTAAAATCTCAGGCAAAGATCCTGTGACTGACACTGTGATGGGACGCTGAAGAGGGCTCGCCTGGGCAGAATTTTGCCTACTTTACGATGAGACCCTTGGACCTGCCGCCACTGAACTGAACTTGATCTGATCTGTCTCCTGTGGTTTCCAGGTGAGCCAGGCATGGTGGGTAATGCCCAGCTCAGCCTAGAGTCCCAGCTAGGCCACACAAACTGAAGAGTATGGGGACTGTCCCTGTATCATCCCTTGTGGCAGCCTCACTTTCCAGCACCTTTGCTTCTACTGACCAGAAAATTACATAAAATGATATATAATGGCATCTTTAATCCATTGAATAGGGATGAACCCTAAGAAACCAGCAGTAATAAGCAGAATTTTGATGGGGCCAGGAACATGAAAAGATCCTTTAATGTAGACTAACATAAAACTGCAAGGGCTCAAAGCCACATCATTTGAAGTATTACTTATTCTTTGCCTTTTCTGTACCACTGAATGCACAAAATTTGTTTTTCTCCAAAAATCTTTGGGCCATATGTGTTATAGTATAAGATGTGTTATTAAAGTATACAACATATTATATATAACATAACAACTCATAATAACTCATGAAATAATCTGTTATTTTAATCCTTAGACAGAATACTGCTCTCTGTAAGTCTCCAAGTCTCTTGGAAATCCATTTAACACATGATTGAAGACCCATGTGTATATTATCCTAAGAAATTAAAGTGATGCTTCTCACTGGGCACGTGCATTAAAAACACACACTCAGGGGCTGCCCAGGCAGCTCAGTTGGTTTAAGTCTGCCTTCAGCTCAGGTCATGATCCCGGGGTCCTGGCACCAAGCCCCACTTTGGGCTCCCTGCTCAGTGGAGAGTCTGCTTCTCCCTCTCCTCCCCATTTGTGCTCTCTCTCACTATCTCTGTGACTATCTCTGTCTCTCTCAAATAAATAAATAAAATCTTTAAAAAACAAAAACAAAAACTCACACAGTGTAGTTTATGAACAGCTACAATTTTGGAAGGTTTGATTGTTGATATAAGAACCCCAGGGGGAGCACAGCCCTCCTTAGTGAGGCACAGGTGGCTTTAAACAAACCCAGCAAACCATCTGATACTCAGGCAAGCACCCAGGGATGGTTTCCCCTGATTCTTTAAGAAAGAAACCCCTGTTAGCAATAGAGGATGTAAATGCTTAACATTCATGATCATATACCTTTAGCTACTGCCCGTGGCAGACATTACTAATTGATCACAGCAGTCCTCTGCTTCCACCTAGACTAGCCTCCTCAACCCAGAGCTCAGGGCAGCCTCAATTAATTGATTGGACTCTGTGCACAATATGAAAACTGCCTGATATCCCAGAGCTGGGTCCTTCCTCTCTTACCCCTCTTGCTGGCAAACACAGCTGCATGCATTTGCCTCAGCAAACCGTGTTGTCACTGTCACCCTTTTGGATGTCAGTTCAAGGTCTTTACTGTCATATTCCCAGCATCCAGCCAAGAGGGTGCACATTTTTGTCATAAGAATGGAAGAATAGGGGAAGGGTGGCACCAAAACCTGTAATGGAGATTAGGGGAGAATAGCAGGTCTGGGCAAAGCCAGAATAACTTCAGGTTTGGACTGAGTGAGTCCGAAGTATTGGTACATCATCCCCTTCCATCCTCCTCCACTGAAGTCTGGACCCTGGGGACAGAGGCTTTGTGTAGATCAGAACAGGCTCCGCAGCTCATGGCTCATACCCAGGTCGTCTCTGCTGAACAGAGTATGAATTTGCAGGGGACACCCAAGGGGCCATCACATGTATGAGTCTGGAGAACAAAATGGGTCCGGGTCAGCACCAGGGATGTGAGAAGCATCAAGGTAAAGCTACAGATGGGGTAGGAAATAACCTGGTAATATTTCTTCCCTACTTGTGAAAGCACTGTAGAGGAGCATAATTGTTTACACAGCCAAAGGCGAGACTTGGAAAAAAGTGGACCTCTGCTCTTTGAAGTGGATTAATTGGCCACATAATACAACACTGCAGAAGCATAGAAAGTGTCCCATCTAGACTAACATATGTCAAGGGAAAACACTTCTGGAGAGCTCTAGATACAATAATTTATTATTGCATTTTTAATACAGCTTATATTTGTAACATCTATTACAGTATCACATTATATTGTATTATAGTATATCATAAATATATTTATAAAAATAGAATTGGGCAAAACATCCTTTGGATATCAGGTATAGGAACCATCAGCCCATGGTGATTGCTTACATATTTAATAGTTGTGTCAAAATCTACTCAGATTAGTGGTGTTGTTACATGGTAACGACAGATCTTGAGGACTTTGTGTAGTATCTGTGGAAACCACCCAGCCAGAGCTGATGGCTGTTGATAAAATGACATATTCCAGCATAATTCACACTCCACAGTGCCAAGGAAGAAGCCTAGTTATTTCTAGCAATTACTTTTACCAAAAGCATAGTGCATTGTGTTATATACACAATTAAATATTGTTAAGTACTGTAAGCAAATTCTTTAGGTAGAGAAAACCATTTTGTGTCTTTTAAACTACAATTGAATACGTCTCTTTTATAAAATCTTCAATCCCTGGATTTATTTATCAGTACCTCAATAATAGATAACACCCTGAGTACCAGCATGTCATCGACACAACAAAGCTGTTGCCCCTGGGAAAATCTCACTTTGAAAAATACATTATTCTTGAGGAAGAAAAAAAAATGTTGATTCAGCAGGAAGGATGTTATCCCTAGGCATTTCCCAGAGGCTTTGGTCACCAGATGGGAGGTCCAGCCCAGGGTGAACTCTTTCCTAGTGGCCATTAATTCCAAGAAATTCCTTGGGACGTACTTTGTCATGTAATTAATCACATACAAGGCCTGTAATCTGATGTTCAGTGCAGTTTTATTTACCAGAGAGAAAGAAGAAAAGAGACTAAGATTGAAGGGGGAAAAAACAAGTCAAAAGAAATGAATCATAGGAGGAAATGAGCAAATTATACTCTATGTAATGGAAAATACATGCCTACTAAAATTTGCTTTTCAAAAACTTTATATTATTGAAAAATTCTAACAAAATGTTAACATTTAAAATTAAAATTTGTTTTTATTGAGCTATTATTGACATATAGCATTAAATAAATTTGAAGTGTACGATATGTTGACTTGATACACTTATGTATTGCAATATAATTACCAATGTAGTCTTAAATAATACCTCTATCCTGTCATATGCTTATATCTTTCTTGTGGTGAGAACAATTAAGATCTAGTCTCCTAGCAACTTTGAAGTTATAATACAGAATTGTTGTCCGTAAGCATTATATCTTCAGAACTTAATTTTCTACAGGTTAAAATGTCAACTTTTTAAAAGTAGAATTTAAAGTGGTACACATCAAATAATTCCAATTTCATTTTAAAACGTTGATTATTACTATAAATATGAATCTAAATATTAATAATAACTATATCTTAGTAACAATACTTGTGGATTATCTTTATTTCCTTCTATGTGTTTTCTTGTATTTGTTATTATACTATATTGCCCTTCAAATTAACATGTATTACTTTAAAAGTAAAATAACAAATGCTATATATTTTCAAAATATCTAGTTACTTTTTTGCATGAGTTTTAAATACATGCAAAATATTTCTTTAAAATGGAAAATTGTGATTATTTTGATAGATGACAGAAAGATAGCTTGAATTATTAGTACATATTTCAACTGTATGTTCTAACATAATATATTCTAATTGAATCATTAACATATATTTCTTTACTTAAATTCAACTTAATAACGTAATGTATTATTAGTTTCAGAGGTAGAGTTCAGTGATTCATCAGTTGCATATAACCCCCAGTGCTCATTACCTCAAGTGCCCTCCTCAATGTCCATCACCCAGTTACTCCATCCCCCACCTACCTCCCCTCCAGCAACCCTCAGTTTGTTTCCTATGATTAAGAGTATCTTATGGCTTGTCTCTGATTTTGTCTTGTTCCCCCACCCCTTTCCCTATGATCCTCTGTTTTGTTTCTTAAATTCCACATAGCATATATTTTAAATAGGAACCACAGAACAAATGGAACTTGAGTTGGTATGCCTATTTACAGAGTCTAGCATACCCAATGAGCTCTCTGAAGCTAACACATTATGTTAACAGTATATCACTAAAAATGAGCCATAAAAACATAAATATTCACTGGTTCCCCAAAATCCTATCCATGATTTTATTACTCATACTCCTTATTTTTATTGCCAGATGGAACAAGAGCCACCAGTGAAGAGGGAAACACAATGCTTTCACCCAACTTGGAAAATGTTTTTGACTTTTAGGTAATGCTGGTGTCTACAATGCAATTTTATCTTTTGATCTTTTGATCTTTTGATCCTCCTGTGAGTGAGCCAGCCCCATGAGCAGCCCCATGGTTGAGGAGCCTGGTCGTGGTGAACAGAAGGGCCAGGCAAAGCATGCCATGTGCACAGATGAAAATTTAAGGATCCCACCATGGACTTTCTCTTTTTACTCTCTGTTATTCTACTCTCTGTGGCCACCAGAGTCAAAAGCATTTGCCCCCTTATTCCCCAGGCATCTTCAAGAGCCATGCAACAGAGCAGGACAGAAAGGCTCAACTAATGACAATAAATTTTCCAGTGTCACCAGCTTCATCCATGTACTTTCTCTCAAGCATCCAGAAGGCAGTGATTGTGTCACACTCCCCTTTAACAGTTTCCTGCAGTGCCTTCTGGGATGTTCTGCCTGCAGTAGATCTTTAATTAGTATTTGCTTTGTGTAACTCTAATTGAATGAGGCGAGTAATGAATAGAAGCCTGCAATCCTTCTATCAATAGGAATCCATGGTAACTTCATGGGTATTCAGTGCTACACGTGCCAAGGTCCAACCCAAGAAAAGTCATTGACTTAGTAGAATGGACTCTTCATAGAGGAAAAAAGTAACCAAAGACTTCAGGTGGCAAATTAGGTATTTTTCCTTGCCTAGGAGATTTGAGTACCAGAAACCTCAGAATAAAAACATAATTTTTGACTCTGTGCTGAGATGACTATGCTAAGTGATACTAATTTGCTATCCATAGAAATCTAGGAACCCTTTAAACCACTAATGGGGTGACCTTTATTAAGCTTCAAAATTCTTGCTATGGACAGAGACTTGATTAATCACTTGGGCAGATTAAATGAAATCCTACATGGTTATGGGAAAATGTGGGGTTTTTTTCCAGAAAAAAAGGAATGCTTGAAGTCTACAGAATATAAGAATCACTTGTTGGGCTTGCCAAAATAAATAGAGATTCCCAGTTATCTCTCAGAGATTCTGATTGAGTAGACCTGGAACAAGGCAGGAATTTGCATTTTTTAAAAGATTTTATTTATTTATTCATGAGAGACACACAGAGAGAGGCAGAGACACAGGCAGAAGGAGAAGCAGGCTCCACACAGGGGGCCCGATGTGGGACTCGATCCCAGAGCCTTCAGGATCATGCCCTGAGCTGAAGGCAGCGCTAAACCACTGAGTCACCTGGGCTGCCCAGGAATTTTCATTTTTAACAAGGACCATAGGTGAGTAGGATGTGGGTGTTTCCAATGTATGCAGACAGAGGAAAGACAGACAGATGGATCTTTGTATCAAGTAGATGTCCACCTTCCCACACTCCTGCAAGCAAAGGTGACTCCCCTAGGTTCTGGATGGCTTCACGTTCACATCGTTATGATCGGGAAAACATCAATGGCGGTGGAGTTGGAGAATGTAAAGACCCTTGCCCCGTGGATGCACCACGAATCATCATCCCCTCCAGTTCCAGAAGCCCACTTGCATCACCACTTTGTAAAGACGATGGTTATCGAGAAGCAAAGCAGGGCAAGAATGGAAAAATTGGAGAGCCTTTCCTGTGTTAGCAGCTTCATGCTTGGGGACTGGCTGCTTTGGGGTTGGATACAAATGGTTTTTGAACTGGGCCCTGGGAAAACGTGCTCAGCAAAGATGGCCCTGACTATCAGTGCATCAGCATCACCTGCACCTGCTAATCTGGGGCATTTAGAACAACAACAATCAAGGGATAGAAGTGGAGTCATACAGAACAAACAAAACACACCCTCCTCACTACCCAGTCTAGCATGTATCTGAACTCTGACCATTCAAACTCAGGTCAAAGCCCTTCCATCTAGCACCATGGTACACTCTTTATAAAAGGGTGTGCAACTCAGATAACCTGGTCCTGCAGGAGGTGTGGGGCTGTGTACTTCAGTGGGTCAAATGATGCCCCCCCGAGAAAGATATGTTCATGTCCTAATTTCTGGGGCCAGTGAGGGTGACCTCGTTTGGAAAAAGGGGTCTTTGAAGATATAATTAAGGATCTCAAGATGAGATCATGTTAGAATATGCTGGTGGCTCCCAGATCCACTTCCAAGTGTCTGTATGAAAGACTAGCAAAAGGGGACAGATACACAGGGGGTGGAAGAGAAAGGACATGTGCGGATGGAGGCAGAGCTTGGTGTGATGCAGCCATGACCAAGGAACCCCTGAGTCCACCAGAGGTTGGAAGAGGAGACTCTCCACTGGAGACTTTGGAGGGAGTGCAGCCCTATTGACAACCCTGAATTCAGATTTCAGGCTTGCAGAGTTGTAAGAGAATACATTTCTGGCGCTGTAAGTCACTCCAGTGTGGTTCTGGTGGCCACAAGAAACTAATACACACTTGTGGACTGAAGGAGGCTAAGGCTAAAGGAGGCTCTGTGCTAGAGCTGACTGGGGGTGAAGGCAATGTGCCAGTGAGGGAATATGTTGGACATGTGGGATGCTGAAATGCCCGTTACTTGGTGAAACAAAACGAGATATGTAGTGCTTCATCTGAGTCTTAGTTTCTGACTCAATTATTAAGAACTTACTTGATTTAAACTTAAAAAAAATCTGCAGAGTTTCTATCTCTTAATAATGCAGCTGAGAACTAGGTCTAGGCAGATCAGATGATAATTTCCAGGGGGATAAAACAAACATGAGATGAAGCCTCCCTCCAGCCCCAGGGTCTGGACTCCAATCATTCTGACACCCCAGGAGAAGCTGCCGATGTCTCCTCCTTTCTCTCTTGTCTGCAGTCGATGGAGTTCCATTCTCAGCAAGTCTGGGCTCTGTCCTCAGTTACTCTCCTGACCCTCGTGAAGAGGGACAGTGGCCTTGGCTCTGGACTGTATCCGTGTGTGGCTTCTTAGCTTACATGCTATACCAATCCCAGCTGTAGTGATGACCAATGCTTGTGCTCCTTCTTTGGTTGATGTCAAAGAGCATCCACACCCTAAGTGCCTGTCAGAGAGCCCCTGGAACCTACTACCAGCCAACAGTGAACAACAGGTTAAGTCAGAAGGAAAATACTTAGGCAGGATTGCCTGAGAGTTCCACACCACCTTTCCTCCAGATTGGTGGTTCTTAAAAATTGGGGTCATATACTGTTTGAGAGCCTGATCAAGTTATGGATTTTCTCTTTTATTTTTATTTTTTAAAAATGTTTTAAAATGCAGTACAGGCATCAAGAATTACATGACAAAACATGTCCTCCTCCCTGACTGTCATGGAACTGGCTTTGCAGCTCATCTCACCCCTGTAGAAGCCTCATATTGGCTTCATCATTGTTTTTCCTTCATCCTGATTTTCTCATTTACTTTTCAAAAACTTATTTACTAAGAAAGATGTTCACTGAGGACCTGTGAATCCTATGATAAAGAAGGATTCATTTCTCTTGTCTATAGGGACTCTTCGTATTGAATTCGGAAGCTCTTGGGCACCTAGGTGGCCCAGTGGTTGAGCATCTGCCTTCGGCTCAGGTTGTGATCTCCGGGGTCCTAGGATCAAGTCACACATATTGGGCTCCCCACGGGAAGCCTGCTTCTCTCTCTGCCTGTGTCTCTGCCTTTCTCTGTGTGTCTCTCATGAATAAATAAAATCTTTTACCTCGGTGTTCATCGAAAGATGAATGGATAAAGAAGATGTGGTCTATGTATACAATGGAATATTCCTCAGCCATTAGAAACGACAAACACCCACCATTTGCTTCGATGTGGATGGAACTGGAGGGTGTTATGCTGAGTGAAGTAAGTCAATCAGAGAAGGACAAACATTATATGTTCTCAGTCATTTGGGGAATATAAAAAATAGTGAAAGGGAATAAAGGGGAAAGGAGAGAAAATGAGTGGGAAATATCAGAGAGGGAGACAGAACATGAGAGACTCCTAACTCTGGGAAACGAACAAGAGGTGGTGGAAAGGGAGGTGGATGGGGCTGGGGGTGACTGGGTGACGGGCACTGAGGGGGGCACTTGATGGGATGAGCACTGGGTGTTATACTATATGTTGGCAAATTAAACTCCAATAATAAATAAATAAATAAAATCTTAAAAAAGAAACCCTAATTCGACACTCTTTCTTTCTTCCTCTTCTTACTGTTCTCCTTCCTCTCACCACTCCCCACCCAACTCCTTCTACTGGAAAAGCCTTTAAAGACTATTTTCCCTACTGTTGGATACACCTCTGGAAATAAGCAAAGCACTCACAAAGGTTTACAGTGAAGCAGAGGTGGCTGTTTGCCTTCAGTCTATCAAATGAAAAATAAACATATATAAATATCAGATAAATAAATTATACAGCGACCATTTAAAACTTTTGGCTTTTTACAGGCATTTTAAAAGCTTCCCCAAAACTCTTTTTTTAAAATAGAGAGCCACAGGGATCCCTGGGTGGCGCAGCGGTTTAGCACCTGCCTTTGGCCCAGGGCGCGATCCTGGAGACCCGGGATCGAATCCCACGTCGGGCTCCCGGTGCATGGAGCCTGCTTCTCCCTCTGCCTGTGTCTCTGCCTCTCTCTCTCTCTCTGTGACTATCATAAAATAAATAAATAAAATAAAATAAAATAAAATAAAATAAAATAAAATAAAATGAGAGCCACAATAAAGAGGCAAATACATTTCTTACAGTTCTTTGTATTTCTTGCCGAATTATAGTATGACCTCTCGCATGAAGCTTTCTGTTCCCAAACCGAGTGTGCTAACTACATTGCCTTTTTAAAAATGTTTTATTACACAGACAGCAGTTAGCCAATGCTTGGGTCCTTTTAGAGACTGGTTTGTATATAATGTCAGCCATCAGATAGCAGTGTAAAAACATGGCCAGTTGTTATGCTCAACAACACTTTGGGATGTAATACATTTCAACTAGAATTAAACTCACTATTATAACTCAATAACCCTCACCTTCAAGAATCAACCATAGTTTATCTTCAAAGGAATTACTAGCTTTTTATTTTTTCCTCTGAGAGGCATCCAATTTTAATAAAGCTATCCCGGGTCTAGTGTTAGTACACAAGGGAGACGGCTTCTTAGTAATTCATGAGGGAAGAGTTATAACTAATTATGTTCCTTTGCCAAAATTAAGACACAAATTAATTACAAAGTTGACCCTTTTAAGTACAGCATCTAAGATGTTTGCAGCTGTTGACAATAAGAAAGCCAATGATAAATTATAACAATTGGAGAAAACAAAATCAAACAAGTTCTTAATTCATAAAAATATGGAAGAAATTAAGATGAGATCAGAAAAGATTTCAGTAGTTGCAAATCAAACAAGAGAAGAACACAAACATTTGTTTTCCCAAAATAAAGGTGGAAGAAGAAAAAATGAGTCTGTTACCCTACTTATCAAATAAAGGTTTTCTTAATTTTGGCTTCCAACATTTGGTCTTCCAATAGGTGTCACCTTGTGTTTGAAGTGTATCACCTCCTCTTGCCACCCATGAATCAATAGAAAGAAAATGTCACAAGGCCAATTTCTTTTTAATGAGTTTCAACTGTTTGATCTCAGTTTTCAATCTCTTTTAAATCCAGTTTTGTAGGTTGTGATGTTTGATAAGAAAGTCCAGTCAGCTACAATATAAGCACTGAAGAGGATGGTATATGAAAACTCACTTAAAAATTGGTAAAACAATTATTCCTCAACTCTTTCTCATCTATTGTTCCATAATTTGGTTTCACTTCTTTACCATTAAAGGACCTTTCCCAATTCCGTGACATTGTTCAGAGTTTTATTCTTGAATTCGAGAAGTAGACTAAGTACCACATAAAACTCTTTCTACTTCCAGTGCATGGTTAGTAGTGTTGATTCTGGAGGTAAGCTGGCTGGCTGAATTCCCAGCACCCCTGTCCACCTGCTTTGTGACAGCAGGGCCTGCTTCATCTCTGGAGATGCTTTCCTCATCTGTAAATAGGAGGGAATGATACTATCTATCACACTGAGTGCCTTGAAGAGAGTAATTCAGTAATTCATGCCTAGTGCTTAGTACAGGAAAGCGCTTAACAAAACGATTGCTTCTGTTGCCATTATTACTGTAACCAGTAATAACATTATTATTATTTTTGTTGCTTCAGTTGTCATTTTGCCACAGGCCTGAGAAAGCCTCAAATCCTTCTCAATAAAACATCTACGAAGATACAGAGGAACATGGAAACCCATAAACTAGATCCAGGTCTGACAGAGTTGAGCTTCTGTTTTTGGCATTGGGAAAAGGTTTATACCAACTCCAAGACAGGTGGAACTGGGCTGAGCTACATTCAAGCTTAGAGAAAATTTGGATGACCTTTTATATTCTCTATAGAATGAATGTAGGGGGACCAGGGAAAGATCGGCTTTGCTGCTGGGTATTAAAGCTCTGAAGGTCAACAAAATCTCCCTCTGAATATCTACAAAGCTGCATGGGTGTATCTAGGACATGGCATAAGGCCATCTGGTGTACAAAGACTCAAACTGAGGGAAATGGCAGGTCTCCATGACCACTAGAAGCAAAGCCCTCGTGTTCGACAGGGCCTGTGAGAAAACTCTCCACATGAGGTGAGGGGAACACCATCTTGAAGATTCAGTAGGGGACATATCTCACTAAAATATTTTCCACAGCCACTGAAGCAGGGTTCAGGAAATGGAGTGTGAGGCAGGCCAAACAGGCAGGAAGCTAGAAGACGTCACTAATGAGGAACAACACAAAGAATCATGAAGAGAAAGGCTTTGGGGAAAGGAACACAGGATGAAATGAAGACATATTACATGAAAAAAAATTAAGTGAGGTAAATTAAAGTACATACTAGAGAAAGTAATAATCCACATTAACAGGGTGGAAAGTATAGCAATTTTATGGTTAGATGAATTTAAGCGGGTTACTGGCAATGCAGAAGAAAATATATGCAAGAGACAACTGGGTGGCTCGGTCAGGTAAGCACCCAACTCTTGATTTTGGCTCAGGTCATGATCTCAGAGTCCTAGGATCTAGCCATGCATTGGACCCTGGCTCAGTGGGAAGTCAGCCTGGGATTCTCTCCCTTGGCCCTTCCCAAACTCTCACTCATGTGCTTGCTCTCTCTCTCTCTCCTCTCTCAAATAAATAAATCTTTTTAAAAATATGCAAGATTGAAAATAATAATCTAATGATAATAATGTGTTTTGTAAGTCTCAGAATGTATTTACTAAATGCAGGGAGAGAGTAAACCAGTTGCATTCTTTTCTCCTATTACCTCTAGTAGAGTCAGGGTAAAGGAGAAATTTTAGTATTACTTTTGAAAATACAACTTTCCCAATTCTTCAAAATTATAAAATATTCTGTATAGCCCTTGGTTAAAAACAAAATAAAATTTATACGCTACAAATATAATAACTAAATGAGAATAGAACATATAAAACAGCACAGCATCTAACCAAGTATATAATCCGAGGAAAATTTGCAGCTTTAAATGTTGCAGCTTTAAATGCTTTCATTATGAATGAGACAAAACAAAGATAAGTGAACTAAGTCATCAACTAAAGAAACTCAAAAAGCATGATAACCAGGAAAAGAAGAAGAAGACAAAGAAGGGAAAGATGACAGGAAAGAGGAGGGAAGAACATATAATTGCATGGATATATTTGAACTCAAATCTAAAAGCTGTCTTAAAAAAAAAAAAAAAGACAGCCTCTAGAAAAAAATACTTCAGGAAAGTAAGAAGAGGAAATTGTTCCCCAAGACACAGAAAATTTACTTCAAGTTAAAATAACACTAGACTTTGATGGAAGAAATTGAAGAAGACACAAACAAATGGAAATATATCCAATGTTCATGGAATGGAAGAATGAATATTGTTAAAACGTCTGTACTACCTAAAGCAATCTATAGATTCAATGCAGTCCCTATCAAAATTACAATGGCATTTTTTACAGAAATGGGAAAAAATCCTAAAACTGATATGGAACTACAAAAGATCCTGTGTAGCAAAGGCAATCTTGAGAAAAAAGAACAAAGCTGTAGGTATCACTTCCTGATTTCAAATTATACTTCAAACTATAGTTATCATAACAGTTTGATCCCAGCATTAAAATGTAACCAATGGAAGAGAACCCAGAAATGAACCTTGGCATAGGGTCAACTATTATTTGGGAAATGGGATCAAGAATATTCAATGGAGTAAAGATATTCCCTTCAATAAATGGTGCTGGGAAAACTGGATAACCACATACAGAAGAATGAAATTGGATGCCTACCTTTTACCACTTGCAAAAGTTAATTCAAGTGATGCCTGGGTGGCTTAGAAGTTGAGCATATGCCTTCTGCTCAGAGCGTGATCCCAGAATTCTGGGATCGAGTCCCACATCAGGCTCCCTAGTTCTCCCTCTGCCTCTCTCTTTCTCTCTCTCTCATGAATACATAAATAAAATCTTTTAAAAATTAATTCAAAACAAATTATAAAGACTTATATAGAAGATCTGAAACTGTGAAACTCCTAGAAAAATATAGGAAAAAAAGATTCTTAACATTGGTCTTGACAATATTTTTTGTAGCACACAAGACTACATCAAACTAAAATGGTTCTGCACAGCAAAAGAAACAATCAACAAAATTGAGAGACAATTCGTAGAATGAGAGAAAACATTTGCAAATCGTGAATCCAATAAGGGATTAATATCTAAAATATATAAAGAACTCATACAACTGAATGGCAAAATCAAACAAACAAAAAACAAAAGAAGCACTATTTAAAAGTGATTTAAAAATGGGCATTGGAACTGAATAGACATCTTTTTTTTTTCAAAGAAGACCTAAAAATTGCTAACAGACACATGAACTCAGCAATCAGCAGGGAAATGCAAATCAAACTGCAATGAAACATCACCTCATACCTGTTAGAATGGCTTATTTTAAAAAAAGAGATAATAGGTGTTGGCAAAGATATGGAGAAAAGGGAACCCTTGTGAATTCTTGATGGGAATGTAAATTGATGCAACCACTGTGGAAGACAGTATGGAGGTTCCTCAGAAAATTAGAAACAGATCTACCCTGAGATCCAGCAATCTCACTTCTGGGTATATACAAAAAAAAAAAAAAAAAGGAAAAAGTGAAAAAGAATCTTGAAGAGGTATCTGCACTTTTATGTTCATGGCAACATTACTCACAATATCCAAGATAAAGAAATAACCCAAATGTCAGTCAAAGGATAAATATTCACATACACACACACAGGAATAATACTTAGCCATGAGAAAGAAGGAAATCTTACCATTTACAACATGGATGGAACACGAGCACATCATGTTAAGTGAGATAAGTTAGAGAGAGACACGTACTGTGTGATATCATTTATATGTGGAATCTAAAAGATCCAAACTCATAGAAACAGAATGGAATAGTAGTTACTGGAGGGGGGAATGGTGGGGAATGGGGAGAGGTTGTTTAAGGGTACAAACTTCCCATTACAAGACGAGTAATTTCCAGAGATGTAATGCACAGCACGGTAATTATAGCTAATAATACTGTAGCGTATAGTTGAAAGGTGCTAAGAGAATAGATCTTAAATGTTTTAACCATAAAAAAATCCTTATGTGATGTAGGGGAGGTGTTAGCTGACACAATGGTAGTAATCATATTGCAATACATGAGTGAATCAGGTCAACACCTTGTACACCTTAAACTTACAAAACGTTGTTTGTCAATTCTATCTCAATAACGCTGGGCAAAAATTACTGCATGTGATATCCTATGATGGAGCTTGATTGTTTTTTTGATAAGTGGATTTTTTCTGAGAAAACATCAAGTACACATGTGTGTACCAACCAATGGACTACACACCATAAAGTCTTTGGAGCCGGACTGTTTTATAAATAAGTTCTTCAAAACTTTAAAGAAGTAGTCCATGTAACATGTAAAGATTTCAAAGGACAGAAAAATAGTCAAAGTTATCCAGTCCATTTTTTTCAAGCTAGCAGTAAAGCATTAGACCAATATATTAAAAATATAACGCAAAATAAATTAAAACTTAAGTCCAATTTCACGTGGATGTTAAATACAGTTCAATTATACAGGAAAAATTTATCTACCTCATAAAAGAAGGTTAAGCCCTTTAACACAAAACTGGCTTAGTACTAGGGAATCTGTTAATATAATTTTATGCGTTAAGAGAACCAGTATGAAAAACTGGTTCCTATTACTTACCAAAAAAAAAAAAAAATTTCATTGGATTTTAACACTATTTGATATGTAAAAAAAACAAAAAAACAAAAAAACAAAAAAAACTCAGTAAACTACAAAGAGAATATTTTCTTCGGATGATTTTTTTTTTAAGTCTCATACCAACAGCTATCACACTTAATTTTAAAATGCTAAACATGTTCTGGTTAAAGTCAGGAACATAATAATCATCATTGTTATTTTATTTTATTTTATTTTATTTTATTTTATTTTATTTTATTTTATTTTATTTTCATTGTTGTTATTTTATATAATTCAGAAAGTTCTGGTTTATGCAATAAAATCTGAAACAAAAATAAAAATGTAACCATTAAGAAAGATAAGGCAGGAGTGTCTGGGTGGCTCAGTGGTTAAGTGTCTGCTTTTGGCTCAAGTCATGATCCTGGGGTCCTGGGATTGAGCCCAGGTCAGGATCCCTGCTTAGCAGGGAGTCTGCTTCTCCCTCACCTCCCTCCTTATGTACTCTCTCACTATCTCTGTCTCTGTCTCTGTCTCTCTCTCAAATAAATAAAAATATTTTTTTAAAAAAGGAAGGATAAAGCAAAAGTTATTAAAAACTGCAAAAAATAGACCTAAAAATCTAGAACAATCAATGAGAAAAATCTTAAAGTGTAAGAAAGAAACTCAATAAAGTTGAAAAAATTCACCTTAACTTATGCCCCAGAAACATAAAAGTCTTAATAAGTAGGGATCTTGTTCTCAGCATATTCATAACACTAAGCATCAAGGAATAGCCTCATTAAAGGAAGAATTTTATTGTGAAAATGTATTTTTTTTAAATAAAGGAACAATATGCTATATTTATAGATAAGAACATGAATTTTTTTTTTTTTTAGAGAATGAGGAAAGGGCAGAGGGAGAGGGAGAGAGAGAGAATCTTAAGCAGGCTCCATGCCGGGTGTGGAGATTGACCTGGGGCTTGATGATCTTACCACCCTGAGATTATGACCTGAGGTGAAATCAAGAGTTGGATGCTTAACTGATTGAGCCACCCAGGGTCCCCATGATTAATATTTTAATATGCCCATTTTCCTCAGTGAGTATATAGTTCTAATGGAATTCTAATAAAAATCCCAATAGATTTTTTTCTTGGGACTTGAAAACATGATTCAAAACCTCCTGAAAAAATAAGCCTGTACAAATAGCTTAGGTATATTCTACATTAGTAGTTTTCAAATGAATTATCTAGGTTTGACTGCTATAGCAATATCATAAAATAATATATATGCTATCCTCAAATGTTTTCAATATTATGTTAAAATTGAAATCCCAAAGTTCCTGGTTAATTTTTTCTTTAGTTCCTAGTTAATCTAATAATTGGTTATAAAAATCACCTTTCTGTAAAGCTGTAGTATTCTATTTTGTTTTTAGTAAACTAGAGGCAGATTTTTCCATTGACTTTCAAAGTTAGAACATGTGCTGTCACAGGAAAACATAAAAGAGGGGAGGTAGAGGGGTGCCTGGGGGCTCAGTCAGTTAAACATCTGACTCTCGATTTTGGCTCAGATCATGATCTCAGGGTCATGAGATCGAGCCCTGAGTCAGGCTCCATGGTGGGCATGGAGTCTGCTTGAGATTCTCTCTCTCCTTCTCCCTCCACCCCCCACCCCATGCTCAGGCTTTCTCTCTCTCTCTCTCTCACACACACACACACAAAGAGGGGAAGTAGGTACCTATATGATATGTAAACCCACCTGAGAAATCATCAAATTTTATTTTAACAAGAATATATTTTTAGTAATTACACCTATGAAGGCAGAGAATATTCTGGAAACACCATTTTTGGCACTTTGTGAGTCTTCTGAATACCAGCGATAAGTGGCTACACTGCTTACAGATATGGCCAGACTTTACAGAATTCATGAAAGAATATCATTTTTAAAAAATTAAATGAAAAATGAAGAGAAAAATTTCACATATGTTCTTTGTCTTTGTGTTCCAAATTTATTTATCCTATCCCACAACATTTCCATTGAAAATGGAGTGACATCTTACTCTTTTTGCAGGAAATGAGTTTTACTTGCCCACCTAAGAACTGAGCTGAAAACAGGTTCTGGCTTACCCAGTGTGCACAGTGCTAAACTATCAGAATGTCAAGAGAAATGTCAGATGGTACAGTACAAAAGAATAGATCAAAATCAGGATCTTGACGAGATATCTGCACCCTCACGTTTATTGCAGCTTTATTGACAATAGGCAAGATATGGAAACAAACCAAGTGTTCCTCATGAATGAATGGATAAAGAAAATACACTTAAAATGGAATATTATTCAATATTACAAAAAGAAGGACATCCTGCCATATGCAATAGCATGGATAGACCTAGAGGACATTATGCTAAGTGAAGTAAGCCAGACACAGAAAGAAAAATATGTGATTCTGCTTACATGAGGTAACTAAAATAATCAAAATCATAGAATCAGAGAGTCGAATGGAAGTTGCCAGAGGCTGTGGGAAGGGGGAAGATGGTGAGTTGTTCAACAAGCATAAACTTTCAGCTACACAAATGAGCAATTTCTAGAGATCTGCTGTACAAAACAGCGCCTGTAACTAATGATGCTGTAATGCGTACTTAATATGTTTGTTAAGAGGGTAGATCTCATGCAGAGTGTTCCTACCACCAAAAAGAGGGGAGGTCATCAAGAAACTTTTGTAGGTGATGGATATGCTTATTACCTTGATTGCAGTGATAGTTTCCTGGATGTGCACATATGTTCAAACTCATCCCATGTTCTACATTAAATATATGCAGTTTTTTGTACATCAATTATAGTTCAACAAAGCTGTTTTAAAAAAAGTAATATAGGTAAGCTGTGAAGTCACAGAGAATAGACCAAGACATGAAAAAACCAATTTGTTCTTTCAGTAACCCGCAAACTATAGAATAAACACAATGATTAGCCTCCAGTTCATGTAAACATACTAAGTGATCTAACATGTAAGTCCAATCAGAGGTGCAATTAACTCTATGGACCAAAATCAAAGTGATGAAGCTGAACACGCACAGAATGAGCTGTTCCCTTCAGCGCTTTCATGCTCCCATTAACATGCAGCTGATACAGCTTTCTGGCTTGTAAGAATAGTTTACTCCTCTGGTGAAGATTCATGAGTTGAAACAATACAATCCTGTTTTATTACTTGTACCTAATGCCCTTGAACCACTTACCAAAAATAAGGGATTCATACCAAAGGCCAAAGTCAGATTCTATCACCAAGACTCACATGGTCTCAGGGATGCTGTGATTTTTTTTTTTCTAGCATCTAAAATTCTTTATCTAAACACGCTTCCCCTTTGGACCTTAATTACTCATGGGAAAAGCAAGTGCTCTGATGTTTGGCCATATTTGTGGGCAGCTGTGATAGGAACCTGATGTGCTGCAAGCCGACTGCCCATCGGCCTCCTTGCCTTTCTTCTCTCTACAAGCCTATATTCTTTTAATTGCAACATGCTGTTTCTGGTTCTCGACTTGCCCTCTACAAAGACATTGCTTACTAAAGGCCTGTAGCATCTTTGAAGTAATAATTCACCTTTTTCTTATATTGACAAAAATTTAGTAGGGTCTCTGGGGCATGAACAGCCCAAGGAAGAAACACAACCACAAATCTTTGATAGAAAAGAATCAGACAATTTTTTTCCAAGTTCTTCAGAGGAAGATATCTCATTATTTCTCAGGTAACCTATTTCAGGTTTTTTTTTTTTTAATTCCAAAGAGATTCTGGTGTTTAACCTAATCCCAATGTGTAAAAAAAACAGAGCTTCCCTCTGCCTTAAACAAATAAAACTAATCCAAAAAATTCTGAACACAATGAGATTTCCCCCCAACTTTTGCATCACTGTCATCTCATCAAGATTCTAAGATGGTGATATAGGGTGTCCCTGACTTTGTCTCCACCTCCACCCCAACACACACAAACTAACAACTATTCAAGAATAAGACATCATTGTGAGACTCCTGTGAGAACATGGGATGAGGCTGAAGTCTGCAGCCACAGATGGTGAGGCTGCCCCCTGCACCACAGATACCAAGCCCAGACTATTAGAAGGGAGGAGAAATGGCTACCTGCTGATCACGTTGCCTGTCTCCCAGGTCAGCCCAAAAACAGGCAGAGAGGTCTCCCCACTGAGCCTCCAGTTCCTCTAGAGGGTAAAGAGAACCCAGGGGGACAACCAGTTCTCCCTCCGACCCTGCATTTTAGATCACTATGCAGAAATCCCTAGTCTGTTCTCCTACCATGGGCTCAGGGGAATCTGTAGAACTCAACCACTGGGGATCTGAGTGTGATGAGAGAAAGGGAGAAGAACTTGCAACAACCAGCACACAGATCTTGGCAGACCCATTCTGCAGTGCTCAAACAGTAATCTCAAACATCTGCAGAACCAAGTTAGGGGCAAACTCCGACCAGGAAGCTCAGCAAGGTGCGGATCTGCCTCATTCAGGTCCACAAATGAGGGGTTTTGCTGGCCCTAAATCCAGGTTTGCCCACAGCCAGGCAAACAGCTGACTCATCCCCACCTGCCATGGAGAGTGCCTTCCAGCAGCCTCTGATCAGACAGGCTGGTGATGACTCCTGGAAGCAGTGCAGCTCAGTGGGGCTTGAGCAGAGAGGTGGGCAGAGCTGATTGCCCCCATACCAAAGCCAGGAACAGGTATCCAGTGTGCCCATGCTAAACACAGGCAGGGGGACTAATTCACAGCCAAGACTGAGGTAGCTCCCAGCCTCACCAATCAGAGAATTGGGGAGTAGTCTGGAGTTGCCCCTCTACCTCCTGCCCAGGCAATGGAGCTGAGACACAGCCCTGCCTGCTATGAAGAGTGTCTTCTGGACCCATTTGACCAGAAAGCCTGTGTGGTCCAGGAGCACTCAAGCCAACAGGCAGGTGAACAGAGCTGACAGTGCGCAGAGCATAGCCAGTAGCCCTGTTCTGTCTGAGAACTTGGGGTGCAGGTCAGCTTGGGTTAAGACAGTGAACCAAGAGCCTTACCAGCTTTATGGTTGCTTCTCCCACTGTATGCAGCAGAGAATCTCACCCATAGCCTGGTTCATGCTGAATATAGCCTCCAGGCTGTCTAATTTGAGCACCTAACCAGACCACCTCAAGCTGTATAGCTAATTCAATAGCCATACATATGGAGGTGCTTGAACAGAGAGCATAGCCCACAGCTCTGCTATTTGCATAGCAAAACTGGTGGCCTCATCTGACCACAGAATTCAGTGCACATTCTGGCCTGAATCAGGTCCTCCAACAATGAGTTATACAGACTCTGTGTCCTGTCCTGCTGCCCTGCCAGGGCAGGGAAACTAATTCATAGCCCTACCTACTACTGAATAAGCCTGACCAGAGAATCTAGGCAACTACAGAGCCCATCCTACTGCCTGCCTTGGGTAGGAAACAAAGCCAGCAGTCCTGTCCAGTGGTTCTCAGCCAGAGGCACACCCCCACCCTATCCTTGGAGCTCAGTTGCCTCACCCCAAAATAGACCATAATAGCAATGCCCATCTGGCCAAGGAAATTACCAGCAAACACACCCAAACACCCAAACTGCACAATTAGTGAAGAACTATCTCTGCCAAAGTAAACCTACAAAGTCTAGAAGAAGAGCCCGATTACTCAAACGTGTAGTTACCAACATAAGGAAGCATAAGTAACAAAATAAGAAGTAAACACATGGGACTATATCAAACTTAAAAGCCTTTGCACAGCAAAGGAAACCACCAACAAGGTGAAAAAGACAACCCATGGGATGGGTTTATTATCAAATATCTGATAAGGGATTAATATCCACAATACATGAAGAACTCATACAACTCAATAGCAAAAAAACAAATAACCCAATTAAAATGGGTAAAAGACCCAAATAAATATATCTCCAGAGAAGATATATAAATGGCCAACAAATACAGGAGAAGATTCTCAGCATCAGTGGTCATTAAGACAATGCAAATTAAAACTACACAGAGATATCATCTCATGTGAATTAGAATGGCCATCACCAAGAAGACGAGAGATAAATGTGGGCAAGAATGTGGAGCAAAGGAAATCCTTGTGCATTGTTGGTGGGATTGAAAATTCATGTAGCCACTGTGGAAAACACTACTGAGGATGCTCAAAAATTTAACGTAGAACTACAATATGATCCAGTAATTCCACTTTTGGGAATATATCCAAAAGAAATGAAAACGCTAACTTGAAAAGATATCTGTACCTCCACGGTCATAGCAGCATTATTTACAAAAGCCAAGACATGGAGACAACCTGTGTCCACCAATGGATAAATGGATAGAGAAGCTGTGGTATGTATAGCCAATGGAATACTATTCAGTCATTAAAAAAAAAAGAAAATCTGACCATTTTCAATAACATGGATGGAACTTGAAGCGATTATTCTAAGTGAAATAAGTCAGACAGAGAAAGTTCTGTTCTCACTTATGTGTGGAATCCAAATAAATATATAAACCAACCAAAGAAAAAGAGATCAGACTGTATGTAGTTACCAAACTTGAAGGATGGTGGGAGAGGAAATTGGAGGAAGGGTGTGAAAGGTACAGATTTTAGGTAGAAGGTAAATAAGTATTAGGGATGTCATGTACAACATGATGCTTATAGCTAACCCTGCTGTGAGATTTATTAAAAGTTGTTAAATGAGTAAATCCTAAGAGTTCTTTTTTTTTTAATCCTAAGAGTTCTAATCACAAGAAGAAAATGTTCCTTTCTTTTTATTGTGTGTGTATATATATATATATATATATATGAGAAGACATGTTAACTGAATTTATTGTGTGATCATTTCATAATATCTGTAAATCAAACCATTATCCTGTATGCCTTAAACTTACACAGTGTATGTCATTTATTTCTCAATAAACCTGGGTGGGCGAGGCCAAATTTCAATCATCTTAATAACTCAAACAATGTGTGTAAATCTATATTTACCTCTACTCTTCCTGGGTATCTTTTGTGGATGTGAAGAGTTTTGTATGAAATTAAACAAATGTTTAAAGGATATTGAGAAAAAATTTTTTCCTTCCAAATTTTAGATTATAGGAAAGATATTTGGGAGAAGAAATAATCTTGGTAGCCTTCATTTTATGTCTCTTCCAGTTTTCTCATCTCTGAAAAAAAGGTCATTTGACCACCATTCTGATTCTATAATTTATTTCTATTTATAGAACACTGAGGCTTTTAACATCACCAGCCACATTGTCTGCTTTTGAAGAACCGTAAGTGGTACCTCCTGCATTACAGACAAAGTGAACTACGGTGCTGGAATATCTTTTATATTTTTTTCCCAAAAATTGGGTAATAAAGTTTTTTTTAAAAAAAGATTCTAAGTGAGTTCATTTTAAAAATGACTCTGATTCAGGATCTCGCGTATATTTTTATGATTGAAATGGAATCAATCATCATGTTCACAATTTTGAAATAATGAAGTTCTTGGACCAGAAACCATGTGTCTAGTCTAGTTCCACTGTAGGTACAATTTAACAAATAATGAAAATTATGATTGTAGGCAATGTAGAAGTCAGTTACAGACCAGTCATAGATGTAAGGATATAGATATAAATGCCTCCATGGAGATGCCCTTCATTATCTTTGTTCTGATTTTCAATTTGTGTACTTGGCCAGGAAGCAGCAGAAAAGACTGGGAGGGCCATTCTAAGAAACTCAAATCTATATCACACAACCGTGCAACAGTCTTGGAAAATAGCATGTGAGTTTGTTCAAGCTGCCATAGTAAAGTACCACAGACTTGGTGGTTTCAACAACAGAAGTTTATATTCTTACAATTCTAGGGGTGAGAAGTCCAAGATCAGGGTGCTGGTTGGGTTGGTTTCTTCTGAAGCCTCTCTTCCCTGTGTCTTCACATAATCTTCCCTCTGTGTATGTCCGCATACTTAATCTTCTCTTCTTAAAAGAAAGCCAGTCATATTAGATTAGGGCCCACTCAGATGATCTCATTTTTAACTTAGTTATCTCTGTAAAGACCTTATTTCCAAGTACAGTCACATTCTGAGGTGCTGGAGGTTCGGGTTTCTGCATATGCATTTTGGTGGGGGCCATAATTCAGTCCATAGCATATAGGAAGCATCAGCATTACAACATTTGTCAAAGGAATGATGAGGCTGTTCAGTACCTCTCATAGAGGTGAACATCACTGACCCATTAGTCTCTAAAAAGTAGAAATGGGGGGAAAAATGTGCTTCTTCATGTGCATGGGTGGTGAGCAGTTCTTGCTGAAAGGGGTTACTATTTCATTGGCAATATGGCGGACACATCACATAGGGAGTCCCATAATGATATTCATCTGCTTCTTCCCTGAACTCATCTTTGACTGAAATCCTTCTCTTTCTAGTCTGGCAACTAGATGAATGACAGCTTTTCTGAGACTAGGTTGAATGACTTTGAGTTACCGCATGGAGCAAACTAATTTTCTGACAAGAAAAATGAAATGTGATGGGGTGACACTGGGTGTTTCAGAAGTCCTCCTCAATGCCTTATTCATATTGCATATGAGCATAACCTGGTACAATGACAAAGAAAAAAGATACCTGTTTCTCAGATGAGCAAGGAAACAATGATCAATAGAGATGAATTAGAGGACATCTAAATGCCAGAATCAATTATGCTTTGACAAATACTAATTTTGGAGCCTATCTATATGTGTACCAACCCCTGATACTTTTGTAAAGGCATGTCTTCGTATGTTGGAAAGTAATTTTTTCCAATTTGTATCACAACAGGTTTGATCTGTTCTATATGTTTTGAAAGATTATGAGATATTTCCCAAATCAAATTCACACATGATAGTTATATTTCTCTTTTTTCTCACAATCACATCGCTACTGTTCGTGATAAAACACTTCACAAAAATTAAAGCCTCTTACAGAATGGACTATTCTTCTATTATAATTAAAATTGCTGCTAGAGAGACATGGATCTGTCTTGCAGAGGGCAAAACTGGCCAATGGATCACTTCCTGTAGACAACAAAATGAAATGTAGATATCCTGTCTCAATAAAAGCTTAGAAGGGATGTTGAGCATCGGGTCTACTGTTGGAGCTACATGTTTCTAGGTGTAACATTTCTCCAAGTCAGACAGTTGTAAGGTTATTTCCTTCCACTTTCCTTGAAATACTCACCCTTGTAAGAACCTACTTACTAAAGGTCTGTCTGGTAAGTGTCAAACGCTTCTAAAAGTTTTGCATCTGCAGGAGTAAAAAAAAAAATTCTTTCATTAAATATGCAGTTGGCTCTCACTCTTCTGGGTATTGTGTTAGATTAGTGCTTCTCAGCCACGGACAATGTCCCCACCTCTCAAATGTCCAAGGGACATTTGCCATGTCTGGAGACAGTTTGGGTTGTTGCACTGAGGAGGAGGATTTGCTACCAGCATCTAACAGGTACAGACGGCTCCATGTTCTACGATGCACAGGACAGCCTCTCCTGTGAAGAGTTATCTGGTCTAAAACTCCAATAGGGCCAGGGATAAAAAATTCTGGAAATCAAAGGAAACTCATAGATTAGTAGAAACTTAAAAGTGCACAGAAACTCACGCAGCTGAGCCCAGCCTAAATGACCAGTCAGAAGAACAATGAGTTAAATAGCTATTATTTCAAGTTTGGGGTGATTTGTTATGCAGAAAAAGCTAACTGATACAAATTGATCATTTAAATTAGCCAGGGGCACCTGGGTGGCTCAGTGGTTGAGGCTTTTGTTCAGGTTGTGATCCTGGGGTCCTGGAATCGAGTCCTGTATCGAGCTCCCCATGGGGAGCCTACTTCTCCCTCTGCCTATGTCTCTGCTTCTCTCTGTGTGTCTCTCATGAATAAATAAATAAAACCACCCAGATAACAGTGCCCAGAATGACCTTGTATAGCTACAGGAAATGAGGATGGGAGAAAGGTGTTCTGGAGAAAGGCAGTATTAAGGGCTAGTGGACAGACAGAGCCAGCACAAGTGTTGGAGACATCAGACAGAGGGAATGAAATCAAGGAGACCAAGCTAAGAGGGTGAAGAGAGGCAAGAAAGAAAAAAGAGAAAGTGAAAAGAAAGTGAAAAGAAAGAGGGGGAAAATAATCTGAAGCAAGAGACAGGTGAGAAAAGAGGTGAAAGGGAGCTAAGCAGTACCTCCTTTAAGGTGTCACCTAGAGGAAAACAGAGTGAGACTCTAGCCTTGGGTTTTAGCCACGTGGACCAGAGTGGGCCTGAAGACTTGGCTGGCCTCCTGGAAGAAGATGTAAGTGTGACTTGGGACTCTAGTCAAGCCGTGCCCATAATAACACAATTAAGGGCACCCCCTCTGCCAGCAGTGAGAGTGCAGCTCCTCTGGGTAGGGAATACATCAAGGATGAGGTGGCTCCGGTATTCTTTTTTTTTTTATTTTAAGATTTTATTCATTTATTCATGAAAGACACACATAGAGAGAGAGAGGCAGAGACACATGCAGAGGGAGAAGCAGGCTCCATGCAGGGAGCCTGACGTGGGACTTTATCCCAGGACTCCAGGATCACGTCCTGGGCTGAAGGCAGGTGCTAAACCGCTGAGCCACTCAGGGATCCCTCCGAGATTCTATCAGCGTCTGTGGCTTATCTGTGTCCTGGGAGCTTTGTGATATAATCTGTTAGGTAGGGACATAGACTCTGGAACTTCTCTAACCAGCATCCTCCAAAGGGAAGGCTGGGAAAAAATGAATAAACAAGTCTATAACAGCGATGAGTGCTTTAGAAATGGAGCTCTTGGCCACATTGGGCAACCAATAGCAGGACAGTCATTTAGGGGCCTGCACTTCATACAGCAAGCATTTAGGGGAAGTCACAGGGGTCCCATGGAGACAAGAAAGGAACAGCCAAGCAGAAGGGATCACCTCACTCAACAGGAGAGGGTAGACAAATCCTTGGAAAGCCAGGATGGCCAGTTCGTGAGTAGAACTAACATGGACACCAAGAAACCTTCCTCAGAACATGAAAGAACAAGGTCTTTGGGGAAACCTGGCATTTATGTCACTCTCTGGGTGAAGATCTGAACCTTGCTGACATTGCAGCTGTGCCCATAGCTGCCTTGCTTCAGCTCTGAGTGGATGCGGGGGCAATGCTGACAATTGGAGCGATGCTCATATTTATCAAAGACAAAGTGTCTTAGGCACTAGATGAAATCCATGCTGTAAGAACCACTGACATCCCATTAAAACCAAGATTTTAGGGCTGATAGATTCAATTTTGATCATTTTGCAATCAGTTTCCATTATCATAAAGTTATAATGCTGGTCTGTAGTAAAAAAAAAAAAATCACGCAAATACTCATTTTCCCTGAACTACTCTAGAAATTTTTTGATGGCACTGTGTTCTATTTAGATTAAATAGGAAATATTAAGTGACACCCTAATAGGTAAAGAAATGAAGAGACATAAACAAATGCAATGATTTTCCTAAAACTTCAAAAAGTGGGGGTGGGGTGAAATTTGAATTCAGATCATAGTGTTGAATTCCACAGGGTTAAGAGTGCCTTAGCTTTTTATGTTATGCTTATCCCAATTTTTGCTATTTTTGCTATTACCATCTCTTCCCTCAAAAACTTACCCCACCCCAGAGTATCTCCTTTTTAAATTGACCCTTGTTCTTTATCTACTTCCTGCAGCAACAGCTCCACTGAGAAAAACATTTAGATATTACAAATCTAATTTGGTAATGCGAAATAGATCCCATGAGCTGCAGGCTGGCTGCTCCTGACCTGCACCAAGACTTAAATATTTAAATGTACATAGTTAATACCCTCAAGGAACAACAAAAGGCAATTCATGATGAAGAAACCAAATGAAATTATCTAAAAACTATACACTTCTCTTAAGAAGCAGAAACATGCCAATTTCAAAAAAGAAGGGGAAAAATGGACAGAGGATAGGAAATATTAGTGCCTACACACAAAAATTGGACAAGTGTCCAATTCACATATAACTGAAGTTCAGATCTGTTTAGAACTAAAAGAATGCAAATAAAATTGCAGTCTTTTGCTTCTCAGGTTGAGAAGTTTGATAATACCCAGAGATGATAAGAAAGTTTGAAAGTAGACATTCACACACACTGTGAACCTGAGTGTAAATGGATGCAATGTAGTGACGCACATTTCTTAGTTATCAGAGTGGAAAACGTACATACCCCGTGGTATGGCCATCCCACTTGTAGCAATCTATCCAGTAGGTATGTGTGCACAAATGTGCTTCTAGTTTATTTATTGCAGATTGTTCAAAATCGCAGGAACTTAAGCATAAGCTAAACATCCACTAGAAGCCAATTGGACGTTGGTTTTTGGTGGGAAGAAAACTATAGTCATTTTTAAAAACCTAAATAAAAAAATGTATAGGTGTTCTTAGAGGTGGAACTTCACAATAGAGTTGCGGCAAAAAAATAAATTTAAAAAAGGAAGTTGCAATGCACCTATACTGTGCATAAAGAGGCATCTGTATGCATTGAATATTCGTAGCCTAACACCTGGCAACTATTGAATGTGGCTGTCCCTGGCTGGAAGATATAAAACAGGGAAGGTCAGCAGAGAGGCTGACTTCTAACTGCTACATGTACTCTTCAGTTCTGTTTAGATGATTTCCTATGAGCATGCATACATTACTTTCCTAATATCCAATTATTTCATGAAAAGAAACCATACCATATCATGTCAGGAATGTAAGCTAAAAATGAAATTTGGTGCTGATTGACAGTGTCTGAAAGCCTCTAAATCCTAATCATCACTTTGATCAATTTAGTCCTGAGCCCAGGGCCGCTGAGGGGTCTACGATGACCAACTTGCTTCCTGTCCCCCTCTCCCCTTCCCTCCACCCTGCCTGCTGGGATCAAGAGGTTTTGGGGGGTACAGGGCTTTCAGTGCTAAACCATGACAGTCCAGTGACAAGAAGGCCACCCTGCTGGCCCGGGAAGATGCAGGGACATAGATAAGTGAGTTTCCTTTGGTGGGTTTCTCTAAGGCCATGTCCAAGTTTGAGGGAAGGAGTTGGCAAGCTCCTCGGCTTCATACTTCAGTCACATTCTCCCCAATTGACTCTGTTAGTAATACATGCAATGGGGGCCCCGGGTGACTCAGGTTAAGCATCTGCCTTCGGCTCAGGTCATGATCTCAAAGTCCTGGGATCGAGTCCTGCATCGGGCTCCCTGCTCAGTGAGGAGTCTGCTTCTCCCTCTCCCTTTGCCCCTCTCCTGCTTGTGCTTGCTCTCTCTCAAATAAATAAAATCTAAAAAAAAAAAAAAAGAAAAAGAAAGAAAAAAAGAAATACGTGTAATGTTTTGATATGTATCATAACTTAGGTCCCAAAGATGAGTGTTTACCTTTAAGCCTTCCCTCTACCCCCAACAAGTAATTCTGGGGCTACTGCTATAAATCAGCACCATTTTCCACATTAACAGTTGAAATGCAGTCACTCCAGGCTGACGGGATGTCAAGACCACCCACCCAGAGGGGAGAAAGGCACCAAGCTGGTCTCATACTTGAAAACAGGTATGAGAATTGGTGTGGCCTTCAAGACAAGCAACCCAAACCACTAGGCCCACATCAGGCTCCACTGAGGCCAAGACATGCCCTAGGAGGAACCACCAGGTAGATCAATGGGGAATGCTAAGTGACTTCTGGAGCCTCAGATGGCTGGGCCACAGTTCTGAGGAGAGCAGAGAAAAGGCCAAACACACCCTGGCTATAGTGAGGAGGGGTCTTCAGGCTTGCTCCAAAGCCATGAGAGGAATCCAGAGACAGAATAGCCAACAATCCTGAGAGGAGAAAGATTTCCTCAAGACTAGGGAAGGATTCCCTCCCTGTGGTTGGTGGTAGAGTCAGGGATGGGGACAGGAGCAAGGACATAGGAGCACAAGGAGAACCTCCCCACCAAGGGCACTCCAAATTCCAAGCCAAGCTGGCAGACACAGAGAGGGAACTATGGCAAGGCAGTCTGGTCCCATCATTCAGGACCCTAGATGGCCTCAAACATGCCCACACCCCAAGTAGACTTAGAAGACCAGAGAGCCTGGCCACCCAGAGGAACCATGGGGGGATAAGTGATGTCTGTACAGCCTCCACGGAGCTCTTGGCTCAGGCCCTCCAAGCTTTTGCACCATGTAAAGTTCTGGAACCAGGGCTGACTGTGGAATGAAGCCATGGAAACCAACTCTAGTGCAAAGACCCTGCCAAGACCCCATGGCACTTTCTGGGCCAAACCTCATTTGTTCCCAGCCAGCACTGCCTGCAGTGCTGCTCACCGTGGCTGCTGGCTGAGCTCCTTCATGGGGTCTCCGTCTGAAACCCTATTTCTAGTGTCTACTGAAAATGAGGGCAAAGGACTCAACCATAAATATTCTGTCTTTATGGCGCGTGCTTCTGCGAGGGCATGTCATCATTTGAAGGCAGCCCAGAAAACGGAAATAAACTTCAAAGTCTAAAGGAGAAGAAAGAAGGACCCATGGGATACTCTTCAAATGAAAATAGCTGACCAACAGGTACTTTGAGGCTTCTGGGCTACTTGGTTTACATGGGCAAGCGCGTAGCATGGATGGCAGGCACCACGTGGCTACAGACCATCACCTTCTCTTTGTTCTTAAATGAGAATCCTTGAAAACCCTGTGCCATGTGGCAGGTTTGATTTTGTTCACTTAATTTTCTTCTCTTCTATATAATTTTCTTCTGCAAAAATGGAGACAGTATTTTCTTCAAAGGCAATTTACCATGTAAAGAAATACGTACATAGAGGGGAAAGAAATGAACATCCCCATAGAATGATCCATTTCATACACAGTGATGTCTCTCCATACAGTCTACCTTTTTTTTTTTTAAATATAGAGAGAGCATGAGTGTTCACACGAGCAGTGTAGGAGAGAGGCAGAAGGCGAGCGAGAGAATCCCAAGCTGGTCCAGCACAGAGCCGGTCATGGGGCTCGATCTCACAACCCTGAGATCATGACCTGAGCTGAAATCAAGAGTGGGTCACCCAACCGACTGAGCCACCCAGGTGCCCTCAGTCTAACTTTTTAATACACCATTAAAGGCTTTGCCAGGATCTGTGACATGCCATCTACACTGAGGCTCTGTCACCAAACACGGATAACTGGTTTTCTTTCATAGACCTGTGACTGCTACCTCTGTGTGGGCCTCATCGTCCTTCCAACCACTCACTTGTTTACTTCCTCAGCACACATTTATTAGAGGCCTCACATATGTGAAGCATGATGCTCACCACGAGGAATATAGAGGTGAATGAAGCGTGCTGGTCCCTCTTGTGCAGTTACCCCCCCCAAGCAGGCCAGGGTCAACAGGACTCACATGGCCCTGAATCTGCTTTCTTCCCATCATGTTTACTTCCTCTGGCATCACTGCCATCTAATCATCTGTGAAATGAAAACCTTCATAGTTTTTCCACTAAACCATTCAATCTCAGAGCTTGAACTCATGCCTCTGTCTCTCACCCTGTATTTTTAAAGCAGCCCATAACAGAATGCCCCATTCATGGTGGCTTAAATTCTTAAGGTCTTTATTGTTAATGTGATGAGATATTTTAAGGGTGATTGGTGACCCAGCAATGTCATCAAGCAGCCAGGGTCTGTCCATCCGCCCACCATACCACATCAAGCATAATCGTTTGTCACCTCATCATCACAAAATGACTGCAACAACTCCATACATTGTGTTCCCACACAGTTATTCTCAAAGGCAGGAAAATTGAGAGACATTTTATTCCTTAAGTATTTGTGAATTTACTTTCTTTTCCTTTTTCTAACTGCCATATGCCCTCATCAGCATTCTATCAAACCAATATCCTCCTAAATAAGGTCCCTACCTCAAATCTATCCTATACACACATACCAACCCCAAATCGACTGTGTAGTAAGCCTTACGCATGGCCCCCAGTGATCCTTGCCTTCTGAGAGTCACATGCTATGTAGTCTCCTCCCATATTGTTCCAGGGTGGTCAATGCGGTCAAGAGAAGATGGCAAACATGACGGGATTTCACTTCTGAGGTTAGAGTATAAGAGGCACTGTGGTTTCCATCCTGGTCTCTCTCATTCCTCATACTGAGGAAAGCCAGCTGCCAGGTTCTAAGGATGCTCAGCAATCCCGTGGAGAAGTCCACATAATGAGGAAGTAAGGCCTCCTGCCAACAGCCACGTGAGTGAGCTTGGAAGTGGTTCCTCTAGCCTCTCTCAGCTGACATCTTCACTAGCACCTGTAAGAAGTCCTGAGCCAGAACCACCCACCTAAAATGCTCCAATTTCTGATCCATAGAAATTGCAAGCTTATAAATATTGTTTTGTGCCACAAAATTTGGGAGATAATCTGTTATTCAGTGATAGATACTGAATTCACTTCGCCTGAAAGCACACTACCTAAAACCTGAAAATGGTCTCATCATGAACAGCAGAAGGCTTGGCATTTCCAGGAGAGGAGTTTGGCTACAGAGTCTTTTAAGATATTTTGATGTTTCAAAATTAGAACATGTCACATAAACATCAGAACATCTGGCCACACTAGCTCCACATGTCCACAGTGTACCATGAGCTGGGCCAGTGGCCTGGCCATCCCCCTTAGAAAGCAGATTCCCTCCAACATATCAAGTGTCCTCCAATACTCCTCCATCAACAGGAATCAGGGCATGTGACAGTTGCCATTTTTTATCCTTGCCTATACCATCATTTGGTTATAACAGAGATATTTTTGTGTATCCTTGTCCCTATCAAAAGAGAGAAAATGAGAGATAAATCAAAAGGGCTCTACTAAAAAAGAAATTGAAAGCACATCTTTCTTTATAAAATAGAATATTCTCATGTGTTTGGTGTGTATATAAGAAATATAAGCAGGTCTCAAATCATTCATTTGTCTTACCTGTCTGGTCCCTTAGGCATCTGTGTTTATGATCCCAGATCTATAAGGCAGTGGTGTTTCACTAGCTAGCACAGGCCAGCTTTTCTGGAATCCAGCCCCAGACCATTAATTTCTCATGTTCACCCCTCTTTGATTCATCCCATTCTGCTCACCGTGAGGGTTTCATGTGTCAACCTGGCTAGGCTATGGTGTCCAGTTATTTAGTCAAACACTAGTCTAGATGTTGCTGTGAAGATATAGTTTAGATATGATTAATTTAAATTGGTGGGCTTTGAAAAATACAGATTGCTCCACATAATGTGGAAGGGCCTCATCTAATCAGTTGAAGCCCTGAAGAGGAAAGATTTCCGAATAAGAAGGAATTTGGCCTCAAGACTCAAATGTAGAAACCTTGCCTGAGTTTCCAGCCCACCTGGTCGGCCACACAGAATTCACACTCAAGACTGCAACCTCAACTCATATCAGGATTTCCTGCTTGCTGGCTTGTCCAACACATTTTGACTTGCCAACTCCCACATTGTGTCTTTCAATCTGTGTGGTGTGTGTGTCTGTGTGTGTGTGTGTGTCCTGTTTCTCTGGAGAACCCTGACTAATATACACACTGTCATCAACTGATCTGTGTCCTGCCAGATTCATATGCTGAAGTCCTAAGCCCACTATGATGGTATCCAGAGATGGAGCCTTTGTGAGATAATTAGATTAAGTCATGAGGTTGGGGCCTTCATGATGAGATTAGAGTTCTTCTAAGAAGAGGACTAGAGAGTGTAGAGATCTCAATCTCTCTCTCCATAGGAACACAGAATGGCCATGTGAGGGTGTAGTAAGAAGGCAGCCATCTGCAATCCAAGGAGAGGGACCTCACCAGACACTGACCCTGCTGGCACCTTCATCTTGGACTTTCAGTCTTCAGAACTGTGAGAAAACAGATTGCCACTGTGTAAGCCACTGTGTAAGCCACCCAGCTTATGGTATTTTGCTATGGTAGCCCAAGCCAACTAAGACACCCACCCACTGTGTTCCTTATACTTCTTGACTCCATCTTCCACGTTCTTGGCCATGCCTATCTATGGTCCTTGGTCATGCCACTCCCTTACACCCAGGATACCTTGTCCTACCTCACCCTCAACAATGCCGGCTCCTCCCCTAGGACTCGGCCTTGCCATCACCTTGTCCAGGAAGCTTCTCATGACCATGCAGACAGGGGTATGTGGTCCTCCCCGATGATGCTTGCTCTGCAGCCCTCTTGATCCACGTGCTAACTTGAAATATAATGACCTCCTTTATGTGGCCCACCAGAGTAGGAACTCTCTCTTATTCTATCCAATGAATGAATAAATAAGCCAGATGAATCCTAACATATTATTACTGAGGAGGACAAACAGACAGAATAATTTTAGGCAAAGTAGTTTTATGGAATTATCATGTAAATCACTACAGAATAGAATAAATGCTTTGTAATTTAGGGGGAAACAGAAGGATTTTCTGGGCCTCTGGCAAAGCTTTTTCCTAACTCAATCATTTCATGCACGGCTTTTGCAAACGCATCTTCTGCTGGTCATAATTATGCGTCTCCCACCCCCCACTGTTTCGAATTACTTTGTGCTAACACCAAAATTGTTCCACAGAGAGTCGGATTTATTTGCTGAAATGTGATGAGGAGAAGTGGGATAAGAGACATACTTCACATGCGGCGCCCGTTGCTAGCACAGCTGTATTTCTGAGAAATATATTTTAGTCCTTTTGCCCCATTTCTTTTGTAATTTAATAACTGAAGTACAAAGCTCATGAAAGCTGGGAATGTGTTGGAAGGTCAGTGAGGAAAAATGTGCGTGGTACAGTTAGGAGAGACAAGGGAGTTAAAATAACAGGGGAAATTGATCATTTAGGATCTTTCTGGCCAGTGGTTTATAGCTAAATGTCTGTTTCAACTAAAGACCAAGTACTGGCATGTATCCACAAAATAGCAAATTCAGAAATAGAATTCCTTTTGTTCCTATTGTAAGTATAATTACTTGTTAAAAAATTATTTAAGACCAATAGAGGGGTAGCTACATGTCCAAAATAAATAAATAAATAAATTAATTAATTAATTAAGCAAGCTTTGGTGGTGACTGGGTCTGCTCTTTGAATGACAGACCTATACATTCAACAGTTTTCCCACCTAGCACAGAGCCCTGCATGCAGCACAGGCCACTAACAACATCTTCCTCATGTGCACAAATAGCTTTATGTCAAAACCCGACATTCACTAAGACACTAGAAATTTGAACAGGTCTCTAGTGATGGATTGGCTAGTTTTCCTCCCTAAGGAGCAGTAGTTTGCAGTCTTTGCTTGGGGTTGCATTTGTAAACGGGATGTAGATAATATCTCCATGGTTTCTAGGGAATATAGAGTTATCCACACCGATGTTCATGATAGCCAACACAACATCCCAACTGAACTTTTTAATCAGCACTTTCGGGAGAATGAGGCCTGTTTTAGTTTAGTGGACACATCTGATGCTGTCTAACCATCTGACGCCGTGATGAGGCACAGAATGCAGGCTTGGCAATCAGACAGCCCTCCAGTCCTACCCAGGCTTGGCCTCACCAGATGTGTGATCTTGGGCAAGATGTTCTGCCTCTCTGAACCCCTATACCTTACTCTGTAAAAGGAAGTAAAGAAACATTCTCTTACAGGAACGGGATGAAATTAGTTCAAGCATTTAGAATAGGAATTGGCACACAGTAGATGATCACAAATGGTAGAAAGTGTTGGTAACTAAATATGGCTGACACCATTCCCCCTGGTCCAGGATTCTGGCGGAGGCTTCAAACAAATAGGCGGAAAGCCCCTCCCATTCCAGAATAAAGTTCTAAACACATTCCTTCAGGACCTATTAAGATTGAAGAGCAGGGTGCCTGGGTGGCTCAGGGGTTGAGCATCTGCCTTTGGCTCAGGGCATGATCCCGGAGTCCTGAAATCGGGTTCCACAACAGGCTTCTTGCACAGACCCCACTTCTCCCTCTGCCTCTCTCTCTGTGTCTCTTGTAAATAAATAAATAAAATATTTAAAAAATAAAAGATGAACAAAATGTTGAAAAGCCAGTCTAGCAACCCAACTATGTATCTAGCATGATGTATTCAATTTGTGTGCACTCTGCAACTTCCATATCTATATGTATATAATACAATATAACATAATGTTATAATACAGAATATAATGTATGTATGTAATATAAAATATGTAATCTTTACATACACAGATACATATATGGAAAGAAATGAGTTGGTTTTTTTAAAGATTTATTTATTTATTTATTTATTTATTTATTTATTTATTTATTTATGATAGGCGTAGAGAGAGAGAGAGAGGCAGAGACACAGGAAGAGGGAGAAGCAGGCTTCATGCCGGGAGCCCAATGTGGGACTTGATCCCGGGACTCCAGCATCGCACCCTGGGCCAAAGGCAGGCACTAAACCACTGAGCCATCCAGGGATCCCCCAAGAAATGAGTTTATTGAAGGCAATAAGCCAAAACAAGATTTGCCAGCCAGGGGCAGATTAGTATGTATTCTCCATCATGAGAGGGAAGTAGGGTGCTTGACCACCTTCTCAAAGTAAGGAAAGGAGGCTCCAGCAGAGATATCAGAAAAGAGTATATATAATTAAGGGTAGGAGATTGGCATCCTACAGCCAATGCACCACATGCTGAGCAAACATGAAGTGGGGGGTGGTGGTCCTGGAAGAGCTAAATGTATGTTTCTTGGAATTCGAGAGTACCTGTAGATAGAGACTATTGCCTGCTTCTCTCCTGAGAATTCCAAAAAAGAGAGCTGGCTGGTGCAGTATACTATGGAAGCTAAAGAGAAGGGACCCATTTGGGATCCCAGTGCATGACCCCCTTGAATGGCAAGGATGTAGAGAAGATGGTCAAGCCAAGCAGTTTGGAAGCACCCACTTGATAGGGCAGTGTACGGTGGTGAGCGGTCCCATCACCAGGAGGCTGTGGGTATACATCAGGACAAAAGCAGAGGGAAGATCACAAATCTGTGATCTCTGTGGGACTGCCAGACCATCACAGAGGCACCTCCCAAGGGAGTGCCAGCTCTGGGGGACCAACCATGTGTGCAGGACAGGTAGATCACAATGGCACCAAGCATGGGGAGATGTGTCCCATTTCTACCAATAAGTTTTCCCTGCTTCTGTCCTGGGGACATGCGGAGAAGCAATGAGAGCTGGGGTTGGGAGCAGCTTTGCACCAGATGTGAAATTGAAGAGTTCAGTCTAACCAGAACTTTTAATGCCCAGCAATGGACCTTCTTTGTCACGTGAGCCGAAGCATCGAGAAAGCTGTATGGGTCTGTCTAAGGCGTCTTCCATGGGCAGAGAAGGGAAATCCCACAAAGCAGAATTAAAAATAGAAGTGGGAGAAAAATAAATCCATGGTCTGCTTGTATATTTTGAGTTCAGAGGCCACAATAAGCCAGTCCCCAAATACACTGTCATCTTGTGATGGCAGCCCCCAGACAGGGACAAGCAGACCCAAATTCAGAGGTCAGATACTTTTTTATCGTGAACAACCAAGGCATGGCGGGGAGGGGGGGGTCTCTTCAGTTCTTCTGTACCATTTACTTGAGACTATCACATTAATTGAAACACAACCTAACTTGGAATGTCTAAATTATTATATTATAATGGAACAAAGCCCCAGGGACTGCAATCAAATTAAGTCAAAATCAGATTTCCACCCAATGTTTTAGAACTCTCGCTTACTCTTCCTTCCAAAATTCTTTTCCTCTTAATCACTAATCTAGGTTCCCTGGGAACTGTGTTCCCTCTTTTCTGCCCTCAAACTTTCCTCCCAACGAACCCCTTTCCCTTTGGGGCACAGATTTCTTCATGAGTTGAAATTGTATTTCTCTTTATACCATAGTCTATGAACATACTCAAGTTATCTAATGGGAAATGACATCTTCTGATGTGAGATCTACCCCTAGATTTGCCTAGATATCAAGCTTGTTAAAATACAGCCCTCAGGATTGGGAGAATAATGGTGGTCTGGTTTGCAACCTCCTTCCCCAAACAACCATGAAGTCAATAAGGAAAACAGATGAAACTCAAAAGGACTCATGCATTTGGCACTACCAGAAGAGAGGGAATGCTGCGACCTTTGCATTACCTGATCGTAGACGGAAAAGGCAGCAGATTCCCACAGAGCTCCCACACCCACTCGCCGCTGCTGAGAGCCTCTGAATGCAGAGGAGCAGAGAGGGGGCCAGAAAGAGTAGAAAGGAGAGCAGAGGGACCTGAGGGCTGAGAAGAACTACAGACAAAACCACCCCCGGAAGGAGAAAGGGAAACAATACACACAAAATGACTCAACACCAGTTAGGAGCTGGAGGTTCCTCGTCCTGCTGTGGAAAAGACACTGGCAAGTGGGTGGAACCAGAGGGGGCAGCTTGGAAGAAGCATTACTTGTGGGAGAGAAAGAGGTATATGGAGAAGACATGGTACCCCTTGGAGATGAGGCAGTGAAGGGAAAGAAGGAAATAAGAAGAGGAAAGTAAGTCTCCAGCGGAATAATTGAACCAACGGAATAACATCTCTTATCCTGGTTGGGATGTCTCAATGTGATCCAGATGTCATTTCTCCGGAAGTCAGCTTACACATGTAATGCAATTCCAGTAAAAATTCTAAGGAGCTTTTTAATGGAGCTAGGCTAGTTAGAAAAATAAACACACAAGGAAAGCCAGGAAAACACAGAAGAATTAACTCAGTGGGTGGGGGTGAGTGGGAGGAGGAATAAGCCTACTGGACGGTAAAACATGATACAAATCCTATACAGTGAAAGGCTGGCATGTGAACAGACAGGACAGTGGAGTTGAAAATAAAGAAAAAGATGCAAAACAGGTCTCTCAAATCACAGGGGCAACCATAATCTCTTTAATGAATGACAATACAATCAGGTAGTCATTTGGAAAAATAGATAAAATTAGATCCATTCCTCAAACCTTACATAAAAATAAACTCCAAATAGATTTAAATGTTATAAATAAATAAATAAATAAATAAATAAATAAATAAATAAATAAATAAATTACATATACCAGAAGAAAATAGAGGTCAATTCTCCTATAACCTGAGTATAGTAAAAAGCTTACAAATTATGACTTAAAATTAAATGCAATAAAAGATTGATGAATTTAACTACATAAAAATAAAATAAAAATTTTGGATGCTGTAAATACAACATAGGCAAAGTCAAAAAATGACAAACTAAATGAAAATATTTACAACACACATATAAAATAAAGGATTTGTATAACTAATTTATTTAAAAATATGTAAAGTTGTAAAATCTTCTATAGATTCAATGCAATTCTATCAAAATCATAATGGAAATTCCTACAGAGATGGAAAAAAAATCCTAAAATTCACAGAAGACCTGGAATAGCCAGATTGTTTTAGAGGAAGAAGAACAAAGCTGGAGGCATCACACTTCCTGATTTCAAAATATATTACAAAGCTACAGTAATCAAAACAATATAATGCTGGCATATGAACAGACATATAGACCAAAGGAATAGAATAGAGAATCCAGGAATAAACCCACACATATGTGGCCATTTGACCTTTGGCAAGGATACCAAGAATATAATGGAAAAAGGATGGTCTCTTCAATAAATGGTATTTGAGAAAATTGGATATCCACATGCAAAAGAACGAAATTGAACTCTTATATCACACCATGTCCAAAGTCAACTCACAATGGATTAGATTTAAACATAAGACCTGAAACTCTAAATTTCCTAGAAGAAAATATAAGGAAATTTTTTTTACATGCCCTGGCAATGATATTTTGGACTTGACACTAAAGCACAAGAAACAAAAGCAAAAATAAACAAGTGGGACTACATGAAAGTAAAAAGCTTCTGCTTAGCACAGGAAATAATCAACAAATGGAAAGGTAACCTACAGAATGGGTGAAAATATTTGTAAATAATTTATCTGATAAGGTTTAATACACAAAACATATAAAGAGCTCCTACAACTCAACAGCAAAAAAATCCAAATAACTAAATTCAAAACTGGGCACAGAGACTAAGTAGACATTTCCCTAAAGAAGACATACAAATGGCCAACAGGTATATGAACATGTGCTCAACACCAGTAATTACCAGGGAAATGCAAATCAAAACCACAAGGAGATGTTATCTCATGCCTGTTGGAACGGCTATTATGAAAAAGACAAGAGATCTAGGAAGGCCTGGCAAGGGTGCAGAGAAAGAGAATGCTTGCACACCGTTGGTGGGCATGTAAGTTCATGTAGTCACTATGCACAATAGTATGGAGAGTCTTCAAAAAATTAAAACTAGAGCTACAGTATGATCCAGCAATCCCACTCCTGGCTAAATAACTGAAGGAATTGATATCATAATCATGAGGAGATATCTGGGGAGCTTCCTGAGTTCTATACCCCACTTGGGGGGCTGCTGCGCCCACCTCTCCTGACGCTGTGCATTCCCTTAGGCAGGTGCAGTGGCTGCTGTGATGCTCTGGAACCTGAGGGTGATACAGCTGCTTGGCTGAGGCCTCTGGGTGCCCTTTCTTTCTGCCATGGTGGTAGCAGAGAACCAGGATTGTGAGAGTTTTTTCCTACCAATGAGTAATATGCTTATTTATATAACTAATTAAGCTTTTTTTTTTTTTTTTTGGCAGAAATTCTCTGACATCCAGGAGCAGAGTCTATGCCAGGAAAGAGCAAAGGAGCTTTTCATGAAGTGGCTCCTTGGAGGTTCTTGTGAAAACAGCATGTCTGACACTGGGGCTACATACATTTTTAAATGCATTTGTTTTTGTTTTTTTTAAATGGTCAAGAAGCCAATTGCACGTGAAATTGTGTATGAAAGTGTATTCCCAAACCAGAATGTGGAGGAGCTGTAGAACACAATGCCTCTGGAGTTAGGCCGGGTTACAACACTTGTGATGCTAACCACATCTTAACTCTCCTGAGATTGTACTCCTTCATCTAGAAAATAAGGCCTTTCCTAACCTTGCAGAGCTCTAGCAAGGGTGAAACAAAAGATTATCAAAAACTCTTAGTGTCCAGACTAACCTATAGTATGCACTGAATAAATAAAATCTCAAAAAAAAAAAAAAAAAGTCAAACAAAAGGTACCGTCATCATCATGTTTTGAGTGTTGCAGGATTTTTTTTTTCCTTTCTTGCTTATTTTCCACAGATGTGTTTCTCAATTTTGACAAATTCGATTTTGAATATTTTAACTCACTACTACAAAGGACAGTGAATATCTCTAATCAAGGGAGAATTTACATTCACTGGTTAAAGGCCTTCTCTTGCCCTGGGTAGTAAGGGAATAGGAAAAGGAAGGAGAAAGAAATAGGATATAATCGAAGATTTATCAAATAAGTCCAACAAATGATTTCAATAAAATTTAATCTATTTTTCAAGAAAGAACTATTTTTACTGTTCTGCTTTGCTGTATGTTCAGCTTACACGAAATAGCACCTGGTAAGGAATCATAATAATCACAGTCAAATATTGACCCGCTTCTCTGTTAGGCCGCTTCTGAAATGGCTCCCAAGGATCCCTACCTCCCTGGCTGCTCTTCTCCCCTTGCGGGTGGGCCCGGCAATCACTGGCTTCTAATAAAGAGAATGTCCCAAAAACGATGGTGTATCACTCCTGAGATGAGGCTGAAAGACTATGACTTCCTTCCTGTCTCCACCATCTCTCTTTGGTTCTTCTTGCTTGTCTGCTGTGCTGAAGCAAGCTGCCATTTTGTAAGCCCGAGGGTGGAGGATCTGAGGCCCTCAGACCAGCAGCCCAGAAGGATGCTTCCCAGTTGAGCTGTGAGGTCATTGCCGCTGATGCCAAGACCCGGATTGCAACCTCTCGGAGACTCTGAGCCACTGGACACAACCTCACCATGCCCAGGTTCTTGACCCACAGAAACAGTCAGCCAACAAATATTGTCATTTTAGGCTAGCAGATTGAGAGTGATTTTCTTGCAACGGTAGATAACGAACCATCGGCATTGTAGTAAGCACTATAGGAAAGTTTGAGTTTAATTTCTAAGACATGATGAAGTTAGATTTGCTGCTTCCTGGAGAAACCCAGTAGACCACTTTCTCACCAAAACACTTGCCATGCTTGGCCTTTGGGGCAGGGCCTGTCATGAAGGAGAAGGATTCTTCTGAAACACAGGCATGCTACGCTTCTGCATCACCTTGGTCCTCAACCCTGCAAAGCTAAAGTTTAAACTCCCATACTCTTTTTACTTGTATTCAGTACCTATGTATTCAGCACCTTCTTTCTTTTCACTGCTTGAGCTGTTTTCTACATTATTTATCCTTTGCATGATCATCCAAGCTCACTACAGAAAAATACCACCTAGTGTTTAGAAAATCAGAAACACTTGAGCAAGTATAGTCATAGCCCATAGCGATGCCAAGGCTGAAAAACTGGTGCCTGGAATATGCCCGGCACCATTGCTCTGGATGAGGTCTTGGACAACTGCTGTCCGTTTTGCCTTCCCTACCCTGCCTACACAAGTTGCCACTCATGCTGCGAAATGGGCCTACAGATCCCTGCAGAGGCCGCTGCTCTGTGCCTCTGCCGCATTACAAAGATAGCGCCCACTTCTTGAGTGAACAACTTGCCTCCGAAACAGATGGACCTGAATGAAAGTAAGATGGAAATCAGGAGCGTGCACAGAAATATGTCAGTCTGGGGTCAAATTGGCATTTGGGAGCTTGTCACCATCTGCTGACCCAGGGCTCCGAGCTTGCTAAGCCATCTTGCAGATCGATTGACATTTTAAAATTTCTTAGATCTTGGGAAGAGTTTCAATGGTTCTCGGTTGTTGCCACAAAGATTGTGCATATTTTTATCAAACAACAGCTGAGGTCTAGAGCTCTGTAGCTCCAAGACTTTACCACCTATTTGTTATGGGCCTGCAGTCTTTTCCTAAGGGGAGAGCTCACGGGCCATTGTAGACTCTGAAGCACAAAATCTTTTTTTTTTAATAAATTTATTTTTTATTGGTGTTCAATTTACCAACATAGAGAATAACACCCAGTGCTCATCCCGTCAAGTGCCCTCCTCAGTGCCCGTCACCCATTCACCCCCACCCCCCACCCTCCTCCCCTTCCACCACCCCTAGTTCGTTTCCCAGAGTCAGGAGTCTTTATGTTCTGTCTCCCTTTCTGATATTTCCTACCCATTTCTTCTCCCTTCCCTTCTATTCCCTTTCACTATTATTTATATTCCCCAAATGAATGAGAACATATAATGATTGTCCTTCTCTGATTGACTTACTTCACTCAGCATAATACCCTCCAGGTCCATCCATGTCGAAGCAAATGGTGGGTATTTGTCGTTTCTAATAGCTGAGGAATATTCCATTGTATACATAAACCACATCTTCTTTATCCATTCATCTTCCGATGGACACCGAGGCTCTTTCCACAGTTTGGCTATTGTGGACATTGCTGCGAGAAACATCGGGGTGCAGGTGTCCCGGCGTTCACTGCATCTGTATCTTTGGGGTAAATCCCCAGCAGTGCAATTGCTGGGTCATAGGGCAGGTCTATTTTTAACTCTTTGAGCAACCTCCAAGTTTTCCAGAGAGGCTGCACCAGTTCACATTCCCACCAACAGTGTAAGAGGGTTCCCCTTTCTCCACATCCTCTCCAACATTTGTGGTTTCCTGCCTTGTTAATTTTCCCCATTCTCACTGGTGTGAGGTGGTATCTCATTGTGGTTTTGATTTGTATTTCCCTGATGGCAAGTGATGCAGAGCATTTCCTCATGTGCGTGTTGGCCATGTCTATGTCTTCCTCTGTGAGATTTCTCTTCATGTCTTTTGCCCATTTCATGATTGGATTGTTTGTTTCTTTGGCGTTGAGTTTAATAAGTTCTTTATAGACCTTGGAAATTAGCCCTTTATCTGATAGGTCATTTCCAAATATCTTCTCCCATTCTGTAGGTTGTCTTTTAGTTTTGTTGACTGTATCCTTTGCTGTACAGAAGCTTCTTATCTTGATGAAGTCCCAATAGTTCATTTTTGCTTTTGTTTCTTTTGCCTTCGTGGATGTATCTTGCAAGAAGTTACTGTGGCCGAGTTCAAAAAGGGTGTTGCCTGTGTTCTCCTCTAGGATTTTGATGGAATCTTGTGTCACATTTAGATCTTTCATCCATTTTGAGTTTATCTTTGTGTATGGTGCAAGAGAGTGGTCTAGTTTCATTCTTCTGCACGTGGATGTCCAATTTTCCCAGCACCATTTATTGAAGAGACTGTCTTTCTTCCAGTGGAGAGTCTTTCCTCCTTTATCGAATATTAGTTGACCATAAAGTTCAGGGTCCACTTCTGGGTTCTCTATTCTGTTCCATTGATCTATGTGTCTGTTTTTGTGCCAGTACCACACTGTCTTGATGACCACAGCTTGTAGTACAACCTGAAATCTGGCATTGTGATGCCCCCAGCTATGGTTTTCTTTTTTAAAATTCCCCTGGCTATTCGGGGTCTTTTCTGATTCCACACAAATCTTAAAATAATTTGTTCTAACTCTCTGAAGAAAGTCCATGGTATTTTGATAGGGATTGTATTAAACATGTAAATTGCCCTGGGTAACATTGACATTTTCATAATATTAATTCTGCCAATCCATGAGCATGGAATATTCTTCCATCTCTTTGTGTCTTCCTCAATTTCTTTCAGAAGTGTTCTATAGTTTTTAGGGTATAGATCCTTTACCTCTTTGGTTAGGCTTATTCCTAGGTATCTTATGCTTTTGGGTGCAATTGTAAATGGGATTGACTCCTTAATTTCTCTTTCTTCAGTCTCATTATTAGTGTATAGAAATGCCACTGACTTCTGGGCATTGATTTTGTATCCTGCCACGCTGCCAAATTGCTGTATGAGTTCTAGCAATCTTGGGGTGGAGGCTTTTGGGTTTTCCATGTAGAGTATCATGTCATCAGCGAAGAGGGAGAGTTTGACTTCTTCTTTGCCAATTTGAATGCCTTTAATGTCTTTTTTTTGTCTGATTGCTGAGGCTAGGACTTCCAGTACTATGTTGAATAGCAGTGGTGAGAGTGGACATCCCTGTCTTGTTCCTGATCTTAGGGGAAAGACTCCCAGTGCTTCCCCATTGAGAATTATATTTGCTGTGGGCTTTTCGTAAATGGCTTTTAAGATGTTGAGGAATGTTCCCTCTATCCCTACACTCTGAAGAGTTTTAAAAAACACGGGGGAGTATCTTCTGATTCTGTATACTTTAAGTCCCTTGACTTCCCCTGGAACTTGTCCGTCTAGCTGGTCTTCTGGGGGAGGGGCCTGCTGTGCTGATTCTCAGGTGTTAGCACTTGGGGGAGCTGCTCTGCCCCCTCCTGGTGCAGGGCTCAGTGGAGGTTGTTTACCCCGTGAGGCCCCAGGAGGAACAACCACAGTGGCAGCGGTCAGCTCTGGAGCCCTTGATTCAGCTCCCGCAGTAACTACAGAGCTCTCCGTCTGCAGGGGCCTGGATGCTCCGGGGGCGGGGCCGCTGATCATGAAGCACAAAATCTTATTACTCATTTTCACATCGTGTCACATAGGCCAACAGCACATTTTTATGAACATTTAGACAATCAAACTGAAGACCTGAACCAACCTGAATCCCAGCCATTCTTGTGCCCTATGGTCCAGCCATGGAGAATTCATTATTCTACCATCACAACCATTATCAGCAGCAATGACAGGAACAACCAAACCACCACCAGTATGTACCACCAAGAACAATAACATAATGACCACTGAAACCAAGAAAATCAACAACAAAACCACCACCATTATTATCACAACTACCACCAACACTACTACCACTGAAACCAGTAACAAAACCGTCAGTACGAACAGCAATAACAAAGCCATCACCCTGGTCTTCATCATTGACAATAAGACCACCATGGCCTCCATTGACCACCGCAATAAAATCACCAATAGCCACGACAACAGCACAACCACTACCATCATCACTCGAATGGACCAATCACCATCAAACAGTACCATTGAAAATAAAACCAATGTCTTCTTTGTCAGGTACTATACTAAGTGTGTAAGTGTTGTATATGGATTGTCGTACTTATTCCCTACTCTGAAAGGCTGTAAGACATTTGCATATTTCTTGCCTCTGCTAAAATCTGGTCCCTCCACCTTTCACTAACCATGCTCCTTGCTTTTGAATCTTTGGCAAACTCTACTCATCCTTTAAAATTTGACTCAAGCACTTTCTGAAATTCAACACTGTGGCTGATTTCATTTTCATCTTTTTGCCAGCCTCAGAGTTAGAACCAAATTTGTGGTCCACCTCCCACCAGATATGAGATTGTAGGGCCAGCCAGGTGACCCTCCCTCTGGCTTTATTTTAATTTCAGACTCCTGATCCTTTATTTGGCTTTCTAAAAAATGCCTCTTAGATATTCCTAAATTTTTTATTATGTTGAAATATTGTATCTTCTTAAGCCATCTCCTATCTTCCTTTGCAATGAGATAGAACATAAATAAGTAACTGGAGGTGCAAAAGGAAATTTGTTTCCATAACTGTTATTTCCAAGGGAAAAATCTATTTTAAATTCTGCCTCATGTATAAGCTACAAATGTAGTCTTTGTGTTGTTCTTAAGCAAATCTATCAATGAGATATAGCATTTTCTAGTGAACCACTGAGGCAAATTATATCCTTGTGCAGAACACGGGTAGTAACTGACAAGTCCCTGGTATCACAGAATCAGACTGGGTACAAGAATGACCTCATTTCTTCAACATAAATGACTTTTCCTCGAGGGAGTTTTACAAGCAAGCATTTTCTGTTAGTATGGCTTCAGGGCCAAATCCGAAGCACAGACCATGTGCAGCCACCTGGCTAGATGCTGGGCAAAGAATTGGAAAACAGTTACTGAGAAACTTCTCTCAAAGGACTTTCCACTGATTGCAATGTAATTCTTCCAGAAGCAGAGATAAAATCAATACATTCAGAATTAAGGAATCCTCTGAAGGTATATATTAATCCCTGGGAGTAGGGAAGGCATTGTACTGGGCAGTCCATTTGGAACACAGTGTGGTGCTTGTGTGATTTTGTAATAAGTCAGTGTCATGGGTCACCTGGGTCCATGAGTTGCCTAAATATGTGGTGTACACAGTGATGGGGGACCCCCGAGCAAATGGGCAAGCTGGGTGATGGCATCCGAGAACCTAGTGGTTGTGATCTCTCATTGATTTTTCAAGTTTAAACCAGGGACTCAACACTAAGGATTCATCAGGCAGGCTTTCTTTGCTAAGAAAGTGTTAATCTGCTCAACGCATTCAAGACCCGTTCCCATGCTGGGGTACCTACTTACGGGTAAAGTTTTTCATGCAAACCGTGAGCAGCTGCGGGACACATTTGCAGCGTTTAAAAGGGATCTGCAAATTGTGTTGCTCCATCGCTTCAGGAAGAATGACCCAATTGCCTTGCATCAGCGGTGAAAGCAGTAATTTCGAATTCTGGACACAGCGATTCCCGAGCACCAAATGATACTTAAGAAACAGTGCAGACGCTCGCATAGCACGCCGGGGGCCTCACCTGCTTACCGGGGTGCTGGTTTACACCCTCTCATCAGGCTTGTCTCACTGAGGCAGCTGGGTTTGCTTTTTTTTTTTTTTTATTTTTATTTTCATCCTGAATTGTTCGCCTTACAGAATGGAGGGATTGTCTTAGGTTCACCTGTGTTTTCTGAGACTCTAGTACATTTCCATTAGGAAGAGGACGTCAGTGAAGGTCATTTAACAGACAGAGCTGAGGAGGGAGAGAAACTGTCTCAGATAATATCTTCAGCACTAACTGACCCAACTCCCAGCCCCCCACATTGGCTGGGACCCCTTGAGGCCCCGGGGGTGCAGGGCGTGTGAGCTCAGGGAAGAGCCATGTTATGGCAGAAAGCAGTGAAATGCTTTGGGGTTTTACAAGTCAAAGTTCCAAGTAAAAAAGCCTGTCTACCCTCCCCACTGGGAGAAGTTAGGATCCCCAGGCTTGCAGGGGGACAGTCAGGGCAAGCCTCCGGACACTGAGCAAAGGATGGCACGGTGCTCTCCTCAGACTGAGCCTCAGGGGTGCTGACAAGAATTCCTGATGGTTGGGGGTTTGAGTGGCCCCAGGCAGAGGCCAAGGAAGCAGCCAGAGCCAGGATAGAAATGCTTGCAGGAGGTGTCCTGCTCGAGGGCCCACAGCACCTTCCAGAGCCCCTGGGTTCTGGTGCAGCACAGCTGAGTGCTCCGTGCACCCAAGTGTGGCATAGAAGTCACCTCACAGCCACATCCTGGCTACAGATGTAAGGCCGTCGTTAGATCTACAGATGAGTCATGCAAACGGGGGTGGGAGGAGCAGGTGGGGGGCTGGTGTGCAGCAGGAGGGAGGGGCTGGCATGCAAGGGCCAGAGATACAACAGGAGATGCTGAGAATTCTGGATGAGTAAATGCCGGGAAGTTTCTCCCCCGTCTTCTCTCACAATCAGCGCTTAAGTACACCCAGAAATGTTGAGGTAGCCTGAGGTTGGGAAAATTTCTACCACCTCAATGGAACAGAGTCCCAAAGTTAAATTATAAATCATAAAAATAACAAAATACTATTTTGGGCACACAAGGACTGTGCTGATGGAAATACACCCACATGGTGATGACAACTATGTCGCCTGAAATATGCAAATGAAGGTACATCAGATCTGATTTGAGCACAGCGTCCACTGGAGTTGTAACTGAGACATTTAAAAAATAAGAGGAAGGATGAACAACATCCTAACACAGCATTCTGTTTACGTAGGATTTTCACTACCTGACATTCAAGTACCTGTAGACAGAACAGTCCAACTTTCCCTCTACCATCACTGCCAAAGATGCATTGTGGGGCTTGTGCTTTCAAATATTCGAGGGAGAAAAAAGATCAGCACTCTTTAAGAAGTCTGGTAGGAGTCAAGTTTGCACAAAACTTATTTACTCAGTGTGGCCCATGTTGTGCAAATGGCAATAGTGAATGTGGAGTGGGGGCTCCTGGGGGGGCAGGGGGTGAAGAATAGAGAAGCCCCTTCCCAGCTGGGCCCAGCCAGAAGTGGTGGAGACAAAGGAGAGGTGGTACATCTGAAATAGAGCTGTGTCCTCTTCTGTGCTCTTCCCAGCTCCGAGTGGCAAGATCCAGGAGCTTGGAGTTTGAAAGACTCTACACACTCGCTTCTTGGAGGAACCGAGGGGCTTCCTGGAATGCAGAGAAGGAAGAATCCAGCAGAGAAACGATGGCCCTCAGGGGCATTCGGATCTGCTCCTGTCTACCCTAAAAGCGCCCCTAACATGGGTAGGAGGGAGAGCAGTGCTGGCCAGCGACACCAGACCAGGACTCCGCTCAGGTGCCAGGAGGAGGAAACCAAGCATCCTCCTGTGCCACCGAGGTCTCCCCACCTCTCTTACCCTCTGACCCCTGCCTTTTCATCCAATCTTACAAAACTCACACTCAGAGGTGAAGCCAGGATGGACCCAGGTCTGACCGACCCACAGACCAGCTCACCGCGAATGTGTGCATTTGTCTGGCAGGGGTGGCTGTCCGTTACTGAAACAGGAGGTCTAAGAAAGAAGGAACTCATCCTCTTGCCCAAGGGGCAGCCTCTCCCAAGGAGAGGTCTGTGGTCTCCAACATCACAGGGTCATCACTCAAGAGTGAGGGTCTGTCCCAAGGGTGGGGCTGGCAGGCAGAGTAGCCTGGGCTCTGTCTTCGACCAGACACCAGTTTGGAGAAACTGATGCTCATGGCCAGCTTTAATTTCTGCTTTTCTGACCATATGTGACACCACTTTGTCCTCAATAGGGAGCCCCTTTCTATTCCTGGGTATGCCCCCGGTGACGTGCTACACTGTCCTCCTTGCTGAGAATGTTTGGGAAGTTGTAAAGAAGATTCTAGAAACCAAAAATCAGGAAAGGGTCCTTTGTTCACTGGCATGGAGACAAGTAGGTTACAATAAACGTAAGTAAAGCCAGAGACAGTAGGTGGCAGGTAGGCACACACATTGTTTCCAATGTTTTTTGAAAGTCCAGCTTGCCCAGCAGTTCTTTTTAAAAGTTAGTGATGGTTGCCTGCTATTTTAGAGTGACACTGACCCTTCCATCCTCAACAACTCACTTGACAGAAAGAGCAAGATAATCTGCCAGTGTGTGGGCTGATTCAGTGACCCCTCTGCTGAAAAGTGGAAAGTGTATCATGTTTTGAGTTACAGTTTATTGAGCAGAGTTAAGCTTTTTTCCCTCTTCTCACTTTTGGTGGTGACACCCATGAACCTAGTCTTATAATTTTGGGTGATGAAATTGTGCCCAATGGGGCACCTGGGTGGCCCAGTGTTTGGGCATCTGCCTTTGTCTCAGGGTGTGATCCCAGGGTCCAGGGATCGAGTCCCACATTGGGCTCCCTGCAGGGAGCCTGCTTCCCCCTCTGCCTGTGTCTCTGCCTCTCTCTCTGTGTCTCTCATGAATTAGATGACTGAAATCTTAAAAAAAAAAAAATTGTGCCAAATGTTCTAATGGTGGACAGGTAGATAAAGGAGGCAGGAATTCAGATGAGGAAATCCTAGGGGAGGAAATTTAGATGACAAAAATACAAATACTAACTCCTTATTTTTATTTTTATTTTTTTAAATTTTTATTTATTTGTGATAGTCACAGAGAGAGAGAGAGAGAATGAGGCAGAGACACAGGCAGAGGGAGAAGCAGGCTCCATGCACCAGGAGCCCGACGTGGGATTCGATCCCGGGTCTCCAGGATCGCGCCCTGGGCCAAAGGCAGGCGCCAAACCGCTGCGCCACCCAGGGATCCCTCCTTATTTTTATTTTTTAAAGAAGGCATACTGTGCAATATACTAATATCAGATCATAGCTTAGGGTGCTAATAATTGCTATTCTTCTACATATGTCTTTAGATATTAATTTTGCACATGATGTAAGGGTGATTTCAATGCATATGGATTCCAAATGTCATGGCAACATGTAGAAGAGTCTCAGACAGAACCCAGAGAAAAAATCATACCCGAGGCTCTTTCCTCCAAGGTTTGGATGGCAACCATTGCCTTGTCTTTGACTCTCATAGTGAGTTTGGCAAGTAGGCCCAGAGAAGATATTTATATCTTGGCTTTGCATAAAGGGAAATTAAGACAAATGCTCCATCTTCACAAGATGACCTTCTGGAAAGAAAGCACAAAGCCTGATATCAAATGTGTTTTACACATGGCTACAGAGCAGCCAATGCAGGCAGGTGCGCCACACCTGTGCAGAGCAGCAGAAGAAGTACAGAGCTCAGCGGGGGCTTGGAAGAGGGTGGCGCCATGAAATGAGATGACAGTGGAAAGGAGATATGCTTCAGAGGCAAAGATGGGAGACTGGGGTACCTTTGAGGATTCCGGTTTTAATAACTTGTACATGGTGGCTCCATTTACTGAGATGGAAAAGATTGTTAAAAGAATGGAGGGGTGGCTGGATGAGTAAACAAATGAGTATGTAAAGATAATAACACAGCGGAGGAGAATGAGTCTTCAGGATAAGAAGTAATTCATTAGGCATATTTCTTCTATATCACACAAGGTTCTCCCGAGAAAAAAATCAATAGGAGATGTATCTATGAATTGGCTCACGTGACTGTGGAGGCTGACAAGTTCGACATTTCTAGGGCAGGCCAGCAGGCAAGAAACTCATGCAGACAGCGCAGTCTTGAGGCAAAAGTTTTAGTTCTAGAGAGAACTCAGGGTTTGTTGTTGTTTTGTTTCTTCTTTCTCTTCTTCCCCTTCCTCCTCCTCCTCTTCTCCTTCTTCTCCTTCAACAAATCTTCAACTGATTAAAAGAGGCCCACCCACATTATTGAAGGTAATCTCCTTTACTTACAATTAACTGATCATAGATGTTACCCACATCAGACAGACAAAATGCCCTTCCCAGTAAAACTTAATTAGGGTTTGACTAAATAACTGGATACTATAGCCTAGCTAAGTTGACCCATAAGAAAAAGCATCACAGCTGATAAAGGATACTCCAATACCACATTCATTCCTTCAAACTGTACCTATTGGAATTATTTTACTGTCCTGTATCTTTATTATAAATTTTGTATCAACTGTAAAACTAGAGGATCTAAACCAAGCACATGTGTACTGTGTTTGCCTGTCAACTGGACTTAATAGGAAAAGATGTATCTTTTTTTTAAGCTTCCCACCATTTACGTGACTTTCCCCACAGTGGTGAACTCTAGCAACAAGGCAGTCACTCTGGCACCAAGGGACATAAAAAAATAAGGTTGATCATTAATGCTTTCTGAGGAAAGATTATTGCTCAAAAGAGAGAAATGATAAAGGAAATTCTCAACGTGTTATGTTCCTGGATCCTGCTCCTGAGCTCCCAGGGAAGCTACCCTTCAACATTAACCAAGGTCAGAGTGACTTAACCAAACTTCAGAGCATGTGTCTATTTCTGCAGGGCACACATTGTACATCTGCGTGGTTAGCAAATCACCTAAAAGAAACATTTCAAACTGAAGATAAGAGAAAATCTGATGAGGTTCCATTGCTATCCTTCTTCCAAAGCCTGCAACCTTGCTCGTACTAGAAGCATAAGATAAAGTTTGTAATTTTCTGGAATGTCCTTCATCGTGATGAGTGTAACTCTTGATGTAACAAAAAACCATACATAACCCAGATTAAGCATCCTTCCCTGGGGCTTTCTCTCTTTTGTGAAGATAGTATGTCCTGGGCAGCTGTCCTCACTTGGTCTTGAATCAAACTCTCTTCCTTTTTTTTTTTTTTTTTTTTTTAGAAATTCTAAGAGGTTTGTTTATTTTGCATCGACACAGCTCCAAGTGATTGTATGATAGAAACCACTACATTTTACTGATGGTATAACTCCAGGGTTGGCCAGCAAACTCCAGTCAGTGGGCCAAATTCCCCCTACCACCTATCACATGGAATTTTCTGGAACCACAAACACGCCCATTCATATGGGCATTGTCTGTGGTAGCTTTTGTGTGACAACGGCAGAGTTGAATAGTTGTGATAGAAGCGCAATGAGGCCCATAGAGCAAAGATATTTACTCTCTGGCCCTTTACAGCAACTGTGAGGCTTAGTGGACAAGATTCAGGATTCAAACTTATTAGCAGGTCTGGGGGCACCCTAGTGGCTCAGTCAGTTAAGCATCTGATTCTTGATCCTGGCTCATGTTTTGATCTCAGGTCATGAGTTTGAGCCCCTCATCATGCACTGGGCATGGAGCCTATTATTAAAAATAAATAAATAAATAAATAAATAAAAGTAGTTAGCACGTCTGAACCCAGCTAAGATCTGAGAAAACTTTTAAAGAATAATGAAACATGACTTTGGGGGAGAAGAAACCCATAATGTCTGCGTTTGACTTCAAAACAGCTCACCTTTAAGCAACTATTAGCTTGCTGCTCAAAAGCTGAAGCTTGGGGCCTCTGGCACATAAATCTGATCCCTAATAAATCTCACAGGAAGGATGCAGAGATTTGCATGAGCATGAAAATGGCACTTGAAGGCAAGCCACAGCTACCGTGCTCACTTTTGCAAGTAGCAAGTGGGCTCAGGTTTTCACTCCACTTTTAAGCAGCTTATCATCATCTCCAAAAGGGGGAGAAAATAGCCTTTAAAAAATTGCATTGCTAAAAAAAAAAAAAAAAAAAACTAAAAAAAATTACATTGCTGTTTTTTTCTGGTAAGAGCATATTATGAAGCTTTAAACTGTAATGAGGTAGTTTTGCCACATAATTATTCCCAAATTTCATCTACCACTTGATATCTTGAAACATTTTGTCATATCAATGGAAACTTCTCCCCCGCACCACTCTTTTTTTGGCATAGATTTCACTGAAATGAACCGACATCGATATCTCAATTCATTACCTTGTATTTGAACCAAAATTCTGTTTGAGAACTTCTGTACATATGGACTGAAAGAGAAGTTTCTAAGATATTTTTTATCCCCAAGGTGTAAGAAAATACAATATACCGCAGAAGCGGTATAAAATAAAATTATTTTTTTATAAAAGACAAAACACCCCACGATACTTGGTCAAATATTAACTCTGGTGATTTATCTACCATGTGGGACACCCTCATGATCTACCAAGTGCTAGCACACAAAATCCCCACCTGATGTTCACTACCCAAGTCCCCAGAGGGACATGCAGTTTTATCTCAGGTTTGTACGTGGGAGGCCAAGGCAGCCAGGACTGGGAGCCTGGCCCACCTGCCCCACAGCCCATATCCGGACCACTGCAAGCCCAAGACAGCACAGAGAAGAGCATGCACAGTGCAGCCTTGTCCCCAACCCTCCCACCCGGTGGCAGACCTACGATGCTCCAGCTGCCTTCATTCTCCTGTTGAAAGAACATCCATCATCCCTTAACTCTGCCTTTTTTCCTCTTTTCTGTCTCTCTCTCCTCCTGCAAGATTCGAAGTTTTTTTCTCTTCACCATCCGATTTGGCAGTCCACTTTTTTCCTTTTTTTCCTTTTTTTTTTTTTTTTTTTTTGCTTCCTGGGAAATGACTGCCTTTCCAGGAGTTATCCCCAACCCCTCATCAGAGTTTCTAAGTTCAAGGATGAGAACCTAATCCAAGCAGGGCCAGGTGGAAGCACCGAGTGGAAAGGAGAAGCCAGTCTCTGTGCCCTGGGCTGGGCTGGGAGCCCTAGGGCCCCTGGCAGATGCCTCGTTTTCTGATAAATGAACCAGAGAAGTGGAAGAAGCCGACCGGAGAGAGGAAGTCAGGGGAAAGAACACCCCTGCATCCTTCACGTCCCTCACTCCATGGTCTTTTGAGGCCAAAGCACATTTCTTAGTTTGGGTCCGCATATTGAATCCACAATTATTTTAGTAATGTCATATTTGTTTCATCTAATTGAGAATGGCTTCTGTCACTAGCCCATCTAGCAAAGATTATCATATTACTCAAACTTATCATTTCTATTTCTTCAGTGCACTAGTGGGTGACCAATTCATGCTAAGGTAGCAATAGGAATCATACCCACCTTAAACTCTCATGTCCTGATTCAAAAGAATTACTTATAAACCAAATGGTAGCTGCAGGAGGCCCACAGAGAACGAGTTTCAGCATAGATGGGTCTTTAGACCCTCGAATATTCCTCTGGGAATCTTGCTCCCTCTGTTCACATATGCCAAAGCTTGTGTTTAATTTTTTTCCCTCATGCTATAGAGGTAATCTCCATCAGTAATTCCCATGTCAAGCTGCTGGAAAAAGCCAATCTAACGTCATCATGTTTTTCTAGCTATTTTAACTTGGTTCAGAAAAAACAAACAAACAAAACCACCAAATTTTCTTCAACGCCTGTTTATTTCTAGAAAAAGCTAACTAGAAATTAGAAACACAGAAGACTGCCTTTAGCTGCTGTGGTAATGAAGTTTGGTCACTTTACTTTCATATTCCTTTCCCAAGAGACCAACTAATATTCCCTGATTTGTAGAGCACAGGCCCCTTTGTCCCTATGCATTCAAATCAAGCTGTCTTACCTCTGGCGTTTTTTCCTGGTGAATGGTAGCTCTCACAGAGAACAGGGAGTGGCCTCTTGACTCATGGGACCCCAGGCAACTTCCCCAGGTTGGGCAGCTAACGTTCCCCCGGAGGGGCATTCCCTAACCTGCCCTAGGAGGGACTTTATTTTTTAGACAGTGGGGAATCTAAACTAGATTCCAGATTACTCACTTGAAGAAGGAATTAGTAAAGCTAAGGACTGATGAGTAATGATATATATTTTTAAGATTTTATTTATTTGAGAGAGAGAGAGAGAGCAAGCGAGCAGCGGGAGGAACAGAGGGAGAGGGAAAGAATCCCAAGCAGACACCATGACTCCTGGTCCGGGAGCTCCATGAAGAGGAGACAGGGTGCGTGGGTGAACTATGAGGAGGATGAGTTGTGTGTGAATATGCAGCTAGCTGATGGGATCTTTGAGACCTTAATCAGAGATACTATTGATGTTCTGAATCAGATCAGTGAAAAACAGGGGAGAATGCTACTTTTGTGACATCTTGCCAGTAAGTCAAGCACTGAGTGCTTAAAAAAAAAAAAAAAAAAAAAGCCGTACATGAGGCAAATCCCACAACCTTGAGATCATGACCTGAGCCTAAATCAAGAGTCAGACATTCATCTAACTGAGCCACCCAGGCGCCCCAATAAACAATGATATTTTTAAAGTAGCTACAATTATACCAAGCCACATCAACCCACACCAGCATCCAAAAAAACCCGCTGGAGTTCATTCCGTCATCCTTGGTGCTGCACAACCTTGTTACACCTTAATGGCTTCACCCGTAAAAGGCCAGGAAGATGCCCAGCGATTCGTAGAGTTATGGTGAAATTCATTCATGCAAGAATTTTATGTAGAAGATGTGAGCATAAAGGTCTTTTAGTGCTAGAATCCCTCCAATGCTCCTCCTTTCAAGCCTGATGGCACAAGCTTTCCTGACTTTGAATCCATGAGCACTCCTTGAATTCGGAGATTTTAAGATATCTCTAAATCACGACGAGTCTTACAACCGAAGCCGTGTCATAGTTTAACTAGCAGAATTTTTTTTTCTTAGAAGTACGTAAAATAATGGTGCTTTTTATAACCAGTGGCATTTTACATTCTATGAAATACAGTAACTAAATGAGTCCTTCCAGAATTCAAGGTCTTTTTAAAAGCAGGTTAACTTTGGTATGGGATTTAATTAATCTCCCAGGAGCTTTTTTCAAAACTTGCAGAAATCTCACCTTTTGGACCAACCCATGGCGTTGAGAGGGATTGGAAAGGCCATCCAGCCATTTCTCAGAGATCCCATTGTTTACAAAGTTCGGGAAATGTATCAGTTTTCTCAATCACCACGATACAATGAAATAAATTAGGTGTTTGTTAACAGGGTGTTCTCTGGTTCAGGACTTCCCTACCACTAAGCCTTTTTCCCGGGACCAATTTGAAAGTGAATAGAAATGCTGAGAAAAAGAAGCCCAAGAGATTATGCAATTTGCCCCAAACACTCAGATAATAAGAAAGCCAGCAATGCTTCCATCACGCGCACTATTTCACGCATTTTTCAATGAAGCTAAGGAAGGCACCTTGGTATAGATGTCTCTTTGCTAATGCACTTTTCAAAGAATCTCAAATTAGTGGAACTTAAAGACATATTTACACTGGAGATTAACAACCACTTAGGTTGTGGAATTTTTTTAGTTCATGCGATATCCACGAAATTTGTCACCCAATTGCCTCCGAAGACCCAAGGGCAGTTTTGGGAGCATCCATGCTTTTTGGAGCAGATGGAGGTTAAGAGGCAGAAGCTAAGAGACAGTCAGAAATACCTCCTGTTACTACAGGTCCCTAGTGCCTTGAATCTGGCAAAACTTTTGAGAATACCCTCCAGTTACTGCCGCTGCCTTTGATTATGAAAATATCCTTATTACACTGCACTGCACCATAATCATTTGCATTTTTATTGTTTTCACTCAAAAGCTCCTAAGTTATTTAGATAAGCACCATTAAACAAAAATCTGAGTAATTAGTTCTTTTGATGCATCCTGGTGGCAAAAGCGGAAGTCAAAGACATTTATTAACAATACAATCAGTCCCAGGTGGGATTCACTATAAGCAGAGCTTAGCCCCAAAGCAACCTCTCATTAAATCCTGAACAGGAATTGGGTATTTCTCTCTTCCCATGCCATTCTTCATCAGCCAGCCCCTGCCATTTGTGTAGGATCATTATATCTTTCCTTCCACTAAAATACCACAAATCACTGCTAATGCAGAGTCCCAGAGGGTGGCCAGAAGACAACCATACATTCCTTCCACATCCATGGACTCACAGAACTTTAAAATCGGAAGAAAATCTTGGGGACCGTCTACCTTAATCTCCTCGTTTTACTCATCAGAGACTGAAATCCAAGTAAATGATTAAGAGACTCCCCAAAGGCCCACATATGGTCAATGTGACCCATACCCTCCATCTCCTGCTCCAGTGAATTTTTCAGCCCACAACCCTCCAAAGTGTCTCAGTGAAACAGTGCCTGGAAGTTGCCAGCAGATTTGAGCCATTCTAAGTTGCTGATCTACAGCAATACATCCATTCTTTTTCCAGAATGAAAAATGTTATTAATGGTGAATGTTGACATAACATGCATAGATGAGGATATTTGTGGGATCTTAGGAAATTACCAAAAGGAAGATTCACATGAAAAAAATAGTGATTTTATTGTGTGTACATTGGAAAACAGAACTATGAGTTGATTGGCGGCGTCTAGGGCCGACAGGACACCTGTGCTGTCATCTATCCTCACCCGGTCCAGGCTACCCAGCGAATGCCATACCTGTCAGGGTCTCAGTCCCACATCTGTGAAATAGGCCAACCAGTTTCTGACTCGAATGCAGCTGGGGAGGGAGGAAATGAGCCAATCAACCCCAGAAAGCTTCTCAGGCTGCAGGTGCTCCTCTGGTCCTCAGATATGCTCCCGTCTGTAGGTGCAATGTGTCTTCAGAGCAAATGACATCATTATTGAGGCTTTCTCCCTTGGGTCGCATAACATATGGCTGCACAAACAAGATTTCAAAGAAAAGATTTCCTGTTAATTTCTCAGTGTTTTGCTAACACATGATCTCGGATGAATAGGCATGGAAAGGGGGCACTCACCCACCTCACCCACTGGCTGAGAATCACCCCTCCACCCCGAAATTTTAGCCAGGTGCCATAGAGATAAACTCCTACCTGCATGCCTACCCCTGAAGCATCATGCAAAATACAGACTGTGAGTCCTTCGCAAAACAGTTGTACTCTCCTGGAAATACTCGTACACCTAACCTCAGTCTTCCTAATGGAATATTTGGCAAATACAGTCACAGGCTAATACAGAAAAAAACACTAAGCTTTCAGGGTTGGGGACAGATATCTCAGAAGGGCCAAATACTTTGAATTTGACCCTAGGCTCCTAGTTTTTCTCACTTCTATAGCTAAGAAAAACAACACAGATTTACCACAGATTTAGTGTTGATTAACAGCAACAACAAAAACAAAAATACTTGCATTGTTCTATTTCCCATAGATGACTTTATTTTAACTCAAATTCCTGCTGTGCCACTTTAATAACCTTGTGGGCTGAGAAGACTTAAAAAGGAATCTTCCATCAGTCTTGGGAGGTTTGGCTGATTCTCACCGGATGTCATTCACAAGAAGTGCCTAAAACACTTCACCTGCCTGAAGCTGTACATGGCAGGGGAGGAGAAAACCCAAAAGATAAAGGAAAGATACGTGTCTAGATTCGACCTGAAAAGAAGAAGTCAGTGAGGTAGAGTCAGAGAGGCAGAAGGAAGAGTGGCAAATTCAACTGTGGGCATTGCCTGGGCGATAGGATTAGCAAAAACAGGATCCTGGCAGGGACCACTCAGAAGAGATGCCCGCATTCGCTGATGCGTGAAGACAACAGGTAATGCAGAAAAACACCTGAGCTCATTTCTCTTCCATTTTCTCCAACCAGACAATCCACAAAAGAGACTATAGTTGCAAAAAGTTCCAGATTAACTTTACCAACTATGTTGTTCGTCTTTAGCATTAATTAGAGCCAGAGGCAACTCCCTTCTTTTCCCTCTTCTCTCTCCCTGGATTTTCACTCTGGATGCTAACGAAGTAAGAGATTTTAAGTTTCACAGTCTCTGTTGAGACTTTTCAAATGGCAATAAGGAAAAAAACAAATTAACGTGGAGGGTTTCTTGACGGGAACAGTTTACAGTCAAACACCCCACTGTTGACAAAATCATCATAACTGTCACTTCACGCCTCTCTGCCAACTGCATAATTAGTGTCATTACCAGTAAGTCATGGAAATATAAATGAGTGTGGATTATACAACACAAAATTGCATAAATATGAATATTTCATGTGACCTATGCAGTGTCACAAATTGTACATGACATGGAATTGGCAATTGCCTCCAGAGGGTCCCAAGATTTTTCCTCTGGACTAAGGAAACCCTGTCAATTTAGAAATCTAGAAAGATATCCTGGGTAGATGTTACAGAAGGCAGGTGAATAGGAGGAGGAGAGGGGGAAAATATTCTCTTTGTAATCGATTTTAAAATACATGAAATTGCCAGTGTCTTTTATGCTTAGGACATGCAATTTCATTTTTATATTCTCCTAAATGGAATATAATTTCGAAAGAAAGTCTTTTTAAAATAACAGAGTTTAAAGCCAAATGCATCTAATTTGCTATCACCTACTACTCGGGATCACTCAAGTTTGAATACTTTTGCCGAAAATGTTGGGCCAGAACACTCTGCAACCCCATCCCAGTTGCCTGAATTCCTCTACCCACGATGGTCTTCCTTCTTCCTGTCTGACCCAAAACAGCTCAAGCCACACTGCTCTCTCTCATTTTTGAACTTCTTCAGCTTGGATTCTGGGAAGCACACACTTGGACACTTTTTATATTCTATAAGATATAACTATCAAACTGTTTTTGTCTGTATTTGTTGCATCTTTTGCAATTTCCATACTTCTGCAGACTCTTTCCTCTGTGTCCAAAATAGGGCTCAGAGGCCAGAGGTACTCATTACGTATGAGTAAGGAAAATTATTAAATTAAATGTCATATTCTTTAGATCCTATAGAAATAAAATAGGACTAGAAAAATATTGGCTAAAGCCTAGGTGTTCTTTTCAGCAGGGTGGGATCACAACCCTGAAAACCAGATACACACACACACACACACACACACACACACACATCATAGTATATTCACTGAAGCTTGCCAATGTGGGTCTGGAAATACCTTTGTAATCAAGGAGATCAATTATTATAAGCTCGGGTGTACATGGAGAAGCAGCTGAATCTCACATAGTATCACTAGATTACAGCTCCATTGGGGAAGAAAGTTTTGTTTGACTGTTCATAGCTATGGGAGGCAGAATAATGATGTCCAAAGATGCCCATGTCCTAAACCCTGGATCCTGTGACTGGGTTAGGTTACATGTTAGGCAAAAATAAAACCTAAACACAATTTTACCCCTACCTCAAAATTCAGTGCTTATCATGTTTAAATTCTCCATTTTTGACTCAATTATTATGTCTTTTAAATACTTGTACAATGTCATGGTGAAGTTTCAGAGAAACTTTGAAATCTGTGACTGTACTAGATAAAGGATAAATCCACTTGTTCAGAGTTCAAAATATAGATTTCTGTTTAAGAGATGAGGCCAGAAATAGAAGTTGCAAACTTCATCACCAAGCAACTGATATGATAATATTTGTGTTAGTGGAAACTCATTCCAGGTACAGTACAGAGACTGACTCGGTTGAGAAAGGTTGTGGGCAGACAAGGTAGGAACTCTGATGAGAGAGGTAGTGGCCTGTCCTTGGATCATGACCAAGGGCATGGATAAATGTGGATAAATTCTAAGAAAGATTAGAAAGTGATATTGACAGGGGTTGGCAACTGGAGGAGGGAAAAAAAATAGTCAATGGGAATCACAGTGGCTTTGGTCAACCAGGTAGATGATGGCCATTCAATGAGTGCAGAGTATGGGATATTCAGGTGGACTATGAGCTATGTTATGGTTGGTCATACAAGTTGAGTCCTGTTGGACGTGTTGTGTTTGTAATGGGGAGGTGATAGTAAGTGATTGTTGTAGATAATAATAAGTAATTGGATATATTAGTCTGCATCTCAAGGGAGAGATTTTGTTAGCAACAAAGATTTGGAAGTCATCAATATGTGAATGCAGACAAAGGTCAGTGTGTATGATAACACCCAAGATAAGTGTATAGATTGGGAATTTAGGAAAGAACTCCAAGGAACACTAATTTTAAGGGGCAGGACAACAGGGGAATCTACATAGGAGACTAAGTCCATGGCCAGAGCAAAAGAAAACCAGGAAAATTCAGTGTCATGATAGCTAACAGACAAGATTTCAAGATGGTGGATGTAATCCAAGGTGCCAAATGATGCTAAGAGGTGGAGCAAGGTGGAAACATGAGCATTGGATTTTATGAAGCTGATGCCATTAGGGACCTGAATAAGAATATTTTTAGTAGAAAAATGGGGAAGGAGATTATCCCAGAATTTGTTAAGGAGGGGTGAGTATAAGGTGAGGAAGTAGGGAAAACAAGTGAGACACCTCTCTCAAGAAGCTGGACTAAAAAAGAGCAGCAAGAAATGGAATGGTAGGGAATTGTAAGAAAATTTGTTTTGAAGAAGAAAAAGTATTGATCTGAAGGGGCCAGTGGAGAGGACAAAGTTGACAATTCATGTCATCAAGGAGACAACAGGTGTCATAAGGTCCTTAAGGAGATGGCATGAATCCAGAACAGAGATGGAGGGATGTGCTATGGCTGATGGTATAAGATCTGTCTTCCACTGTAACAAGAGGGAGGGAGGAAAGGATGGATATAGGTGGTCAGAGGTGAATTTTTAGGTTTGATGGAGGAAAATTGAAGCCATTGCTATCTTCTGGCTTTTTGTTCTTCTGTTAAGTAGATGATGAAGTTATCTAAATGCTTAATTTCAAAAAGAGGTGTTCCAACACATAAACCAAATTTTTAAAACAAATCCAAAGTTCTCAGGTGATAACCGTTTCAGCACAGATTCGAATTTTCAAAACCATAATACAATGGTTTGATGTAGTTTCAAAGTGGATTCCAAACATATGTGATGCTCAGCATTATGGAAGAACTCATTTACAATACTCAGAAAAAAATTTTCGTATCCCTCTACTCCTCCACAGATCTTTCATGCCCATAGCTTCTCCAGAGCTTCTCAAATATCAGACCCTAAAAATGTCCCCCATAATCCAGCTTGAGATCACTTACCTTACCCTCCTCCCATTTCCTGCTCTTTAGCTTTCAATTATGAAGATAAACTGAAGCTCTTGAATGAAATCCTTTTCTCTCTCCGTTACTTCTCAAACTTGCTTCTCTCTATCCATTTTCCAGATTCAAAGATCTGCATCATGGATGGTTCAGGAACAGGTCTAACAGGTATAGAATTTTTTCTGGAAGCCTGGGATAGAAAGTAAAAAGAATGAACAGGGAAAAAGAACTCACACATTATTAAGTTGTGGCACATCCATCTCATCAATATGACAAGAGTTGCTTTTGTAAAATATGATGTCAGTGTTGGAGAATGGCCCAGCATGGTCATCCCCACTGGAGTGTACACCCTAGTCCTGAAGGCTGCCTCCAAAGAAGGACAGGGGTTAAGTGGATAAAAGGTGATCAATAACTCTGAAAAATTGACTGTGGCACAGTGCTGTGGCTGACACTGGACAAAATTTGAATTATTGACCATGTATGGCATATGCATTTTTTAGACATTAAATCTCCAGGTACTAAAAGGTTCCAAAAGGAATGAACAAGAATATTGACCACATGACTCATTGGAGACTTGAGGTTATGTGGGACCAGTAACAAAATACCTGTGTGGGCTAATAAAGCTAGTAAATCCACAGAGAAATAAGAAGATGCATTTAACTCCTCCACCCAGGCATTGAAGGCATTCTTGTCTTTGCACATTAACAAGAAGAACATCAAAGCCCTTCTCATCAAAGTGCCAATGCAGAGAGGTTGTCTTATCAGTCAAGTGCAAACAATAACAAAATCTCACTGGCTTAACACACCAGGAGTATTTCTTGCTTGTGCAAAGTCATTGGTGGATCCAACCATCCTTCAGGACCTCCATCTTCCACGTGAGGGCTTAGCCCTCCAACTGCTGTGAATCTGAGTCTCCAGGGGAAGAGAGCACGAAGGGTTTCTGTGCTAGACATTTCCTTTTGCCCTTCCAGAACCCTTCACCAGTACTCTCTAGCCTGTTCTGAGTTACAGAAGTCTGATCTGTGTGATCTTGTCCTCATTGGACTTGACCAGTGGGGAACTCCAGCAGGATATCCAAGGACAGAACTTGAGTGACTTCAGGTGTTATCTCTCTACTCACTCTCCCTGGGGTCACAGGAGCCTGCTGCATCCCTCTTCTGAGCACCAGAGCTTGCTCTCTTTTTCCCTCTCTCTCTGTGTTCTGGTAACTGCCTTTTCTAGTGCCTCTTAAAGCCTAGATGCTGTAATGACTCCCCAATGTCGCCAACCCAGTGTGTACCACCATCCCTTATTATTTTCTTAAAACCCAGCCCACACCTTTGCAAAAACCATTGCCAACTTAAAATCCAGCCCATCCTTTATTAAACTATTTCCCATTACCTAGATTTTTTTTAAAGGTTTTGCTTATTTATTCATGAGAGACACAGAGAGAGAGGCAGAGACATAGGCAGAGGGACAAGCAGGCTCCCTATGGGGACCCCAATGTGGGACTCGATCCCAGGGCCCCAGGATCACAACTTGAGTCGAAGGCAATTGTTCAACTACTGAGCCACCCAGGTGCCCCCTGCCTCATTACCCAGATTTTAAATATTCTGTTCTGAAAATGACCCTCATCACTTTCACTTGGAATCGTGGACCAGACATGCCCTGCTTGACTCCTATGGGATGGGGAAGTTGAATCCTCTCAATAACCCAGGAGAAAAAAGAACCCAATATTGGTGAAGACCAGAAGTCTCTATCACAGAGGCCCGGCAATAGATGTAACATGATTTACGTGATACTTAGAGAAAAAATGGTCACTTTGCCATTTTCATCATTAGAAACAGCACATAACTCATCATAATTCCTTTTTGGTGTGACTGCAGACAGTTGGAGCACTTCCAAAAGCAGTGATCAAATACAAAATTACCAAATTAACCACCCAATTGGCAATCAGATTGAGATAGCTGTTTCCTCTCAGGTTAGAGGAGATTGCCCATTAGCTCTTTAGAAGAATAAGCAGGGCAAGTCACAGGCCTTATGCAATATTGATTGGATGTGTCCTCACATACAAAATGCCACAGAGTAGCTTTCACTTAGCTATTATACAACTGTCACAGAGGGGCAGAAATACAACGCTATCTTTAAAATATTTTATCTGCTGATTGGTTAAAACAATCTAACAGAGGTAAACATAACACCCAACACTGAATAGTCCATAAATGCCGAAGGCACGCAGGATGGTGAGAGTTGTGCTAGACTCTGGATCCCAGTCCATGCTCTCCAGGAACTAGCAGGGAGTCCTGGGCCACAATGAGCTTGGTTTCTTACATGTAAGCTGAGGCAACTGGATCAAGGGTTTTTTAACCTGAGATCAGTGGATATATTTTATGAGTTCTGGTAAAATTTTGCAAATTTTAGAATATGTCTGCATATGTATTTCTTTTTTAAACAAAAAAATCATAGGCTTCATAAGACACCAAAACATCCCATACCTCTCCCCTCAAGGAAAAGCTTACAAAGTGGGCTAGATGGTTTCCACTGGTTCTTTCAGATCCAACATTTGATGATCCTTTGGTCATTTCTGGTCAATATATTCATCCGATGAGAACACACAATATATTCTCATAAAACAATGAAATTGCCTCAGTATGGAGACTCAGTGTACAGTTGGTGCTCAATAGAGGTGTGTAAGCCTGAATCTGCATCTGATTTTTCCTAATTTTTGAATATGTCATTCTAGAAGGTTATAGAAACATCTGATATAAATGATCTTTTCTGGGTTTTTCTTTCTGATTATTTACTCAATAATGAGTCCTTCACTTGCTTCACATCCCACATTTCCATTTTATTCCCAGGGACTATAGAACAAGAGGTTAATGATAATCTCGTCCACATGAAGGTAGAGGACACATTTTAGTTAAGCAACTCAAATTTGAGCCAAGATTCTAAAACACCTATTTTAATAACTAGCGATTGTTCTGCACAAACTCTTCTCCAAAGAACAAACTTTAAAATGGTTATGAGCAACTCTTAATGGACCAAATTTTCTAACTTCAATGTCCTGAGGTACCTAAACTGCCAGCTCTCCGTGTCACTGTCCACTTACCTTAATTAACCATAGGTTCAGTTTTGCTTTGCAGTCTAATTGGGTCCTTGACTAATTGTGCATTAAATACTTGGCAGAACAGTGTAGACAATCTTACACAGCCTTCATTTCCCCCAATTTCAATCTGGGAAAGTTTAAAATGTCAGATTATTATGGCTGATAGTTTCCCAAGCAAACAAAGGAAATATGATAAAGTTTAAAGTGACTTAATTCCCTGCTGTGATTCCGTCCTGCGTGGCTGTTCTGAGGAACAGTAGTCGTGTATCTCCGTCCGCCTTCTCTCCCACCTAAGTGCGTGCCACCGCCCCATGGAAGATTCGATGGACATGGACATGAGCCCCCTGCGGCCCCAGAACTATCTTTTTGGTTGTGAACTAAAGGCTGACAAAGATTACCACTTTGAGGTGGATAATGATGAAAATGAGCACCAGTTATCTTTAAGAACGGTCAGTTTGGGAGCTGGTGCAAAGGATGAATTGCACATTGTTGAAGCAGAGGCAATGAATTATGAAGGCAGTCCAATTAAAGTCACACTGGCAACTTTGAAAATGTCTGTACAGCCAACTGTACAGGTCTGTACCCAGGTGTCCCTTGGGGGCTTTGAAATAACACCACCTGTGGTCTTACGGTTGAAGTGTGGTTCTGGTCCTGTGCATATTAGTGGACAGCACTTAGTAGCTGTAGAGGAAGATGCAGAGTCAGAAGATGAAGAAGAAGAGGATGTGAAACTTCTTAGTAAGCATTCTGTCCCTGGAAGTGGTAGCAAGATTCCACAGAAAAAAGTAAAACTTGCTGCTGATGAAGATGATGATGACGACGATGATGATCACGACGATGATGAAGATGATGATGATGATGATTTTGATGATGAGGAAGCTGAAGAAAAGGCTCCAGTAAAGAAATCTATACGAGATACTCCAGCCAAAAATGCACAAAAATCAAACCTGAATGGAAAAGACTCAAAACCATCAACACCAAGAACAAAAGGTCAAGAATCTTTCAAAAAACAGGAAAAGACTCCTAAAACACCGAAAGGATCTAGTTCTGTAGAAGACATTAAAGCAAAAATGCAAGCAAGTATAGAAAAAGGTGGTTCTCTTCCCAAAGTGGAAGCCAAGTTCATCAATTATGTGAAGAATTGCTTCCGGATGACTGACCAAGAGGCTATTCAAGATCTCTGGCAGTGGAGGAAGTCTCTTTAAGAAAATAGTTTAAACAGTTTGTTAAAATTTTCCGTCTTCTTTCATTTCTGTAACAGTTGATATCTGGCTGTCCCTTTTATAATGCAGAGTGAGCACTTTCCCTACCCTGTCTGATAAATGTTGTCCAGGTTCCATTGCCAAGAATGTGTTGTCCAAAATGCCTGTTTGGTTTTTAAAGATGGAACTCCACCCTTTGCTTGGTTTTAATTATGTATGGAATGTTATGATAGGACATAGTAGTAGTGGTGGTCAGACAAATGGAAATGGTGGGGAGACAAAAATATACGTGTGAAATAAACTCAGTATTTTAATAAAGTAAAAAAATAAATAAATAAAGTGACTTAAACACAGGATCAGGACCCACGGACATACATTAGAGACTAAAATTGTTTTTCCTTTACACTCTCTTCTCTCTGACCTGGTTTTCCTCTTCTCTGTTTTCCTACCCCCCATGTGAATATTGGTCTTTGTGTCACAGCTCAAGCCTCTCACTTAACACACATTTTTTTTTTTTTTTTTTTTTTTATTGAACACAGAACTCCCACTTGGGTGTTCTTAGCTAAAATATCATCTATAAAATCTTGTCCATTATCTTCCTATAATTTCCACCTTACATTTTAAAGTTGTTTTGATGAGCCATTGGATTGGTCAGGGGGGTTAATTCCAAAGTTTATGAGTTCTTACCCCAATCCTACATGCCTCAAAAGCAGAATTATTGGAAGAGTGCTTGAAGAATGGACTAACATGCAAATTCAGTGAGCTCGTTGGCACTGGATGAGCAGTGTGAACCAGACAAAATCACCAGATTATGATTTAGGACATCAGAATGCTCCAGCCTGGCCTCTGGTTCTCTGTACAACCAGACCATTAACTGGAGGCCCTTGTTTACTTAGAAAGGGTTAAAGATGATTTTTCAAAAGGATCACTTTAAAATTCACAAAGTAATAACTGTTGTGCAAATATTAAATGGACATATTGAACTGACTCAAAGAAGAATGCGATAAACAGATCTAAAACATCAAAAATACTGAAATGAATTTCTGATAGATGCAAAACGAGGCACAAAATGTAATCTTTCTTTTTTTTTTTTTTTTTTTAAATGTAATCTTTCTAATGATGCTTGGATCATTTCTTTTTGCAGGGTAGAAATCAATTGTCTCACCACCAGACAAAATTAATTTGCATTTCTACGAGTTTTATATGATTTACAGAGCTGTAGTATAGTCTAGTCAAAGACAATCAAAAGCACAGCCCCCTATAGAATGAGATAACCCTGGAAGATCTGCTAGACAATTTCCATAATACTGTTAAAATGGCAATCTGTAATCTGCTGCCCATTTGAAAGGCTTTCAAAAATTTTCCCAATAAGCTTGCCCAGGAGATCATAAACACCGTCTCCTAGAATTACGCTTGATCACAAAAATGCTGGTCTCATTGGGTTTGGCCTGCTTATTTCCATGGCTGTTGCAGGAATGCTAATTAGCCATATATTTGCTTTGTAAATTGAGAACCATGCCATTCTGAGTTACTACCAAGGCCACAGAATTAAATCTTGTGTGGAAGTTTTCATAAGGAGATGGAATTTTATCTTTTAAAGCCTGTGCCATTTGCTATCCTGAAGCTACGAAACCAGATCCAAAACACTGTCCACCAACTATCACTTACCGCACCTGCAAATTTGGGTGACTTCCGCCCTTCACAGTCCTTCAAACTTGCTAGGGTTCTTGGCCTGCCTGGAAGTGACCTTCCTTACCATCTGTAGGTCTGGACCCTAAGCCAAGTAAACCCTGAAAGATACCCTTTTTTTTTTTTCTTTAAATTTGGTCATTATTCCTGATTAAGCAAGAATTCTTTTCAGACATTACACTCCTTCAATGGCTTTGGTTGCACAATTCAGTCATATTCTGGTCAAACAGTGGATAGATTTATGCGAAACCTAGCTAATTAATTATTTCGCCATGAGAAATAAAGGCACTTGGGTGCCTGGGTGGCTCATTGGTTGAGCATCTGCCTTCAGCTCAGGTCGTGATCCCAGGGTCCTGGGATCAAGTCCCGCATTGGGATCCCTATAGGGAGCCTGCTTCTCCCTCTACCTGTGTCTCTGACTCTTTCTCAGTGTTTCTCATGAATAAATAAACAAAATCTTTAAAATAAAAAAAAGAAGTAAAGGCACTTGATAGGAGTTGGTGAATTTGGGGGGATCAGTGGGAATCAGATATCATTTAAAAATGTTTCACAAAAATAAATAAATAAATAAATAAATAAATAAATAAATAAATAAATAAAAATGTTTCACTTCCCTTTACATAAGAAGAGTCTACTTAACTAAATGTCTTTAGGAATGATTCAGAAAAAGTGCTTCTTAATATATACATACAAAAATAGAGCATTAACAAAACATCAAAAAATTCCAAGCAACTAATCACAACAAAATTTTTGTCATTGGTTCCGTTGTTCTTTTGTTCTGCTAGATCATGGGTCACTAGCCTGCTTTCAGGAAGCCATTTACTTTCAGATGAGGGAGAAACCAGGTGAACTTGTCTCAATCTGGTGGTACAGCTTGACAGTATCTAAGTGATGTCTGTTCAGAAATAGACATACTGTGCCAAGTATCTCTACTTAGAAGCATCAATAGTTCAAAGTACCTGCTATAGTTCTACGAGGATCTAAGACTAATGAGACTTATGAGAAGGTCTTCAGGCAAGCACTGGAAAAAAACAAAAATTATCTGCAGATGACAAATACTTAATGATTGTAGTTAATTTATTACTGTCATCAATAATACCAGAATGCAGCAGGATAAACTTCCTATCAGAGTATGATGCATAATTAGTTCATAAGGGTTTGATCAATGTGTCCCCTGAGAGTAAAACCAACCCCCAGAGTCTTCTCATAAAGCATATACTTTCTGAAATATTTATATTAGTAACACTGCATCTGAACAAATGCAAGTAAAGGCTAAACATCTCTTCTAATTTGATGACTTTTCCCCTGTAGCTCTTGCAGTAGCATTGCACTAATTTAAGAGATACCTAGCACATTAAACAAACTTAATTGTTTCTAGTATTTCTCTTTTTATATGGTAAAAACTAAATCTTTGTGATTGCTTTGGGCCTTTGGGAAATCTCAATGATAGTTTTAGGTGTAAAAGATACCCTGAAATTTTTCTTTTATTTTTTTTTCTAAATCTAGGAACCAGTCTTAGTAAAGAAAAGTCAAAAGAGTGGTCAGAGGAGAGCTACGGCACTTGATTTTGGTTGGATCACAGGTGCCTGAGAACCAACTGCATGGTGACCTATTTAATCAAAGTGACAACAAAATATTTTGAAATACACATAAAAGGTAACACACTCATAAAGAACCTTAGCTCTTTCACAAGTGAGAGAACTTTGTTCTTTGGATTTTTCTTTTAAACAATCAAGGACATAATAAAGTCAACATAAAGCACAGAAAATTGTTCTGGGAGGCCCAAGTTCTCTGCTATGTAGACAGATTTTACAGAAAGTAAAGAATATTCTTTTATCTTGTAAATGATTGTATTAATCAGCAAACCAGTGAAACAAACCCATCAAAAAATGAGCAAACATAGCTAAAATTTTAACTTATTTTAAGACTTCTTTTTAGATTCAGCTGTTTTAAATCAAGGCAAATAGAATTTATTGCCCAGGTCTTGTCTTGCACGAAGTTCTTTCATATTCTAGAACAAACAGACTCTTATAGTAGAACAAAATTATTCCTTTTTCTTATAAAACAAAACCACATATCCATTTGCATTTCAATGTCATTATTGCTTGTAGTATAGTCTCAACCATGTATATTAATTATAATGTATCAATGTGAAAATTTCCTATTTCACAGAGAAAATTAGAGGGTATATGATTGAGAACTGTCTGTCATTTTGCAGTGTTTAAGCAGAATAACAACTTGTAAATATGTTCAACACACATCCTACACCGACACCCATCTCTTTTATATCTTCTTAAAGTGGTAAAAGTGAACTTGTTCAGTAACATGACCCAAAGATAACACATGAAGCTTAAAATTATGCTTAGATATTAATATTTCAGGATTCCATATTACATAGAAAATATTAAAGTGTCCAAGAAAATATCAAAGTAATACCCAAGGTATTAATTAGCTCAATTTAATATCAGTTTAAAGCTTTAAATTACTGAAGACCTGACACACTACGAAACATAATTATTATTGATATAAAAAGTTTGTTAGAATAATGACTCAATTTAGTTGAGCACAAATTACTTTTTGTAATCTTTAACAATGTGTTAGGAGTATTATTAGAGTATTTGATCCTGAAACCTCCATAATTTTAGGAAGTTCAGACTGACTATTTTCCTCATGAATGAGAAAATAACCAAGTAAAATAACAAATGTGCTTATATAAGCTTAATACTGACAAATCAGACCAAACATAGATTTATTTTTGAAAACCATAATGATTGAACCAGTCCAATTCACCAAAGATTTATCTTAATTATGTAAACTTGAGTTCTTAAAATGTTTCTGATCCAGCAGAATAATCATTTTAACTATAACTTTCTTAAATTATTAGAAATTCAATTTCATTACATTTGGGGAAGATTCAGAAATATTTTATTTATGTAAGTATGTGTTTATTTCAATAAATGATCAGAAGAGATCTCTTTTGCTTTAAGATACATGACAACCTAATTTGTTAATATCCTCTGGAGATGGATAAAAATCCGACTAACATGACAAAAAGAAGCCTTTCTCAATTACTTCTCAGACACATGGACATGAAGAAACATAGAGGATATGTAGCTTCAGTTCCACAATAGCAGCCTCAAGTCTTAAGTAAACACACACACAACAAAACTCTATGGCCTCGATCTCAAAGAGTTGTTCTCCTTTCCAGAAAGTCTTAATTGATTAGAGCTCAGAATAGACAAACACAAGAGGTGAATAAACAAAATTCCGTATTGTCTGTCACCCAACAGAAAATAGATCACTATCCTCCACCTGTAGAAATCAACAAATCCTAGATGATAGATCCAAATTTCCAATCACTGCTGTCTCCTTTGGAGAGTAAGTTAGCACCCATGTGGACCACCTGTGTGAACCAGAAACAAAAAACACTCAATCAGGGGAAAAGAATAAAATAAAATAGAGCATCCACAATGTTAAAGTCACTTTGAACTCAGATGAGAAACTATGGAAAAACTCATACAGGCTTGAACAGTCCATGACATGTACCTCTCCATCAATAGTTTGTCAGGTAAATCTTCATGTCTAAGTGGTGTCTTCAAGTTAGTAAATAATAATACAAATGGTCAAATCATGACTCTCATGAAATATAAACAGGTGTGAAAGATTTTGTTTTTCTCCTCAATTAATGAGGGAACTCTGATAGTTAAGCATCAATGCTTAGAATGTTCAGCCAGATTGGTAAGCCACAAAATTTTGCACAGATTCGTTTAATTGTAGCTACTGGGAATGAAGATGTTAGAGCAGGCACTGGTGACCCATTCCCTTATCCTAGTGTGAAACATCATATCTATCACATGTTCTTTGCAATTTTGGCAGTAATTAAAAACATTCATTATGTAAAATTTGATTTTTTAATCATCAAAATACATTCAAAGTTTGACTAAATAAGTTGGATGATCAAGCTGAACCAGCATCACCAGTGTTCTGCAGTGATATACATCACTGTACTGGGAGGCTGAAATCGGGGGCTCAGTTTCCAACACTGACACTGACAAACTCTACATGGCCAACTCCAGAGGTCTAGTATCTCATTCATAAAATGAAAGTCATCATAGACGGCCTCTGAGGGCCTTTCTGGCTCCAAGGTCAATGGGAATGTTGTTAATGAAAGGTCATCAGGCAACTGTTGTATATGCCTGGGTGCCCATGCAATTAATAAATTTCTGGTCCCTTCCACAGACACAGCAAACAGAATTTGGGTGGGATCCAGGAATCTGCATTTTAAATAATCTCCACATTATTCTTATACAAACTAAAGTTGGAAAATCTTTAGTGTATTGACTTTTTCCTGAGAAGAAAACAGTTATGATCAAAGAATAGTTATGGAATTGTTCTGGTAAATGGTACACTATTCACTGCCTTCAAAGCAAAGGTCGTCTACATTTTTTTTTTTAATTTTTATTTATTTGTGATAGTCACAGAGAGAGAGAGAATGAGGCAGAGACACAGGCAGAGGGAGAAGCAGGCTCCATGCACCGGGAGCCCGACATGGGATTCGATCCCGGGTCTCCAGGATCGCGCCCTGGGCCAAAGGCAGGCGCCAAACCGCTGCGCCACCCAGGGATCCCAGGTCGTCTACATTGAATCATGTCTGAAATAATGTTGAGAAGAAATAAGTTTGTCACTATTTTAAAAATGGTAGTTCTCAGAGGCACTTGGGTGGCTCCCTTGGTTAAGTGTCTGACTCTTGAGTTTGGCTCAGGTCATGATCTCAGGGTCATGAGATGGAGCCCGTGTCAGGCTCCACACTGAGCATGGAGCCTGCTTATGATTCACTTTTTCCCTTTACCTCTATGCTGATAACTCTCAGATAGATAGATAGATAGATAGATAGATAGATAGATAGATAATTTTAAAAATAAAAAATAAACAAAAGTGGTAGTTTTCTATGATACATGGCTCATTATATCTGGCATATGATTTGAGCCATACACTCAGCCTCACTAAAGAATAGTTGTGAATAAATGTGCAATTCACTATGCTCATCCACATTGCCTTTTTACTTCCTTCTTTCTTATAAATGGTTTAAAGACAATCAATAAAAACAAATTCTGTTTCTCTAAAAATACCAATAAATGTGATAAGTCCTGTGCCACACTAACCAACACAAACAAAGAGAAGACAGAAATTATCTATATCAGAAATGAAAGAGGGACCATCACTCCTGATCCCATGGACATTAAAAGGTGAATAAAATAATACTATGAATAACTGTATGCCCACAATTTTAATAACTTAGATGAAATGGAGAAATTCCTTAAAAAACACAAACTACCAAAACTTATATGAGAAGTAGTTTGGGTAAGCATATATTTGTTCTTAAAAGTTAAATTAATAATTAATAACCTCTCCAAACAGAAAGCACTGGACCCAGATTGGTTCACTGGTGAATTATACCAAGCACTTACAGAAGAAATAATACTAATTCTCTAAAAACTCCTCCAGAAGATAGAAGTAGAGAGAACACTTCCTAACTCATGCTGTGAGGTCAGCATTATCATAATAGCCAAAACAGGCAAGGCAAAGACGTTCCAAGAAAAGAACACTGCAGACCAATATCTCTCATGAGCACGGATTTAAAAATCCTCAACAAAATGTTAGCAAATAAAATCCAAAATTGTGTAAAGAGAATTACACTCTACAGCCAGGTGAAAATACTTCAGATATGCAACACTTTTTCAACATTTAAAAAGCAATCATTGTGGGGATGCCTGGGTCGCTCATCAGTTGAGCATCTGCCTTTGGCCCAGGGCATGATCTTGGAGTCCCAGGATCAAGTCCCACAGCAGGCTCCCTGCATGGAGCTTGCTTCTCCCTCTGCCTGTGTCTCTGCCTCTCTCTCTCTCATGAATAAATGTGTCTCTCATGAATAAAGAAATAAAATCTTTAAAAAAATAAAAAGCAATCATTGTAATCCACCACATCAACAGGTTAAAGAAGAAAAATCATGTCAGTTGATACAGAAAAAGCATGTAATAAAATTCAACATCCAGTCATGATTAAAAAAAAAAAAAAAACCTCAGCACACTGAAAAGAAAGAGGAACTTCCTCAATTTTATTTTATAACATTTCCAAAACAACAACAACAACAACAAACCAGTAGCTGACATCATACTTAATGGTGAGAGATTGGATACTTTTCCTTTAAAAATAGTAAAAAGGTAAAATGTTCTTTCTCACCATTCCTGTTCAACACTATACTAGAAATCCTAATAGTGTAATAAGACAAGAAAAAAAAATAAAGGTTATATGTATTGAAAAGGAAGAAATAAAATGGTCTTTATTCACAGATAGTATGATTGTCTATATAGACAATGCCAAAGAATGCATGAAATAACTCCTGGAACTAATAAGAGAACATAACAAACTAATAGGATAGAAAATTAATACACAAAAGGCAAATTTCTTTCTCTTTAATAGTTTCTCTTTCATTGTGGAAAAATGTTAATCCAAACAAATGGGCATGCCACTCTGAGAAGGCTGTGGCCAAATTGAGGAGAAAATACCCTGACAAATTAATAATCCTCTGAAAGAAATAGTGCAACATATGCTCTTTCTTTTTATACTCCTCACTTCAGATTTTTTTTTGGAATTGGATGAGAGGAAGGATGTCATCTAAGAGTAAGATTCAATGGGAAAATATCCTAACTAAAAATGATGGTCTTGATGGTTATACTTTTGTATCAGGAAAAAAAAAAAAACAAAAAAAACCTTCACAGTTTGATCCAGGAAAATAGGAACTTATCCTTCCTTTATACAAATGGAAGACTTAAATCTCTATGTCACTTTAAAATTTTAGGGTAGAGGAAATTAATATAATTAATTATATTACCTTAATACCTTTGCAAAATAATTTTGATACTTTTCTTCTTTCCTATGTATTCACTTTATTTTTTTTTTTTCAGTTTGAAAGTAGTCATGCACCAGATTACAAAAATAATTGTGGTATATACCTTAATTCACCCTTCTAATAAGCCTGATTGATGTAGTCTTCCTTACTGCCAGCATCTTCACCTTCTATAAAACGGGTGGTCTTTTACTTCGTTCCCCCTCATGGAGAAGATAATTTGAAGGGCCACAAAAAGTTGAGGCTCTGAAACATTTTCCAACAGTACAGATCTCATGTATCAGATCCTCCATGCATATGATGCCCTGTTTACTAAAAGATCGTGCAATCAATGTGTTATCTGTCAGAGCAATCGGCTTCTTACTGATTTTGCCACAACCACACTTGTAGATCAATTCATTCACTTCGGGCTTGGGTCCCCTCATGCTATTTATGGTTCCACAATCCTTAGCATGTTAATTGAAGTCTTGTTGAGCTTATCAAAGGTGTCATTAAAGATCTGGCAAAGGCAAAGAAACTCCCAAACTCTTCAAGCCTTTGGTCTCACACCATTGATACCTCTGATCCTGATAACAAATACCAATTAGGATCCCACAGGTATGGAGAAGTCGCCAGCTCTTCTTGCCACCCTCGCCATTCGAATCTCAGTTCTGTACACCTGCCTATATTCCTTTTGGTAACACTAAGCTTTTTCATAGATTAGCTTCCTCCTTGCCTTTCGAAGCATCTTTTGGGCCAACTTCTTTCTCAGCTTCTTGATCTTCAACTCTGCAAAATTCCTTCGCTTTTTCTTAGAGGTTTCTGGCACAGCAGGAAACTTCTTTTTCTTCTCTTCTGCACCCACCATGGTGACAGCCAGAAAACAGCGCTATGTATTCACTTTAAAGAAGAATTATTTGTCATTTTCCCTAAACTCCTTCTGCCCTTTGAAATATTTTTATATAGCCTTTTATCTGTTATCCAGGGGGCTGTGATTCTCTGTGCTCACTCCCTGACGGTGTGTGTGTCATCAAATATAAGAGTTGCAAGGGTTGCAATAGTAATTACTACCCTGTTACTGAACAGCTAGTAATTGCTGCAGTAAAACTGGGCATAATTGTTCAGACTACACCTTGCTCTGGCTCCAGACAGTGTTTGCTTGTGAAGGCCACTTTACCCAGCTTTTTGTGGAGCTCCACTGAACCATCTTCCAGAACCCTGAGATCTGACAACATTTCCAAATCCCGAGGCTAGTCCCATGTACTCCTCTGGAGAGACTGAGCAAGGGGAACCTGGATGACTTTAAGTGACACTACCTTTGGGCTGGTTCATGTGCATTCCCATGAGCCTCGCACCACCCGCCATCATCTTCCTGGATGCACAGAGCCTTTGAAAAGTGAAAAGTGTACAGCAGAGCACCACATCCTCCTCTTCCATTATAAGAATGTGGAAACCCTTTCACCAGCCCCACTTTGACAACAATAGAAGAATATCCTGTCTTAATTCCTTCCACACTTAACTGAGCATGCTGATCCTGCCAGAGGTGGGTCTTCAGCCTATCCAACATTCTGTTCACTGTTCTCACACCTACCTACACAGCTTCTCAAATAAAATAACCCTAAGAAATAAAAGATCTATTCAAAGAATTTCTGCATATAAATGCACAAAACATGATATCGTACCTTTTATATCTCTCGGGAGAGTCAAAGGATCCCAAATTTGGGTTATTAATATCACTAAAACCTGGTTCATATCACCAGCTTCCCAAGGGAAAAATATTAGATTTCACAGCATTTCAAACTAAACTATATTGCTGGTGATGCAGCCCTTCCCAACCAGAACAAAGACACCATTTGTGTTACTACGTGGGTGAGTGTCTGAGTACATCACAGCATAGAACTGATGAGTTGTCCTGAAAACTTTCATTTTTCCAAAATGGGTTTCTGTGTGAAAGTTTGCAGTGATCTGAATCTTTTCCTTTCATTCCTCATTTTTAAAACATAGCACAAAAGCTGCTAACAAATCTAGGCTTGACACCTACTTGTTGGAATCCAGAAAAGAAAGGGTGACAAACTTCACACCACTTGGGGAGAGGATGTCTTTCAAAAAACACCCTTCTGGTAATGGAGAATGAATTGCAATTTGTGAGAGTTCCTTGTCTCTAACCTTGCACAGGAAATATTTCCTCAGGGATGAGAGGCTTTGTCTGAATTGGAAACAGAAAAGAATTCTCTTCGGGGAATTCCTATCAAAAAGAAAGAAAAAAATATGTCCTATTGCCTTTTCTCAATGGAATACTCTTGTAGAAATGCACACCAGGATAACAAAAGATAATATTCCAGGAACCTTCTTCATACATAGCCAAATCACAGAAAAAAGTATACGAACTTGTAAAAACAGAAGGAAGCCACTGAGGAGCAAGTATAAATTGCCCCTCTCCCTAAGTAATGCCCATATCAAAATCTTGCTTAAGCTTACCCTTTGGAGGATTCATTTTGTAGATTTAAACTTAAATTGAAGAAGTAGAATCAAGAAAGTCACAAAAAGTGGTGTGAGAAATATTATGTATGAGGGAAAACAGCAACCCCAGCATTCACTCTATGACTCCATGAATCCCAACGAAAACCTAGAAAAGGAAACAAACAGTCGGAAGTTATTGTCTATAAATGGACCAGATGTGCAACAACAGCTGAAAACCTGCTCTGCCAAGGGGCAGAGTGGGAAGCAAAGGCAAGCACCAGAACAAAGGAAAGCATGGGGAAGAGCAAAGTGCTGTGAACCCCAGCATACCACAAAGAATTAAAGCCATGAAAACCACAGTGATGGGGCATTAGACTCTGCAAGGAAAAGAGGAGGAGGAAATAAACATAAAACAGGCCATTTTCAAATGAATTGCTGTGCACTCCTAACCAATCTAGAGAGGCATTGTGTAGCTAGTAAAACAATATGGAAAATAAAAGTGAATGTTTGTAGAAGTTCAAAAAGCAAAACAATGCAAGAATCTAATTACTTTACAATTTAGGGAGGATAAAAGAGAAGGCACAAAGATTGAAGAGAAAATTGAAATGACCTCCTAGCCTTTATCCTTCCTAGAGGTCCATAGGGATTTATTTAAAAAGAAATTAAAAGGTTATGTGTTTAACCAGTCAGACAGGAAGGATAACAAAGGGCCTGGGGAAAACGGGGATGATAGAGAATGTACAGGAGACAAAGGTTTTGAAAAGTTCATCGTATTTTCCCCTAATTCCAGAAGGATTATATATCACTTATGTGTCTGAAATCTTCACAGAAGTGTGTCAGTGTGCCAGTCACTTTTCTGTACCCTTCTAGGACTTACTTCTCATATTTGTCACATGTTTGCTTTTTAGGAAAATGCTTAGTTCTATGGAAACTTCAAAGATCACCTTTGAAAGTATCTTTCAGATTAAAGTGCCCTGGTAGGATTGGGGTTTTTAAGATTAAAATAATTTCTGGCTAGAGTTTTTGAGCTCTTCCCAACATCTTATGAAAATACCTGCAAAGACCATCTATTGAGGCAAAACTTGCATTTCCAACAAAACGAAGACTCACAGTCAGCTTATGACTTCAGTCTAGAAAAAATTTCTGCTAAGAGGGAAATCTGAGAAGAATTAGCCTGTTCATAACATGTATGTCCCTTACATGTGTAAACGTACATGCAAACATTGTCCACCTCCAGGAAGATGAGAAAACACCAGGTCATTCACAGCCTCTCTGTCCAAACTCAGAGAAGTATCGTGTATGATAAACATTTTTTCTAGATGTCTCAAACAAGACCACATGGCATAGAATCCAGGAATCCGAGTTTTAGAAACCATACCTAGAGAAGGAACCAGAGATTTCGACCAAGATTTATGGGTAGATATGCTTATGGGAGCTTCTTAAAATCAAAAAATAAACGGGCAACCACCTGAACAATCATCAGCAAGGGGAATGTTAAGAAATCATGACATAGCCATGAAGTTACTTATAGAAGCCATGCTTTAGAAAAAATTTAACAACATGAAAACATGCTCACAATACAGATTCAAGTGATTAAAAAGTAGAATATAAAATTTGTTTACAGTACAAACCCAAACACGTTAAAATAACACACACACACACACACACACTCACCCAATACACACAAAAACACACCCCTAGAACAAGCCTGAGTCAATACATAAATGAGTTAGCAGTGGTTGTCTCTGGGTGGCAGAAATACAACTTTAATTTTACTCTTATACCATTAAAATTTGTCTACAATGAGCATAATGTAGCTTTTATAATAATAAAAATGGTATTCAATTATTTAAACAAAACACAAATGGAGTGCCCATCGTGAGGCTTTGAACAACACTGAACCTGGATCTGAGACCATTACATATTCCTGCATCGACAGAGACAAGTTCATCGCTCTTTCCTGAATCTCAAGCGAGAATAGACGTCTCCTGGGTTGGGATGAGATTACGTGGAATAATTCAATTAAAATGACATATTTTAAGTGCCGAATACAACTCTAGCACAAAGTAGGTATGAATACTCTGTAGCCAAATCTAAATACTTACAATGGAAGTAGTCAGTGATCTGTCAAAAAAAAAAAAAAAAAAAAAAGCCCATTCCAGATGAGTATTTCAGTTGCTCCTTCTCTGTCTGCACAGAAATATCTCACCCACACTGTGGATCTGTAGCACCCCCTCCCATGTGCGAGGTGCTTCCAAATGCAGGAAACAACCCTCCTGTTGATGGATGCTAGCGGCGTGGAAAGCAATGAAGAGATCCTTCATGGCGAGAGTGGAAACATCACAGCAAAACAAACAGATGAAAATAATGGAAGACCTAATACAAGAATAAACGATCCAGCACCTAATTCAATAGCAAATTATCACATCAGTACCTCTGAAATAAATTTAGAGCGTATCATTAAAACTGTGTTTTCATGTCCCACAAGGACACAGACTAGGTCACCCTAAGACAGAAGCATCAGTGTGTTAAATGCACGTAGAGGCGGCCTAAGGCGATGAGAAATATGTTTTCTTTTCATTCTATTAATATTTTCTCTGAATGCATTTCTTGTTGTCTGGGGTTCTGTGATCACAGAGGGCTGAACTGTTCATAGCCAGAATGCTACTTAGCCTTTCAGATTTATTCTTCTGCGTTTCCAAATAAAATAGTTAAGCTTTATGCAGGAATGCAGCACAAAAGCCAAAGATCTTATGTATTTTTTGGAGTAAATAATTATCATCCATCCAGAAAAGCAACATAATGGAATATTTAAATTCTGTCAGTGAAAACCTTCAACAATGTAGATAATCTTGACTATGTAGGTGTTTAATATTTTTAACCCAAAACAATGTTAAATAAATGTTCACAAATGCTTACTTTGAATTCCAAATCAGCTTATATGTGAAACCAAAACATGTAGGGAAGAGTGGTCTAGAATATTGTTGAATATTTGAAGCTGGCTGAGGATCAAGACGAAAGCAGACCTCAGGCCCTCCTTGCTGGGGATTTCTTCATGGAAAACAAACAGAGATGTTGAAAGAAGGTAAGAGGCAGAAAATAAACATGAAACAGCCCATGATGCAGGATTTTCCTCCAGACCCCTCAAAGTATACCAGGATCCACCTTGGTGGGAAGGGTCTCAGGACCCCCAGTGAGACCACGATCAAGGATCAGTCTCCATCCTGCAGCCTGCGGTGGCCCCCATAACAGGGCCGGCAGCTAAACGCATCAGGGCGGCCTTCCCCAGGTGGGCTAGACCTTGCACACTGGCTGATGCCCACAGTGGGCCCGAGCCTGCGTTGCCCTTCTGTTCTGGCGACGGCTGCCCCTGGAGGCTCCACTCCGCTCGGTGGCCCTTGCTGTCTGTTCCGGCCACGGCCAGAAAGGCGCAGTTGGGCCGCTGGAGGGCCCCTCGGCAGAGGTGACAGCACAGACACAGGGAGTTAGCAAGTCCCACGGGGTGGGGCGGGCTGGCCAGGGCCAGGAGCTCACAGTCGTCCCTTGGTTTCTCCCCACGGCCTGGCCACCCCTCCTCACTGTCTTTGACTGAAAGCCCCTCGCGTCCCTGGCTCAGGCCAGTGGTGCTCAGGCCCAGTCCTCCTCTCCGCTCTCCTGCTACGCCCCTCCCTTCCCACAGTCTACAGCCCCCCCCCCAACCCCCCCACCCCCGCCCGCACCCGGCAATGCCTCAGGCCCCCTCTCCAGCACCTGCTGCTCCCCAGCTTCTGGGAGCGTATCCCACTGTCTACCCCGCAGATGCACGTAAGTTTCTGGAAGGCATCCCTACCTTTTCTTTTTTTTTTTTTTTCCTATTTTTTTTTCTTTTTTTTTTCCTACCTTTTCATACTCAAAGCCAATCATTTTCTCCTCCAAATTTGCTCCTTTCACTGCACTTCCTGTCCTTGGCTGGTGGCAGCACCACCCACACAGTGGCCGGACCCGTCCTCAAAACGTCTTGTCCCCTGCTGTCTCCGGGCCAGCCTTCCTCTCTCCTCCCTCATCTGAGCCCATGAGATGCAGCCTCGCTGGGGGCCCGACTCTTGACTGTGGGCCCAGGCGTGAGCCTTGGTTCTGCCACTTAGTGGAGGAAAATCTCTGTGCCCCCGTTTCCCCAGCTGTGAGCTGGGGATCTCCCAGGTTCTGACAGGCCCACGCACGATGGGGGCACAGAGGGAGCCCCGTCCCCAGGGCTCCTGGTCTTCAGCGGCCTTGCGGATGGCTCTGTGCGTCCTCTGGCCCCTCACAGTGCACCCCCTCTGCGCAGCCGGGGCCAGGCCCCCCGAACCAGGGCTCCCTGCCTCACAGCCCGGCCTGGCTTCCCCGCCCTGGAGCATCGTGTCCACGCGGCTTCCTGGGGCGCAGGAGCCCACCTGCCACGGGCCTGCCCTGCGGGCCAGCCCCCCACGGCTGCCTCCCGGAGCCTGCGCCTCTCTGCTGCCCAGGCCACCTGCCGTCCTCACCCGGCCGCCTCCTCCCAGCGCTCAGATGTCCCTTGCTCAGAGGGCCCTGCGGGGACCCTGCCACTTGCGCGGGCCGGGCGCTGCCTCCGCGTCCCTGCTGTGTGTGGTGGCCCTCTCCTCCCCGGCCTCCCTTCTCACCTCACCCGCTCATGTTACCCGCTGACCCAGACAGGCTGCCGACCCTTCCTGCAGTTTCCGGCCGACATCAGTGTCACCGGTCCCAAACCGCTCCTTCCTACTTCATTCTGGGCTGATTCGGTGTTTGCAGAGGCCCTGCCTCCAGCCCCCAGGTCTTGCTTACTTCCCTGAACTCCTCCCTCCCGGTGGCCTCACCTACCACCTTCCCTGCTCCCCTCCCTCCCTCTCTTCTTCCTTCCTTCCCTCACCCCTTCCATCCCTCCTCCCCCTCCCTTACTGTTCCTCTCCCTCCCTCCTCCTGTCCCTCCCTCCTCCCGTCCCTCCTCCTTTCTCTGCCCTCCCCCCTCCTCCTCCTTTCTCTGCCCTCCCCCTTCCTCCTCCTCCCTCCCTCCTTCCTCCCATCCCTCCTCCTTTCTCTGCCCTCCCCTCTCCTCCCCCTCCCTCCCTCCTTCCCCCTCCCTCACTCCTCCTTTCCCTCCCTCCTCCCTTCCCTCCCCTTCCCTCACTCCCTCCTCTCTCCCTTACTCCCTTCCCTCCCCCTCCCTCACTCTTCCCTTCCCTCTCTCCCTCCTCCCCTTCCCTCACTCTTCCCTTCCCTCCCTCCCTCCTCCCCTCCCTCACTCTTCCCTTCCCTCTCTCCCTCCTCCCCTTCCCTCACTCTTCCCTTCCCTCCCCCCCTTCCCTCCCTCCCTTCTCCTCCCCGCTCCTTAATTCCTTAATTAGCTCCCATTCCTGGAGCACCCACTGCCATTCTTCTTGGCCCTCATGCTTCATCACGTTCGCTCATTCTCACTCAGCAGAGCCATACTCTGAAACGCAGCCCTCCGCCAGTTGAATGTCGCTGCAGAGACCACAGCGCGCTGCGAGCTCACTTGAAATCCAGGATGGAGCCACTCCAGTGGACTGTCATGAGGTCAAGCATATTATCTATCTGCCCCGGTTTACTCTCTGTCCCGCTTCTCCTCAGTGACCTCTGCCCCAGGGTTTCCTGTCTCCTCAGGCTCCCACAACCTTCTCTTCGTGCCCCCGGCCCAGCGAGTGGCCCGGCTTTCTACTTGACTGGGAAATCGGGAGCCCCCGAGGGACGTCAGCCCCCACCACACCTCGCTGCCGAGCATCTGTGTTTACTGTTCCGCCTCCCGTGTTCTCACTGGAAGTCTGTGGTTCTCAGCGTGTGGTCCTGCACCCACAGCATCAGGGGCCCCCCGAGAACTTGGAGGAAATGCAGATTCACAGGTCAGATCGCAGGCCAGAAACCCTGGGGTGGAGTCCACAGTTCTGTGTTTTCACAAGCCCTCGGGTCAGTTCTGATGCACTTGCAAATTTGACAACTACTGCGGGAGACAAGTCCACATTTCAATCAGAAACCGACCTACACCCCTCTCCGCTCCAGCAAGGCCACCTTCTGCTCCTGTATCACCAACCTCACCCTCTCTGTGAGCTCACTCCCATCAGCCGAAAAACTTGCTGTTGGTCATCTCATCCTACAGAAGAATAAAACATCAGCTAACTTTCAGTCAGGAGTTGATGCTGCAGTCTGGAGGCAGAATTTCTCCTACGAAAAACCTGTTTTTGCTCTTAGGGCCTTCAACTGATCAGACTAGGCTCACCCACAGTACCAAGGGTGACCACAGCTATGTCTAGCTATATCTACAGAAAACTTTCATGGCAACGGCTAGTGAGCATTTGATTAAATAACTGGATCCTGTAGGGGAGCCAAGGTGATATGCAAAATAACCATCACACCTTCCATGTGCCATGACCCCCAGATTCCTATTTTTCATCCAGGTCAGTTTTCTGAACCCCAGACTTGTGTATGCACCTGCCTGCTCGGCACCTCCACTTGGATATCCAACACAAGGATCCCTTCAAGGCTGAATCTTCTCCACCTCACTCGGCGGCAACTCCATCCTCCCAGTCCCCGGTTCTCAAAGCCTCCGAGTCATCCTTAACGCTTCTCTTTCACAGCCCACAGTCTCTTTCACAGTCCTGTTGGCTCTCCCTGCCCCCTGCCCTCCTCAGCCTCCTCCTCTGCCCCCAGCCCCATCCCCTCTCCCCGGGACTGCTGCAGTAGCTTCTGAATTCAGGGCTCCCACCTTCACTTCCGATCTCAACCCAGAAGCAGTGCTTGCACAACCCGGGGCAAGCCATTCTTTTGCTGTGGATCACACCATGTCTACGTGTTGTGCCCAGAATAAGAGGGAAGGTCTCAGCATGGTCCGCCAGCCTCAAGGAAGCTATCCCCTTTTCCTGACTGACCCCACTGCCTTCTGCCCTCTGTGTGGACCACTCTCACCACACTGAGCCTTCATGTTCCCTAAATACAGCAGATGTGATCCAGGGCCTGCACCCCAGAATATTCCCTCTGCCAGGGACATTCTTCTCCAGATCCCCACATGCTAACTCCCTGCTTCCTTCAAGTCTTTGTCTGAATGTCTTTTTCTTTTTTTTAAGATTTTATTTATTTCATGAGAGACACAGAGAGAGAGGCAGAGACACAGGCAGAGGGAGACACAGGCTCCCTGCAGGGAACTCAAAGCAGGACTCAATCCCAGGACCCCGGGATCATGACCTGAGCCAAAGGCAGACCCTCAACCGCGGAACCACCCAGGTGCCCTTTGCCTGAATGTCTTGTCCCAGCAAGGCCCCGGGAGCATGTTATTTCTCTCGGCCACAGCCCCCACCGTCGTCACCCTGCTCTCACTTTTCCTGGGGTTCACAGCCATCTCACTGGCACCATGTGCTCTCATTACAGGCACCGTCTACCTTCCCCATAGAATATAGTTGTTGGTCTTTCTGCACTGTCTTAGCGCATCGGCATCGGGGCAGCAGAACCCGAGAGTGCGCGGCTTGTAAATGGAGTCTGGTGCCCGAGGCGGCTCGGTCCGGTGAAGGCCTTGCTTGAGTCGCAAACATCTCACCTTGTCCTCATGTGGCAGAAAAGGTGAGGGATCTTTCTAGACCCTCTTTTCTAACGGTCACTGATCCCGTTCATGAGATTCTACTCTCACGACTCAAGTGCCTCCCAAAGGCCCATTTCCTATCGCCGTCACCTCTGGGGACTAGGGTCGTGAATTTGGGGTGTCGCAAGCCTTCAGACCACGGCAGAGCTTCTCCAACCACTGGGGGTCTTCAGAGATGAAAAGGGACCCAGTTGCTCCCACTTATGCTCTCCCATCAGCTTCTTCCCCCAGCACAGGGAGCTGGGCTCGGCTGGTTTCTGGAAGATTTTGAAATGAGCACTGTTTTAACAACACAGTGACCAGTTCATGGATGTCCCCTGGCCACCGTTTCCGCTTCCACTCCGAATGCTCACATTAGGCTGACCTCTCCCAGGCGGGCATGGGCAGGACCCCGCTGAGACGTGGGCCCCCAGGGCACATCGGGGAGCACCACGGAGCCGAATCGGGTGTGGGTCGAGAACCGCGGGTCTGGCTGCTGCTCCTACTTGGGTCACCGGGACCTCGGCCTTCCCACACCCATGTGCGTGTTGGCCGGACACTAACGTTACGTGTAACAGAATTCACATCCACCTCACCCATGACTCCCTAACACGCAAGAAGGCACAAGCCCTCTCTCCCCTCTCTCATGCTAGAACTCAGTGTTGCACTGTCCAGGAAAAGGACTCCTAGTTATTAAAAAAAAAAATTCCTTTGGGGGAAGAGGGAGAGATTCTTATCTGGAAACCAATAGGGCCATATTTTACAAGCGGCAGTAAAAGGCAGGACGAGCTGTCAGAAGGAGGCCAGGGGGAGGCAGGAGCTTCTAAGCAAGCCTGGAGCTCCGGGGGCCCTAGTGCAACCTTGTGGACTGCTCTCCCCTACCCTCCACCCCGGGCCACGCAGGAGGCCTGTACCAGCCTCGCCAAGTCCCCTCCCTGCAGCCCCGCTGCCTTCTCCGCCTCCTCCTCGCCCTAGTGGCTTCTGAGCACCTGGTTAGCCTTTACATCCAGCCATTTAAATGCTCACATTGGCCTAGCTCCCCTTTACCCCAAGGAACCGTTAGGACGTCCTGTGGCTCCTCGCACACTCAACTCATCTCACGCAGACCTCTGGAGAGACAATGTCGATGATGCTGCCGTGGCTCCTTGGCAGGTAAGAAAGGCCATGACATCCACTGGCCCAGCCGGCTCTTGAAACAGGAGCTGCTCCTAAGAACATCTGGTCAGCTTCACGGGGGCTGGAGAACGCCCCAGCTACACTCGTTCTTCCAGAACCAGATGGCCTCGAGGGTGTCCATCTCAGCTCAGCTGGCCAGGCTGGGGAGCCCCGGGTTCTACTTAATGACCTTTGGCTCCAGCCCACCAGGAAGTCCTTCCCCGTGTCTGACCTAAATTCCTCAAGCCCATACCCTCCCCTTTGCACTTCAAATTACTGGACAAGCTTTTAGCCTGACTTCCTCCAGAGTAAAATTATTCTGTACCTTTTTAATGAAATAACATTATTGCATTTTTTCCTTTTATATTTTCCTCTTGGTTATTTCTACCACTTTAAAATGTGAAGACCAAAATTGTATGTTAGCACATTAGAAAGCCCAGAATATTGTTGAAAGTACACATAGGCACGTGGTTGCAAACCCAGCCCGTATAGCCAGATTGCCTGCACTCAAATTCCCAGTCTATCCCTTATTAGTTTTGTGACCTCGGGCAAGTGGCTCAGCCTCTCTGTGCTTCAGTTATCTAGCAGTAGAATGAGGATGATAATGGTATGTAGGGCATTAGCATAACATGAGGTTAAATAAGCTAATAAACTAAGAATACAGGTAGTACTAAACATTTTGTGCCATAGAAAAGTCTACTATGAACATTAATTCTTAATTTTCTTTTTTTAAAGATTTTATTTATTTGAGAGAGAGAGGGAGAGAATATGAAGCAGTGTCTGTGCTGAGCGCAGAGCCCCAATGGGGGAGGCTTGATCCCAAGACCCTGAGATCATGACCTGAGCTAAAATCAGAATTGGATGCTTAATCAACAGCGCCACCCAGGCACCTCTAGTTCTTAATTTTCTATAAGTAAATATAATTGGGATTCTGAGCATCTGTCTAAACAGGCTAGCAGGAAGCTTACCTGCTCTGGTCTTCAGAGGTTCCTCTGGGGAAGGAAGAGCCCTTGATGCGCTGGGCTGTCAGTGGGTCTGTCCACACAGACCCCTGCTAGGCCCCCAACCTGCAGGTGGGTCCAGGGCTCCCGTGCTGGTGTGGGCCTTGGGCTCTGGTCGGGTTTCCCAAGAAGCCACATGCCGGGGCACACGTGGGACACTGTGGCACGTGCGGGATCCTCCCACTAGTGTGCAGAAGGCCCGGAGAGTGGCCCGCGCTCAATGCAGGCAAAGGAGAACCGCGCACCGGCCTGTGGGCACCGCCCGCCCGGCCACGAACCCCCAGACAGCCCTCGGGAAGCCTACTGGAGCCGCCAGGTCGGGTTTCCTTTGTAAGGTCGGTTTACAGGATGCAAAATGCAGTCGCACATTCAGAGTTGAAATAAAATTCAATCTTGGCTATTGCGGCCGAAGCTTCGATGACACGGAAAGGCGTTCACAATATTTTGTTAAATAAAAAAGCCAGGTCATAGAACAGAATCAAGACTTGCGTCTCTGTGGGCCTCTCAGGGCGGCTGTGACAAAGCGCCACCCACCTTGTGACTGCGAACGGGGAGGTGTATCTGCTCGCAGCCCCGAGTCCGTGTCTGCAGGGCGGGGCTGCCCCCAAGGCCGAGCGCCCTCCCGCCTGCCTGGCCCTGCCCCCGCGGGCCTCGGGGGTGCGCGGCCGCCTTCACTCCTGACGCCTCAGCGCGTGCACCTGTGCACCTGCGACCCCGTCCCCGAGGGCACAGCCCGGGGCGCGGGCGGCCGGGACTTCAGTGTGAGTTTCTGGGAGACGCGATTCAGCCGTGACGGCGTGTGTGAAGCCGGGGAGTCTGCAGCTTGTCAACAGCGAACGACGGCGTCTCTTCCCGAAACCGCGCGCGCAGGTAACCCTCTCCTGAAGCAGAGCTTATCCTCCAGGCCTCCGTGCTCCGCGCCCCCACCCTGCGCCCCGCGGCGAGCTCTGCTGACACCCGGCTGCGGAGGTCCTCAACCTGCCTCTACCTACCCAAGACTCCTGCGCACGTCTTTGTAGGTCTCTACTCACGTGAATGTGCATGTCCCGGGGAGGGTTTTGTCGCTGTTTTTGTTTGCTTGTTTGTTTTGTTTTTTAAGAGCGTTTCAGGTGCCTTTTCTGAATCTTGCTTTTCTCACACAGCAGCATCGGGCAGAAGCTATCCAAACTTACTAAGAAACCTCTAAGTCTCTATTTTTAATGAGCATATGATATATTCTGCAGCGTGGACATTAGCTGAAAATTAAGCGTTTATCTCAAGACTCTCGGGGGCGGGCGCGTTGTTTCCGGGGAACCGAGATGGGAGCACGTGTGGGCCAGGCACGCGCTCTCCGCCGCAGCTGAAGGTCCTGCAGAACCCGCGCCGCGGGCAGAAGCTACCCCTGCCCAGAAAGGACACCGACATTCCAGCATCCCGGAGGCTCACGTCAGTGCTCTAAACACGCCATCACATCCGTCACCCCACCAGCCTGACGGCGTCAGAATGTTCCCGCGGGCAAGCGCGGGCTCGGAGGGCTGAGCCCCAAGCTGTGCAGCTCGCAGATAGACGGGATTCAAACCCTCGTCTGTTTACCCGCCAAGACCATCTCTCTCCTCCGCACCTGCTTTCGTAAGAGACAGCATTTCCTTTGCTAGAACTGGCTCGGCAAGTCGAGATGTGCCTGTTTGCAAATCCATGCTCCGAAATGTCATGACCATTGAAAACAGACAAAGCGGGGGATCCGCTCAGCGGTGTGGCGCCTGCCTTGGGCCCAGGGCATGACCCCGGGGGCCTGGGATCGAGTCCCTCATCGGGCTCCCCCTCAGGCAATCTGCTTCTCCTTCTGCCTGTGTCTCTGCCTCTCTATGTGTGTGTCCCTCATGAATAAACAAACAAACAAACAAACAAAAACCTAAAAAAAAAAAAAAAAACAGATAAAGCAATGAAGCAGACCAAAAAAATGATTTCAGCCAATCCACGACCCCAGCCATCCTGCAGAGAACTGCTCTAACCCTCCTTTGCTTATTTTAAATTGTTGATTTAACTTTCAACTCACATGTGTCACACGTAAGGGTCTAATTTTGAAGGACGGAAGAGAAACAGCTCGCACGCGACTGGGCAGTGGGTCATCGGGAAGTGGTGAGAGAGGCAGAAGCCAGGGATACCAGGCACTGAACTGGGGTAGGACAGCGGTGACCTAGGAAATTATACCAGGACGCCCCTCTGCATGCCCGCCCTCCCCAGCAGTGTCGTTCCTGGAAAGATCATCGAGAGTCTTTGATAAAAACCCCAAACGAAAGTTCCATTGCAGTCTATGTTTCCTTTAGTTGTCAATTAATTTATGTGTGACTGTGACAAATGCTGAGTGGACGGGATGTGAATTTCAAAGGAAAGTGAGTGGTGTCTAGAATTTGCCTTTCTTACCTTCCTTAGATAGCAGACAGTGATGCGCTTCTCAGCCTGGGATAACGCTGCAACCACCTGGGAAGCTGTAAGAGAGCTGATGCCCGCATCTCAACTAATTGCTGCTGGATGCACCTGAGCATTGAGAGTCTCTAAAGCTCTTCATGTGGCTCTTAACCTTCAGCAGAGGCTGAGACCCACATCCCTAGAAGATTCAACTGGAAGAGATAACATTTGCTAAAAATTAGAAGGGCTGTCTACGAAAAAAGATAAGATTGAGAGTGAGAAATAGCTTCGTTTGTGTGGCAACATAGCCTTCCATGGTCTGTTCCCAACCTTGCTCTTCAGCCTTCCGTCCGGGGCTTCCCTGCGCCCTCTTGCTGCAGGGGAAGTGAACTTTCGCCACCTAACCACCTTACTTTTTCCTTCTGCTGTTTTGCTGATTTCTGTCTTCCAGGAAATTTCCCCTAAATGACTCCTGCTCATTCTTTGCAGTTCAGCCTAAGAGGTCCATCTCAGTGAGACTTCCCTATGATCCCCTAAGGTCTGGACCCACTGGATTGCATTTAATGATGTGTTTTGTGCATGCCTCTCCACTTGACCTTAGAAGTCACCATAAAAACAGAGACTGCAGGACTTCTGAGTGGCTCAGTGGGTTAAGTGGCCAACTCTTGGTTTTGGCTCAGGTCACGATCTCAGGGTCCTGGAACTTAGCCCCACATCAGGCTCCATGCTCAGTGTGGGATCTGCTTGAGAGTCTCTCTCGCCCTCTCCCTCTGCCCTCCCACCATTTGCTCACTCTCTCTCTCAAATAAGTCTTAAAGAAAAAAATTAATGCAAGCGGCTGCCCCATTCATTTTGAGTTCCCATTTCCTAGGCCAGTAGCTGGTGATCACAAACACCAAAGTAAATGAGTTTAAGATGAAGCCTGGGAGCAGGGCAGGGGTAAGAAGCATGCATCAGTTACTCATTTAGTATGAGTGACAGGCATGCACGTTTAAGAAAAAAAATTGCTTTGTTAATGATTGCACCCAAAAGCTTAAAGGAGAACACTATGGGGAAAGGGGGCGATATAAAGTTAATTGTATCTTATATGGTGTTTATAAATCTGTTTGCATTTTCCCCCTTTGTCCTTATTGTAGGACGTCAAGTAACATAAAGATGTCCTAGTAGCCACAGTATTTTTTTCCAGCCTGAAGGAAACACAAGATAGTTTCTACAAGTGGTCCTACAGAAGAAACCCCTTCCTTTTGGGAGATTGCAATGCCCTCTAACATGTAGCTGCAAATGTTGGCTGCCCACCCTAATCAATTTCTTGCAAGCTCAGTAGCCAAATGGCAGTGACACTTCAGAAATACCAGAACCTGGTAATTTATTCCTTGACTGTCTTCCCAGACAATTAAGGACCTGGCATCTCCTGTGTGCTAAGCAACCCTCAGGCTACTCTATCCAGCAACTTCACAAGAGACACTGTCAGAACTCCTTACAAACAATCAAGTCTGAAAGAGGCCCCTGGAGAGTATCTGCACTTGAGCAAATGGTGCTGGTGCCAAAGCAAAGGGCAAAGTTCTCCAGTGATGTGCGGCACATGTTGTGAAAGATGGAGTTCTTGTTGGGGGTTTCTTGCAATCGTGTGGCACTCTGAATTAGACTTTGCAGAATGACAGCAATTTGACCAAGAGAGCCTGGATGGCAGATGTTTTATGTACACTGTCAAGTTTAATGTGGTACAATCCAGGCAATTCTGCTATGCCAAGCATGTGGCAAGCCTGCTGAGGGCTGTCAACAGCCACCCAGGGTGAGGAGGGAACAGTATTGTGGGGTGATCAGCATTCAGAGGGAGCTAAGAGATCATCTCATTCAGGCCCATCATACTGTAGAGAAACTAGGACCAGAAAGCATAATGGTTTCTTGCTGGAGAATCACATGAATAGGTATACATATGTCCAATCCCAATGTGGGAGCTTAAACTGGCGTCCTCTGCCTGCATAATCTAAATTGGCTATTTATACTGTCCAAACACACCAGCTGATTTTCAGAATTTCATTTGATTCTTTGCCCTAGAGGGCAGCTTAGAGATAACTGATTCTATCAACGTGGGCAAGTCAAGTTGGAGCTGTACGAATGGTCCATATCCAGTTGCTCCCACTGTGCATCCCTAATATGGTTCAAAGCCACCAAGTAATCCCTGCCGGCATCCAGTTATTTTGTTGTCGCTCACCAAGTCTGGTCGACCCTTATCTTTGACCCAAAAATTTTCCAGAGTTAGTTCTTGGAATGTAAAGAGTTTCCAACAGGTATGTGAGAGAAGCACTTCTATTAAGATCTGTGTCTCTTTAACAAAAAGGGGGGGGGATAAAGGAGGAGCTAGGAACCAAAGAAAACATAATCATAGTTCTCTTTGTCTTGCCTTACATCTCAGAGGGAAAAGTGAGTCTTGTGTAGCAGTGGCTTAATTTCAGCTGAACATCATACAACTCATTCAAAGCTATTAGGCTTATTTTAGAGAAGAATACAGAGTGGAAATTGTAAGTAAAAAAATATTTTGTGTTCTAAAACTAGAAAAAATTTCTTTGTAAGTTTTCTTCACCAAATAGAGGAAAAAATGAGAAGAAAAGAAAGAAGGAAGTATGGTCTCATTAATTATTGCCTCCTCGACCCATACACAAGGGCCATGCATGGACAACAAATGCATTTATACACACACCCATGTACCCTAAATCTCAATGTCCTATATGTATCATGATTTCATAATGATACTACCTGTCCTTTCCTACTCTAAAGAAAATGCAACAAGTTAGCAGATACTATCCTCTTGCCCAACTTTTCCTACCTCCATGAAGCATATAGCATCTAAGAAGATTTGCCACCTCACTTATGTGAAAAACCTAAAAGACTCCACCCCCAAATTGCCAGAACTCATACAGGAATTCTACATGTCAGGATACAAAAATCAATTGCATTTCTAAACACTAGCACTGAGACTGAAGAAAGAGAAATTAAGGAATCAATCTCATTTACAATTGCACCAAAACCCATCATATACCTAGGAATAAATCTAACCAAAAAGGCAAAGGAGCTTTACTCTAAAAACTACATAACACTTATAAGAGCAATTGAGGAAGACACAAAAAAATGGAAAACCTTTTCATGCTCATACATTGGAAGAATAAATATTGTTAAAATGTCTATGCTATCCAGAGCAATCTACACATTCAAAGCAATCCCTATCAAAATGCCATTGATATTCTTCAAGAGCTGTAACAATCCTAAAATCTGTATGGAACCAGAAAAAAAAAACCAAATAGCCAAAGGAATGTTGAAAGAGAAAACCAATGCCTGACTTCAAGCTGTATCACATAACTGTGATAATCAACACTACATGGTACTGGCACAAAAACAGACACACAGGTCAAAGGAACAGAATAGAGAACCCAGGAATGGACCCTTCAACTCTATGGTTAACTAATCTTTGACAAAGAAGGAAAGAATATCCAATGAAAAAAGGACAGCCTCTTCCCTAAGTGGTGCTAGGAAAATTGGACAGCTACGTGCAGAAGAATGAAACTGGACCATTCTCTTACACCAGACAGAAAGATAAACTCAAAATGGATGAAAGACCTAAATTTGAAACAGGGATCCATCAAAATCCTAGAGGAGAACACAGGCAGCAACCTCTTCCACCTCAGCCACAGCAACTTCTTGCTAGACACATCTCTAGAGGCAAGGGAAACAAAACCAAAAATGAAGTATTGGGACCTCATCAAGATAAAAAGCTTCTGCACAGCAAAGGAAACATTCAACAAAACTAAAAGGCAACCTACAGAATTGGAGAAGATATTTTCAAACGACGTATCAGATAAAGGGCTACTATCAAGATCTATAAAGAACTTATCAAAGTCAACACCCAAAAAAACAATAACCCAGTCAAGAAATGGACAGAAGACGTGAGCAGACATTTCTCCAAAGAAGACATACACATAGCCAACAGATATGTGAAAAAATGCTCAACATCATTTGTCATCAGGAAATAGAAATCAAACCCACAATGAGATATCACTTTATACCAGTCAGAATGGCTAAAATTAACAAGACAGGAGACAACAAATGTTGGAGAGGATGTGGAGAAAGGGGAACCCTCTTGCATTGTTGGTGGGAATGCAAACTGGTACAGCTGCTTTGGAAAATGTTACAGAGGTTCCTCAAGAAGTTAAAAATAGAGCTGCCCTACAACCCAGCAATTGCACTACTAAGTATTTACCCCAAAGATACAAATGTAGTGATCTGAAGGGGTACCTGCAACCCAATGTTCATAGCAGCAATGTTCACAATAGCCAAACTGGAAGGAGCCAAGATGTCCACTGACAGATGAATGGATAAAGAAGATATGGTCTATATACACAATGAAATATTACTGAGCCATCAGAAAGGATAAATATCATTTACATTGATGTGATGGAACTGGAGGGTATTACACTAAGTGAAATAAGTCAAGTGGAGAAAGACAATTACCGTATGGTTTCACTCATACATAAAATATAAGAAACAGCACAGAGGATCATAACGGAAGGAAGGAAAAACTGAATGGGAAGTCATCAGTGAGGGAGACAAACCATTAGAGACTCAACTCTGGGAAACAAATTAAGGTTTGCTAGAGGGTGGGTGGGTGAGGGGATGGGATAACTGGGAGGGTATTTAGGGCACTTGATATGATGAGAACTGGGTATTATACACAACTGAAAAATTATGGAACACGACATCTAAAACTAATGATGTACTATATGTTGACTAATTGAATTAAAATATAAATAAATAAATAAATAAATAGAGTTGCCATCCATACATAGTACTATATCGCTGCATATAGTGAGAGTTTGACTTCTTCCTTATCAATTGGGATGCTTTTTATTTATTTTTTCTTGTTTGATTGCTGTGGCTATGACTGCCGGTACTATGTTGAGTAAAATGGTGAGAGTGGATGTCCCTGTCTTTGACCTTAGTGGAAAAGCTCTCAGAAAACCCTAAAGACTCTGCAAAAAAAAAAAAAAAAAACTGCTAGAATTGATCAATGAATTCAGCAAAGTTGCAGGATATAAGATCAATGTGCAGAAATATGTTGCATTTCTATACACCAATAATGAAGCAGCAGAAAGAGAAATTGAGAAAACAATCCTATTTAGTCACACCAAAAATAAAATATCTAAGAATAAATTTAACCAAAGAGGCAAAAGACCAATACTCTGAAAACTAGAAAACACTTATGAAATAAATTGAAGATGACATGAAGAAATGGAAAGACATTCCATGCTTATGGATTGGAAGAACAAATATTGTTAAAATGTCTATACTACCTAAAGCAATTTACACATTTAGTGCAATCCTATCAAAATACCACACTAGTGAGATGCCTGGGTGCCTTGACGGTTAGGTGTCTGCCTTCAGTTCAGGAAGTGATCCTGGAGTCCCGGGATCAAGGCTCCCTGCATGGAATCTGCTTCTCCCTCTGCCTATGTCTCTGCCGTTCTCTCTCTCTCTCTCTCTCTCTCTCTCATAAATAAATAAATAAATAAATAAATTTTAAGAATCTTAAAAAAATACCACTAGTATTTTCACAGAACTAAAACAAACAATCCTAAAATTTGTATGGAACTACAAAAGACCTCAAATAGCCAAAACAATCTCCATAAAGCAAAGCAAAGCTGGAAGCCTCACATTTCCAGACTTGAAGTTATATTGCAAAGCTATTGCCATCAAGACAGTATGGCACTGGCACAAAAATAGGTTCATAAAGGGGATCCCTGAGTGGTTCAGTGGTTTAGCACCTGCCTTCAGCCCAGGGTGTGATCCTGGAGCCCCGGGATCAAGTTCCGCATCAGGCTCCCTGCATGGAGCCTGCTTCTCCCTCTGCCTGTGTCTCTGCCTCTGTGTGTGTGTCTCTCATGAATAAGTAATAAGATAAAATCTTAAAAAAAAAATAGATTCCTAGAGCAATGGAATAGAACAGAAAAACCAGAAATAAACCCACAATTATATGGTTGATTAATCTTCAATAAAGGAGTCAAATGTACAATGGGGAAAAAATCTCTTTGACAAATAGTGTTGGGAAAATTGGACAGCAACATGTAAAAGAGTGAAACTGGACCACTTTCTCACACTATATACAAAAATAAATTCTTTTCCCTCTGCCTGTGTCTCTGCCTGTGTGTGTGTGTGTGTGTGTGTCTTTCATGAATAAATAAATGAAATATTTTTTAAAAAGTTGGGGGGGGGGTGGAGGATCCATGGGTAGGTAGCTCAGCGGTTTAGCTCCTGCCTTCGGCCCAGGGCATAATCCTGGAGTCCTGGGATGGAGTCCCACGTCGGGCTCCCTGCATGGAGCCTGCTTCTTCCTCTGCCTATGTCTCTGCCTCTTTCTCTCTCTGTGTCTCCCATGAATAAATAAATAAAATCTTTTAAATAAACAAAAAAAATTCAAATGGATTAAAGACCTAAATGAGAGATCCAAAATCATAAAAATCCTGGAAAAGAACACAGGCAGTGTTCATAAACTTCTATGACATTAGCCATAGCAACTTTTTTCTAGATATGTCTCCTGAGGAAAGGGAGACAAAAGCAAAAAATGAAGTATTGGGCCTTCATCAAGATGAAAAGCTTCTGCACAGCAAAGGAAACAATCAATACAACTAAAAAGCAGCCTACAGAATGGGAGAAGATATTTGCAAATGACATACCAGATAAAGTGTTAGTATTCAAAATATATAAAGAACTTTTGCAATTCAACACCTAAAAAACAAATAATCCAATTAAAAATAGATTTTTTTAAAAAATGTTTTTTGTTCATGTCTTCATCTTTCCAGAGAAGATACGCAGATGGCCAACAGATCCATGAAAAGATGATGAACATCGTTTATCCTCAGGGAAATGCGAATCAAAAGTACAATAAAGTATCAGCTCACAACTGTAAGAAAAATTAAATTCAACAACACAAGAAACAACTAGTGTTGGTGAGGATGTGGAGAAAAAGGAGCCCTTGTGCACTGTTGGTGGGAATGCAAACTGGTGCAGCCATTTGCAGAAAACAGTATGGAGTCTCCTCCAAAAGTTAAAAACAGAACTACCCTATGATCCAGTAGTTGCACCTCTGGTATTTACCCCCTAAATACAAAACCACTAACTCAAAGGGATGCATGTACCCTGATGTTTATAGCAGCATTATTTACAATAGCCAGATTTAAAAAAAAGATTTTGTTTATTCATGAGAGACAGAGAGAGACAGGCAGAGACACAGGCAGAGGGAGAAGCAGGCTCCATGCAGGGAGCCCGACGTGGGATTCGATCCCAGGCCCCAGGATCACGCCCTGGGCTAAAGGCGGTGCTAAACCGCTGAGCCACCGGGGCTGCCCTACAATAGCCAAATTATGGGAGCAGCTGAAGTGTGTGTGTGTGTGTGTGTGTGTGTGTGTGTGTGTGTGATGGAATATCACTCAGCCATAAAAAAAGAGTGAAATCTTGTCATTTGCAACAACATGGTAGAGCTAGAAAGTATCACGCTAAACTAAATAAGTCAGTCAGAGAAAGACAAATACCAGATGATTTCACTCATATTTAAGAAGCAAAACAAAGCACCTTTATTCTTTCCTCAGGGATTTCTCCTGTCTTTGCTTGCATTGGTCACCCTGCACTAGGCAATCCTTCTGCATATATCACAGTGCTAATTCCCTTTCACCTCCTTTGTTTCCTAGGTCCTTGTGTTAGTCAGCTTTCAGTAAATCATCCCATGCTGACAAGCACCACCTAAATTACAAAGGCTTAATGCAACAAAGGTTTCATTCTCATTTGTGTTAAATGTGCTTTGCAGACTGGCTGCACCTCTGCTCCCCAGATCCTCATCCTGGGGTCCACACTGTCCTCAGAGCAGCAGGAAAGAGAAAGGGCAGAGGGGTGTGGTGGCTCCTGTGGATTCTGCTCAGAATTATGGACATGACTCTACTGACATGTCAGTGGCTCATGACATGATTTGGGTGTGGAGTCTGTGCCTCCCACAGGTGGATACTAGAAGGAGGGGCCCTATAGGGAGAGGTCCAATGGAGGGGGAGCGAATCTTTTGAACAAATATTATAATCTGTCAATATACCTCTGGTGGTCACTTTGCAAGAAATTAGGGACTATGATCATTCTACCAAAGAGCAATATTTGCTCTACCAATAACACATTTCTATGTATTTCATAACTTCTCCTTTAAATGCAAAATTATATGTGATTTTTGGAGGTATTTTAAGTGTCATTTAAGCCCATTCATGAGCTACCAACACACTCAGGACTTATTGAAGCACCATCAGTGTGACAGCCAAGACTAAGTCTGCTCGCACTCTGGCCATGGGAACTGTGTCGGCTGTTTCCTGGTCAACACCAAGTGTTGAGACATCATTATCTGGAAGACGTGTTTCAACTGCACATTTGTTGAGATGTGAAAAAAAGGTATATTAAAATCAATGAAATATGATATTTGGTGGTAGCTGTGTATAAAAGGAGATTGGGTGATCAGTTCTGAAATGTTCTGCATCTTTGCTTCTCAAAGTGTAGTCTGTGGTTCAGAGCTATTCATGCCCCTGGGTTGCTGGTTAGGAATGCAAAATTGCCCACAGCAACCAAGACGCACTGACTTGGAACATTAACAAAATCTGCAGATGATCTCATGCCCATTTAAGTGGTAAGTAGTATTTTAAGTGACATTGGTGTCATAGCTTGTAAGTGCCCCCTACCAGAGTGAACACACACATACCTGCATGCACGCAGATCATGGAGACAATGGGCTGCCTCCCCACTCCTCCCTGCATCCTGGAGCTCCAGCATATGGGGCAAGAGGAGAGTGTCAGAGGTTATTCCATTCAACAAGATGAGTGTGGTGACAAGGACAGATTGGATATCTCAACCCTGGCCACACATGAAAATCACCTGGAGAAGTTTTTTTTTTTTTTTTAATACTGATATCTGGGCTTCACTCTCAGAGATTCATTTGGTTTGGGGTATCCAAACCAAACACTTGACTAACATGGGGTACAGGTGGGCTTCTATTCAGAGGTCTGCGTGCAACAGGGCACAGAAGGAAGGTCTATGTGTGAGCTAGGAGCAGAGCCGTCAAGCTCTCTTGTGAGCATCAGTGTCCTCACCTTCATGGGGGCCACTGTGTGCATAGGTCCCAAATTAGGGGCAGGAGAGAGACAGATGTGTTACATAGGGTTTAGAGATGACAGGAGTTAGGATCAGAGTAGCATAATGACTCTGGATTTGATATGAATGCAATGTCATGTGTAAACAGCCCATCCACACCTAATGTGAGGAAACCACACTAACTTCAAGTCCAAAGACCCGGATTATCTCTTCTTTAATTCTAAATAAACCAGCTAAATGCCCTCAAGCCTCAGTGCCCCATTTTGTTAAATGGGCTTAAAAGTAATAACTGCCACTTGCTGTCTTCCCTCCATACTTTTTGAGGTTTACAGAACTGCTCTTTATGACCTGAAGCTTCCTAAGGTGCCATAGAGAGACAAGGTGTTACTTTTTGGACACATTTTTAGAATGGTTTTTAGTTCATTTTATCCCTCTAAAGAGCTATTGATCATTTTAAGTTAAAAAGAGATTGGCTTAGGGTGCCTGGGTGGCTCAGTCGGTCGGTTAAGCATCTGACTGTTGATTTCAGCTCAGATCATGATTTCAATGTCCTGAGATTGAGCCCCGCACTCAGCGGGGAGTCTGCTTCTCCCTCTCCCTCTGCTCATGCTCTCCCTCCCTCTATCTCTCTCTTTCTCTCTCAAATAAATAAAAATCTTTAAAAAAAAAAAGAGGTTGCCTTTTACCTTATATCATTTGAATGTGGGTAAACAAGCCAAAATTAGGAGTTTCCAACTGGATTCCTTGAGGCGCTGGAGTTTACTAAGTTTGGCTTCCACAAAGTATTTTTCAAGTACATCTAGGGTTGCTGTTGTTGGGGTGGGGGGTTGGCAATTTTTTATTTCCATACCGTAATGAACTTATAAGAGGATATATTATCTGAATTTGGTTTGTCTTCTTCAGCTTCCAATTTATGTCTCCATCTTATGGTGACATGTGTGGTTCTATGTAAGGGAAGCCTAAAACTACATTAGAAAATAAGCAGTAAAAATATTACCACAAGTGGGCAGGATTTTGGAATGTTATTTGTTTTGTTGTTATTATCATTTTTCTCTCTGTCCATTTAAGGACTTTTTACTACGTATACATGATCGATAATACTTGCTTCTGCAGGTAGTTAAAGCAGTACAATTTAAGAGAGTTTCAGACATGTGCGTGTTGACACACACATGCATGAAGACTCATAATCACAGGTGGTAATTTTGAGGAGATGGTGAATCTCTGCCATTTTTAAAAGCCTCTTGTGTTGTCAGAGTCATAAACATGGAGTGAACCCACCGTCCTGTCTGGGTGTCTATAAATATAAATGCTGGAGAGGATGGCATCATTACTGGAACAAGTAGACGTTCTTCATATATCCTACCTTTGAAATGCCTAACCATCTTAGGTTGGGTTACAAATGTTGGCAACAATCATCCAGACTTTTGAAGTGAAAAAAATCACTTTCACTGGAGCTACTGACAACAGGATAAAAAATTCATCCAAAATTTCATCCAAAAGGATAAAAAATTCAAAAGTGAGGATGAATGTTGGCTTGCCCATATTTCTTTGCTCAGGTGTCAATACTACATCTCTGGGACGTTCCCTAATGCCTACTCCTGCTTGACACTGGAGAAGGAAGCGTGGCAGTGATCATTAATCTCATGGGGAAAGTGGTAAGCATAATGAAAAAACCCATCTGTACATGAATCTTGGCTTCTACTTTGGGAGACAAAAAATTGGATTCACTGGGAGTAAGAGGATGAAGGCCCCCCTATGATATTTCTTCCTTCACCTAGTTCCACGTTTCATCTCTAAACTAGTGATATTCTGATCAGAAATATCCATTTTACGTCAAATCCAACCATATGTTCTCAGCAGTGAAAGATGACCCCACAGCTAAAAGGGAGAAGTTCAAGTTTCTTCATTGTGCTGGTGGGGATGGCACAGCACTAAAGACCACCCTCACGAAGCCCACTTTCCTCTGGCCTGTCTACAAGGAGAGTGTGAAGGCCGTCAAGAGACTCTGCAGAGGACCACCCATGCTCAGCAGACGAAAATTTGAAAAGAGAGAGCAGAAAGTAGAACTATTGATAAGAATGGAAGCATTTTTTTCCTTTGTAGGATTTTTTTGGGGAGGAGAGTCATAGTGAGTTCACAGAGATGGGGCATGTACTGAGCTACAATGTAGAAATTAAGAGTTACATAAGGTAAGTAAAGATAAAAGGGAATAAAACACCCATGTTAGGGAATCATTGTTTGCAAAACAACTCAATACTATCTGTGGTGTTAAGAGATAATCAGTAAAAGGTAGTTCTTTCAACTCAAGTAACAAAGAAAAACCAAGCTTTGATCACTTCAAAGGAAACCAAATACTGCAAATGGGAAAACCTTGAGGACAGATGGAGAGGAGACTATGAGCTTGCGAGGGGGTAGTAGTAAAGTAAAACAGCCCTCAGAAGACACAATAAAATGAGCCCAAATACCATCTATGCACCTGTGGTATAGATTCTCTGCTGCAGTTCTCAGTTCAGGACATCAGCAAGCCTGCAGTCTGGAAGTGAGGAGCTCTTTGGCCTCAGATGCATGATGTGGTCAGAGAGAAAAGAAACCAGATGCAAGCCTGAAGAGGAGCAGGGTCTCATCAATTTAAGTCAGGGAATTAAAAGTTGTGAGTAATTAGGTTGCTATTTTTAAAAACTGGGTAGGAAGACAGCATAAAACATCAAGAGGCATAAAAAGTGAGGCTTGGAGAAGTCCTATCACCCTATGAGCACATCGCTCTGAACATGGTGCCCAGATACTGCGTCTGGGTCCACACCCTGAGAACATTCCCTGGATCTTGAGCCACATCCCACTACTGAGCCTGAGATACAGGCTGCCCACCCCCTGACCCTCAGACAACTGAGCAACTTTGTAATCAGGACAGGAATCAAAACACTTAGAGATAACGAAGTGGCTCTAACTCACAGTGTTAATTCTTTGGTGTAGAATTTAGGAATGAACTATATAATCATCATTTAAAACAAAATATGTGTCATTTAAGTCACTAAAAACATACACAGGATTTCAGCATATTAGAATATGTGACATATTGGCCCTGGGGTATGATTTGAAATTTTCAATTGATGGTAGATTTGTGGTTTTAGTTTGAAAGGAATAAGAGAATTTGATTAAGTTAGCCAAGAGTGTTTGATGGTTTAAGAGAGCTTGATGTGTCCACCTGTACATTTATAAGAGGTAAATGCTTAGAAGGAATTGGCTTGTTGGGTTTGTAAGTCTGTCCTGACAGAAATATGAAGTCCTTTGAACATATTAAATTTTGAAACAGAGTTTTAAAATGCTTTAGGGAATTTAAGAAAGTTTCTAAGTTTGGTTGATTACTTAGGTGAATCTCATTTGTTTAACTTGAAAACTGATTTTCAGCATTAAAAACTGAGCATTGATTTATACAAAAGTTATTCTAAATAGTATTTTCTGAGACAAAGTCTTCACTAAAATGTTTTATTTTTAATCTAAATTACTATAAACCTCAAATAGGCTCAGAAAGGTGTCACATTTTGCTTTGAAATAAAAGTAGGGTTGTTTTATTTTCTTGAATAGCCACTGGAAGTGAGAAAGAATAATCCCAACATTGCAGCTCCTTTTAAAGTCCCTACTACACTGAAAACGGTCTTCTCTAGTACAGCATCTAGGTTGCAATCATTCAACTTACATACAACAACAATGCAATAATGATATTTTTAGCAGTTGGGTTTTTAAAAGCATGCCCCCTGGCATGTCTAATCAGTGTTTTCTACATGGCAACCAAAAAGCAATTTATATTCTGGCTCTTCTCTGTGTCTACTTGAAACCTGAAGGCTCGGCACTTTACTTACATCATTGCCAAGAGTCCTTGGACCTGACAGCTAAGACCACTCCATTTCTAGATTTCTCCCCCTTGAAGCTAGAGAGAAAAGCAATGGCTTCAAAGCTAAAAGCTCTTTAACATGAGAAGGGCTTAGCACCCTGCGTACACAAGGCTGGGGCTCCACATACATGGGCCCCTATTCTTAGGCTCTAGCCTCAAGCCTTCACTGCATTACTCCTTCAAAAGAAAAAACATGGCCAAGACTGGGAGGCCAGGAGCCCTGGGAGGACTTCAGACGGCATCTCTAAGGCTTAGAAGATGCGGCTCTATGGGTTCACGCATAACCTGCCTTCCCTGGTTATATTCAGTCATTGGAAGACCCATGCCTGGCACAGTAGAATGCTTTTTAGTCCTTTTTTTCAATTCCTCTCCTTTGATTTTCCCTGTGCCCATCTGGAACCCCTGTCCAGCCTGTCAAAGCCCCTAAGCTCTGTTTCAGGGACTTTAACTTGATCCCTGTACCCAGTGGACAATGAATGGCCCTCAAGGGGAATCCTTGACCTTCTTTGCCAAATTTGGGGTAAATGGTGAGAGGATCCACAGCTGCCATCCTATTCTTGAGCAGTTCCATGGTCAGAAAAGTTGAAATCGACCACTATGGGTACTTTCTGGCTCTACCTCACTGTCCAAATGTCCTTACCTCGGTCCCATTCCTGGGATCCCTTTGAACTGATTCTGAAGGCAGGCAGATACAGAAGCCTTAACAGAGATGTCAGGGGCTGCCAGGGACCTCAGGATTACTCTTCAAGATCCAGTGTCAATTTTACACAGTGAAGGAGTCAACCATGAGACATGTCAGGCACAGTGACACAGTTATCAAAGGAGTTTTAAGTTTGCCCTCCCTGACAAGAGCTGCAGCTTCAGGGTAGGGAGGGGACTCTTCAAGGTGGTAGGGCCAGCCAGACTCATGGGTAGGACTTGATGCAGCGCACTGTCTCTTCCAAGCAAGGTGACCAACTGTGGGGTTAAGCTCTGCAAGTCCTGCATCCTGGGAAATCTCTCAAACCCTGAAAATTGGGATGCTTTGACAGGTTGAGTAGTTAAGTGTAGTAGGATGACTTAATTTTGACAAGACCACAGAGGAGGCACCCAAATACCTTCTGAACAGATGATGTGTCTTCTATGGCCCTCCACTCTGGACAAAACCCTTTCCACTGACTCACTGCTCACCCCCCTCTCCCACGTGCCTGCCTCAGTGGGACACAGGGATGTGTCTGCACACCTGCCCTCCCTGACAAGAGCTGCAGCTTCAGGGTAGGGAGGGGACTCTTCAAGGTGGTAGGGCCAGCCAGACTCATGGGTAGGACTTGATGCAGCGCACTGTCTCTTCCAAGCAAGGTGACCAACTGTGGGGTTAAGCTCTGCAAGTCCTGCATCCTGGGAAATCTCTCAAACCCTGAAAATTGGGATGCTTTTGTTTCCTACCAATAAAAAGCCCTGAATTTCCCTCTTCTGTGGGAGTATTCAGAGCTCCTAAGCCCAACGAAGGGAGTGGCCTAGAAGTCCTTGAAAAAATGTGTCATTTGAAAACACAAAAACCTCTGTGTGAACAAAATTGTTCTCTGCAAAAGATGGAAGCATCCCTTGGGGCACACGGCAGCCATCCCCTGCTCAGTGGCAGATTCGGTCATCCGGTCGGCGGCTGTTTTGGACTCAGCCAGCATTTGGCTTCAAATCTGTTAAAGGAAAAGTTATTTGTCCTTCAGGCTGTGATGTTTTCATCCCCTTCTTTCCCATAACAACCTCCTCCTCGCCTAAACATGTGTCCCTCCACAAGACTCTCCTTTTGGCAGACGTTGTATTTTAAAAAAAGCTAATGCTGCCACAGTCACAGGCTGACATGGTTCCATTTATAGATGTCTTATCTAGGAGCCTTCAGCACCCCCGGATCCTCCCCTGGGGCCTGAGAGGCTCGCACTCCCCAGCCCTGCTAGAGGAAGAGCAGGGTACAAGTGAGCCTCACACTTGTCCCTTAATCTGGGCTTCCCGCCAGGCCCCTTGCCCTGGAACAATGTTGGGAGACGTTGCTGTCCCAACTAGGAAGTTTGCTACTGGCACCTAGTGGGTAGGGGTCAGGGATGCTGCTAACACACCCCGCAATGCTAGTAGGCCCCCATAGCCAAGAATCCACTGTCAGGAGCGTTGATGGGATGAAGGCTTTCTTGGAGACTGGTCCTTCAGCCTTAGGGGGCTTTGAGGACAACATGGCCCAAAGCTTGTACATTCGTCATGATCTCTAATGAAGGCTGAGAAAACCACCTTCCTTTTAGAGAAAGACGGAAGAGCATATGACTTAAAAGCAAAACATTCTTGTCCATGGAGGAAAAAAAAATCCCCTCCCCATCCCAGGTACCAGGAAGAATTAGTGTCCAAGAAAGGCTGTTGACGGTGGCACTAGGGACACTAATGATCTCACAGATGGTTGTGCGACCCCTCTCTCTGTCATAATTGTATGTCACCCCATGACTAAAAGAGAAACAAGCTAAAAGGATGTTGTGCAGGGCACAGTTTTTAGCACAATACTGAACTCTGAGTTTTCTATTTCTGTTTTGTTTTTAAGATTTTTTTTGAGAATTTATTTGAAAGAGAGAGCATGAGCAGGCGGGAGAGGCAGAAGCAGAGGGAGAAGGAGAGAGAGAATCTCAAGCAGACTCTAGGGAGAAGGAGAGAGAGAATCTCAAGCAGACTCTACACTGGAGCAAGGAGCATGACAGGGGGCTCGACCTCGGGACCCCAGGGTCATGACCTGAGCCAAAGGTGGAGGCTTCACTGACTGAGCCACCCAGCTGCCCCCTGAACTCTCTTTGGAACACTTTGAAAACTCACTGTAAAAGAAACAGTCTATGGATATGTCCACATAATGACCGGTTCAAAATGTTCCTAGCAGTATTATTCATAGTAGCTAAAAACTAGAAACAATCCAAATGCCCGTCAGCTGATGAAGGGATAAACAAAATGTGGTCTGTCCGTACAACGGAATACGATCCGGTAATAAGGGGTGAAGTGCTGACACAGGCCATAACCCGGATGCACCTTGAAGCATGATGCTAAGCGAACAAAGCCAGATACAAAAGACCATGTATTATACGATTCGACTAACATGAAATGTGTGGTTATTGTTGTTGTTTTTTTGTTTGTTTGTTTGTTTTTGTTTTTTTGTTTTGTTTGATTTTTTTTAATTTATTTTTTATTGGTGTTCAATTTACTAACATACAGAATAACCCCCAGTGTTTTTTTTAACAAAAGGCGAATCTATAAAAATAGCAGATTGGTGGTTGCCTGGAGTTGTGAGAGGGAACAAGAGCAGAGATTTACTCCAATGGGCATGCAGGGTCTTTCTGGGACCCTAGTGGAAATGTTGTACAATTGGATTTGGTGACAGTTGCACAGCTCCATAGATATACTAAAACTCTCGAGTTATACATTTAAAACAGGTACATTTTATGGTATGTAAATTATACCTCACTAAAGCTCTTACCAAAAAATCCATTAGACTTGCAAGGATCATTTTTGCCGGTATTCAGTAGAGAATGTTATAGATAGAACACTTCAGGGTAGCCTGGGTGGCCCAGTGGGTAAAGCATCTGTTTTTAGCTCCGGTCATGATCTCGGGGTCCTGGGATCGAGTCCCACACCGGGCTCCCTGCTCAGCAGGGGAGCCTGCTTCTCCCTCTCCCTCTTCCTCTCCGTCTTCCCCTCCCTCTGCTCATTCTCTTTGTCTCAGATAAATGAATAAAATCTTTAAAAAAAAGAGAGAGAGAGAGAACCCTTCACCGTGTGGGGTGGGGACATCATATCCTAGTCCAGATTCCACCTGTAATTACCTGAATTACTGAAGACAAGACACCGATATGTTCCTGGCTGCTTCCCAAACTGTAAAGTGATGGGAGCCCTCAGGTTCTGTGTCTCTCAAGCTGTGAGATTTGGTTAACGGACTACTCATATTTCAATAGGAAGAGCAAATCCAGCTTGACTCATGGGCCTGCGTCATTGCTTTAGAATCATCAAACCGTGTTTGAAGTTCACTTTGGTTTACAGGAGTGAGTGCCGGGGCCCAGTGAGTCAGGCCCCAGACCACGTACATAGCTGACACACTCTCCGTCCCAGGCTCACCCTGTTAGCGCTCAGGAGGGGCTCTCCTTCCAAACTGCGTCTCACAGAGTCACAGAGGATGTCTGCAGCTGGCCAGGGAAGGACCAGGGCCACGGTGGGCTCTCTCCTCTGACCTCCTCAATTCTCAAGCAGGTACACAAATGGCAGAGGGGGCTTCTCTTCTGCTTCTAAGTCGGGCCGTGGTGCCACTTCCCCCACGTTGGATAACAGCCTTGCTGTTGGCATCATAAACTCGGACCCTACTGCCTGCCTCACCCTCATCAAGCTGCAGGCAAGGAAGCAGGGTCATCCTTGGAGAACTCCCACCTTTTCAAAGGATCAAGGACTATAGCCCCCTTGCCATCGCTCTATTCCTGCATGCTCAATGAGGAAGCAGGAAAAGTCCACACCATGTATCTGGAGGAGTCCCCAGGCAGCACTGTTCCCACCCTCACCACTAAGTCTCATCAGGTGGGCTAGGTCACTAGAGCTTCCATATGCAGCTGCCCAGGTTGTTGACTGTACAACAAAACCCAGTCAAGGGGATGGAAGTCAGAGCTGAACTCCATTCTATGTTCTGCTTGCTAAGTTCAGTGCCCCCATGTAGGATGATGCAGAGGAGGAGCACTTTTTTCTAATTTGAACAAAGGCACTGTAGGGACCAGGGGGACCCCTGCGCATTGCTGTACCACTCTACCTGTGGAGCATCAGACCTTCCCTCCCCAGTGTCCTCTGGACTTCAGGAACAACTGCTCCTGCCCTCTCCGGCTGCCTCGGGATCGGTGGTTGAGCAGGGCCTGGACGCCTCCTGGCTGACCCAGTTCCCATCCCAACCTCCTCCCCTCCCAAATGGCCCCTAATTACCTCTTTCTCCTTCAGTCAAATACAAAAATCCTCATGTGAATTTTTTCAAATAACCATGCCTCTCGGTCCAGCTGAGATCCCTTCATACTGCAGAGGGACACCTGACCAGGGCCCCGTGGGACCGGAGGGCAGAGCACCTCGCTGGTCCTTGATCCGCATCACCAAGTTGTGAGATCCTTGCAGGACCTCACGGGACAGATCCTACTCTCCCTATTTCACAGATGAGAAAACTGAGGCTCACTGTGAAGTAGAACAAGTCACGAAAGCCTCCCAGAACTCAGGGTAGTGGCAGGTCTGGCTCTACGTCTCTCCTAGACTCCCCAGTATGCTCTAGGATTCATGTCCCTCCCTGCTTTGCCTCTCAAAACCCCACTCCTACATGTGCCCTGCTCAGACGATGCCTTGTCCGCGCTCACCTTCACAGTCAAACTGTACAACCGGGCCTCTCCTGTTGAGCCTGCTTTCACCTTCCCTTCACTGTGCATGTGCTTGCTTCTCACTATGCTCTACCTATTTTTTTCTTAAAGATTTTATTTATTTATTTATTTATTTATTTATTTATTTATTTATTTATTTTAGGGGAGGGAGAAGGACAAGCAGACTCCATCCTGAGCAGCAAGCCTGACTCGGGCCTCAATCCCAGGCCCTGAGATCATGACCTGAGCCGAAATCAAGAGTTAGATTTCAACCAACTGTGCCACCTGGGGCCCCACCCTCGAGTTACTTTTGATGGGCATCTTTGCAGTGATTTCAAATGATGCCAAAGACAAAGTCCTTTCATAAGAGATTTTGGAAAGCCAATTTTATTTTACTGGCCCCTATGTATGAGCAGCCAGGAGAGCTCTGTACATCTGCTTTTCTCAAATATACCTTCTCACTGCATAGAGAGAAGAGCACTGGTCTTCCTTCATATCCTTTTTAGGTCTTTTAAAAAAGTGGGGGCCACCCACACTCAAAATATTTTCCAAAATATAGTCCCTTCCACTCCGAAATTTTCGCCCATATCACATATAGTATAAACTATTTCAGCAAGCATCAGTGACTATCACATCCCTCCATTCATCTAACACAATAGTCTTCCAAGCAAGGAGAGACACTTGACCAGGTGGCACCACATCAGGAGGATGAGCTAAGAAGGCCCAAAGTAACTACATCATGAGCCAGAGGGTCCAGCCTTTGTGCCAGCAGGTGACCCACAGTTAGCATAGAGCCTGTTGTTTCAACGAGAGCAACAAAGAAGACATACCCATCGGGAAACAACAAATTATTTCTTCTGCTGAAATAATCCAGCCGGGTCTTTTTATACCATGTTACTTCATGAATCCTCTGAAATAATTTGCCAGTTACTGATTACTAAATTAGGGGGCATAATTCTCCTAATTAAGCTTGTAAGTCCAAGAAGAAGAGGAGAAAGAAAGAGGCATCTTGTGGCATCTTTTGCTGAGTTTTAAAGAAACTGGAGACCTGTTCTTGCCCAACGGTGAGCGCCAGATCCTGAGGGCCATCCCAGCCTCAAACGAGCCAACAGCTGTTTGTGCTCAAGCACATTTTCCTCTTGATGGCATTTTGAGGATATCATAAACTTCCTGACACAGTATTTCAGTGGAAATGTTTTGTTTTAAGATTACATTGTTATCATAAAAATATCCAACAAGCATCCTGAATATGGGTTGGCCTACGTGAGACAGAGATTTAGCCCACGGGGAAAGGGAGAAACTGCTCAGGGGGGCCTGCGCACACAGCCCTGGCTGCGAACCTTATGACAGACCAGCTTTCACTCCTCCTTCGGCCTGCCTCCTCGGAGTACTCCCAGCATAGACCAGAGGTTTAAACTGGGGGTAATTCTGTCCCCCGAAGGATGTCCGGCAGTGGCTGAAGACGTTTTTGGTTGTCCCAAACGGGGATGCTAATGGCATCTAGTGGATAGAGGCCAGTGATGCTGTTCAACATCCTGCCACACACAGGACAGCCCCCAGCAACAGAAATATCCAGCCCCAAATGTTAGTAGTATTGAGGCTGAGAGATCTGGTGTAGACAGAAGATAATTTTATCTAGGTTCACATCATCGTAGATGAGACATGTTTTCTACCTATGCTGAGCTTATAGTCTATTGAGGGCAGACACACAAACCCATATTTCCAATGTAATACAGAAGTGTTCTTCAAAACTGGGGGTGCTGTACCGGAGACTCTATCTTGTCAAGAATAAGGGGGAATGTACTTGACATAGTCAAGGACAAAGAAAGGGCTTGTCAGAGAATTTAGGTCTGCAGTGGATGCGTAAGAACTGGCCAAGTATAGGACAGGAGAAGGAGTCAGCAGATGTGTGGATGCCTCCAAGCAGCTCTGCTTTACCAGATGGAAAGCAAGGGGATGGAATGCAGCTCCTGCAGTACTTCGGATGGATGCCAAGCTTGGGTTTTGTCAAGCAGGTCATCATTGTGAGGGTCGTGACTTAAAGGTCATCATCCTGATGCCTGGGTGGAGAAGGAATATGAGGAGAAGCTTGGAGCCAAGGAAACCAGGTGTGCAGTTACAGCAGGGGTGGGAGAGAAACTGGTTACAGGTAGTGGTTAGGGAGGCTCAGAAACAAGAAACAGGAGGGTAAAGTCTTGATGAATTTGCACATACCTAGTAAAGAAATGGAAGGTTCTAGAATGACCTCCAAAATTCTGGCTTGGATGACTGCTGCTTCCTGTGGACAACTCCTGAGACTTCCTGATCTGCTGTTGGTCCCTTGGTCTCCTCATCTCTAATGACCTTTCTTCCCTTCACCTCGGCCACCTACACAATAGTCATGCCTTGTCATGGCCAGAAATTTTGATCAGAACTCCTGATTCCCATCATCTATTATTAGACTTCTTCTTCTTCAGCTTCTAGAATATTTGTTCAGCACTCTTCATGCACCAAAGCATCTAGTCTTCTCATGTAACCTCATCCACTGACCCTCTACACTTTTCACTTCCCTGTATGTCTGGCTTAGAGTCCTTCATCCACTAATAAGAACCACCACCTTGATCACATCCTCCAGTCTTGTCTTCTCTCTCCCTTCATTACCAAGGCCTATCAGGACCTTCATCCTTACATAGGATCTCTCTGTTTTCCTTCCTATAGCTGCGTGTGAATCTATAATCGTCTCAAAATAAAATGTTTGATTAAAACACACACACAAACCTTAATCCTGGATGATGCCAACTATCTGACATGCCCACAATTGAACAACTAAAGCTATTGGATATACAATCAGGCTGATTCATGATCTTAAACCTTCCAAGGAGCCTCTCCTTCACTCATCCCTGATTTTTATTATTGATTCACATGTGTGTGGAACCCATGTGAACCACAGGTTGATTTTTCTTTGGTCTCTGCAACAGAGACTTTTTAACACTTTTAACACTTTTAGCATGTATGCTAGACAAAGCTAAACTCCTACCAATCTTCAAAGGACCCAAATCTGTCTTCTTCCGCCATCCAAAGAAACTTCTCTCGACAAGGCCACCAAAACCTTCATCTGTCAAATCCAGAGGAAGTGAGTGAGAATATTACTTGATTTCTCATTACTATTTGGCTCATTCCCATCTCGGAAAACATTCTGCTCTCTTAGCAGAGTCCACTATGGCAGGTTATGAAAATTTCAGCCTGTATGAATATGGACATGGAGCCATTCTTTTCTACTTATTTTATGCTGCATGAATGGGAAGAAATACAAGTGCTTCCCCTCACCTCCAGGGGAGGTTAGAAGTCTAGGCTTCCCTCTTCTCTGTGGAAAGGCAAATCATCCATACCTTCACTTGTTCTGGTTCTGAGTTTAATGAGCCATGACGAGTAAGAAGAAAGTAGGTTTCTAGGTATTAGGGGGTGTAAAGAGGGTAGGGGAAGAGGAAGCACATGGAACTGGTGGAGGTAAGGAGGCAATGGAGAAATTGCTACCAGATGGGACCCATGGTAGGGATGAGCTGATATCTGGGAACTGGTGAGAAGAGGGAAGAGCCACAATCCAGGCAGCCCTGGGAAAGTGAGCCCATCAGAGGCCCACAGCAAGGAGCATTGTTTGAGTGCCCAGGGCATCATCAAGAGCTGAGTCTTGCCTAACAGTCATCTAGGCTTCTTTCTACAGAGAATTTTCTGTACATGGATCTCTTCCATTTGTCTGTACATGGATCTCTTCTATTTGTCTATACCTACACCAGAGAGAATCTTTTCTGTCCACACCAGCACCTTACACACTGACTCACCAAATTATGCTCCAAGACTATGTCTGTTTTCCATCTCATGACTCCATGTTTTAAGAAGCCCCATAAACCTAAAGCATGAAGTCTGGTCACAGAGTGGGTGTTATCCTCCTAAATGTAAAAAGTAAGAGGGACAAAATATATAAGCTCTAGGGCCACAAGATAGGGCAAGTGTTAGTGTCCCTTGTAGTTTGGTGTGGACCTGGGCCGTTTTAATAATATGAGAACAGAAATGATGAATTCCATTATAGGCTGAACTGTGTCACTCCCAAAACTCATATGTTGAAGTCCTAATCTGCCATACCTCAGAATGTGAACTTATTTGGAGATAGGATCTTCATGGAGGTAATCAAGTTAGAATGAGGTTATTAGGGTAGGCTCTTATCCAGTATAACTGGTGTCTCATTAAAGGAGGACATTTGGACACAGATGAATGGAGGGAAAACTATGAAGAGATAAAAGAGAAGATGCACATTTACAAGACAAGGAGAGAGTTCTGCAGCAGATCCCCTTGCTCACAACCCTACAAAGTAACCAACCTTGCCAATGCCTTGATTTTGGACTGCTGGTCTCCAGAACTGAGAAAGAATAAACATCCATTGCTTAAACCACCTATTCTGTGGCACTTTGTTACAGCAGCCCTAGCCAACTTAGTACCACTTCCAGCTCATAACCCCAGGAAGGAACATGGGTGAACTTACTGGCTCATTTCCTTTTCTGCCCACCTGGAGCAGCTATCTTGGATCAGACATGGAAGCTACATGTTGATTTGGCAGAGCCATACCACTGTTGACAGAGCACCCTCGACTGATCCCCTCTAGACTCATATAGAAGAAAATCTATCTTTTCTAAGCCACTGTGTTGGAGTCTCTTTGTTACAGTAGCTTAACCTGTGTCCTAACTTATACATCTTGCACACAGGCCATGGCTAGCCGTAAACAGACTATCAGTACTATCATTACTTACATCACAGTCCACTACATAGACTTACATTACTGCCAAGGAAAGCTTAAAAGTGAACTACACTTGACCAATCATCATTATTATACATTATACGTCATATTTATAAAGTTTAAAGTGCATTTTGTCATATCTCTTGCTGTCTCCTAAATCTCCAGGTTCATTATTTCATCAACTCTGACTTACATTTTCATTGTCGACTGCACTGCCCTGCCTGTTTGCAAACCACTCAACACATCTCTTCCAAGATATTTCCTTCTTATCCTTCAGCCATGATGTTCCCTTTATTTTACTCCAACCTGGTTTTCAAGTTCAAAATGCTTTCTGGAACACAAGTCTGACACTGCTCTATTTTTCTTTCCTTTTCAACACAGGCACAGCTGGATGTGACTCAGCCATCCTCATTATAGGTAAGCACTTTCCCGAAACACTAGTCTACCTCTACTCTGATGTCTTTTGCTCTGCAGTAAGAACCCCTTGAAACAGGAAGGACTTCTTCCTGAGGTAGGATTCAGAGGCAATGAGATTCAGCTAGAACATTTTTGGCCTTTTTTTAACATTAAAATTCAGATCCATTGTTAATTGATATCTACATGCTTGACTTTTCTTAATCAATAGAAGTGAAAGAAAAAGAGGCAAAAAATATACTAGTACAAAATGCTAATTAAATTCTGTCTTACTTTAAGGAAACTCCATGGCAAGAATTTTCTCTTATCTAAGCTGGAATATATGAGTGAAAATTTGGAGACATCAAACATGGGTTGCTTCAGGGTTTTTATTATGATCCATTCCATTGTTCCTGACCTCTTTCTCAAGCAAATATCCTATGAAAGTTCACACAGAGGATCCATTCTACATTCCAGATAAAAATTAAAACTCACTGAAGCACTTGTCTACGGATGCAAACTTTTCAGCCAGTCCTACATTCTGTTTGGCTCTAGAATCAAGGGTAACATGGATACATTTGAATCATTCAACCATGACATAACTTACCTTCCCTATGATCTACTTTTACTCACAATATTTTAGCCTATCAATGGACTAAGCAGAAAAGAAAAATATGGAAAAAATCATACTTCTTTCCCTGGCTTTGGTCAGAGAAAGAGTGTGTGACCTTGGGAAAAGAAAATATCCTTCCCGTGACTTTGCTTCCTCATTTGCAAAACAGGGAAAACAAAGTCCCATAATTTACTAATAAATTATCTCATTACTGAGTGTAAACATTGTTATTGTTTAGCATTTATTTCTGCAATCTGTCAGGACATTTTGAAATTCCTGCATGAAATATATAATTTAATGCAGTGTTTCTCCTTCTCCCTTTACATGGCATGTCGGAGGAGGCAAGACAGAATGGGGAACACATGGGCGATGTAAATGAAACGCTCTTTAATTTATTTTGAAGTGGAAAAAAGGAAAGGTAATTAAGCTTCCTAAAATCCTTCAAAAATAAACTTCCTTTAAAGAAGGAGAAGGAAAGGAGGCCGTAACCGATCAAAGTGGTATATCACATTTCTTGACACTGGAGATGACGAGTGTATTGGGATACCACCAAAGAGTTAATGTGATGTGATCCAAAGATGTTATAGGATGGAGAAGAAGCACCAGAAGTATGGAGAAGATGCTTGTCAACATCCATGAAAAAAACTCCATGTCTGGAGCCTTGGGATCTGATGACAACTAGTATAAGTGACTTCTCTTTCTCTCTCTCTCTTCTTCACTCACGTACAACTAAATATACAATACAATACAGCTTATTTTCTGTGTAATGGCAAAAGGTCAAGATATCAGTTTAAAACCACAAAAAGCGGGGTACCTGGGTGGCTTAGTCAGTTAAGCATCCGACTCTTGGTTTCAGCTTAGATCATGATGTCAGGGTTGTGAGATGGAGCCCCAAATCTGGCTCTGAGCTCAGTAGGGAGTCTGCTTGAGATTCTCTCTCTGTGTCTCCCTCTGCTCCTCCCTCTGCTACGTGCTCTTTCTCTAATAAAATACAATAAAATCTTTTAAAACACACACACACACAAAGAGAAGAGAGAAAGCTATACACATCTGCAGACCCCTAGTGAGAGAGTGCCCCCACTACATATGCATGCTAGCAAAGATAGCAGAGGCTCCATAGCAATTAATAATGTCTCAAGAAGTCTGTATTGTTTGTTGCTCCCTGGTAAAAACAAACAAACAAACAAACAAATGAACCTTAGTAGAACAAAGACAAACATAAATATGAATATTAACATCCCACATAAATTGTTAGCTTATTGTCAGGTTACATTTGCACACTAGTTACTAAACTCCACAAAATGAACATTTTGGGGGTTTGTTCCAAAATTGTTCCCTCTTCATGAAGCTCAGGCTAAAGGAAATCAATATTTATTTCCCAGGATTCAATACTCCCACTTCCTTGGAAATTATACACATGAGAAGGGGCCACCCTTTTAAAGTCATTAACGTTCTTAAAGTCTACCCATCATAGAAACCAGTATTTGTATCCTTTTTTACTATACATGTATACTTCAACTCAGCAATGTAAAGGAATCCTACTCTAAGTTGATCATGAAATTAACTCTTATATGTCAATGGGGATGAATTGATCAAGGTGTAAATGTCCTCTCTCAAGGGTTATATATTTTTGTTGTAAAACAAAGTAATACATTTCCATCGAGTGAATATTTTGTAATCTATAATTTATCAGTTGTCACCAGTTTTGATTATTTGCTTTCCTCTTTTTCAACATGATTAAATATGAATATGTTGTTTTATTCAAGCACATTAGTTCTGAAAAGATGGTATACCATGTTAATCTGCCCATAAAATAACATACTACTATGCAGGATGAACCATTACAATTGGGTTTTTGCTCATCGTCTTTCAAACAAAGACAGTAAGAATTTGAAACATTCTATTGTTAAAAAAAGGTTTTAAAAACCAAAATAAGCATGAAACAATAATCAGGAGTGGAGCAGAATTAAAGCACAACATAAAACCCCTGTAATAAAAACAGCCTTGAGTCACAAATAAGCATAAATTGAAAAATCTATTGTTTTTCTCTGTAGACATTTCTCAAGATAATGACATACCACCACTCATAAGAGATGCTTATCAGAAATAGTTGGAAATAATTCTTCTCAGGGAAAAACATTTCATTACTAGGTGGTGAAAAGCAATATAACTACAGGCATTGTAATCAAGTTCTCTTGGTCTGTTGAAAAGTTTTTAGTAAAAGGTGCCCACAAGTATGAATGAGAACCGAGAAACAACAAAGAAGTTCATGATTTTAATGATTATAATAATGTATACATTTTAAATATAATTTTCTACCAAGCTCATCATAATTCTTAAAGTTGAAGCTTAAATTAAAATATGCAAAAGGGACACCTCGATGGCTCAGTTGGTTAAGCGTCTGCCTTCTGCTCAGGTCATGATCCCAGCCAGAGTCCTGGGATAAAGCCCCACTTCCCGTTCTCTGCTCTGGAGGGAGTCTGCTTCTCCCTCTGCTCCTCCCCTGCTCATGCTCTCTCTCTCTCTGGCTCTCTCTCTCAAATAAATAAATCAAGTTTTTAAAAAATAAAAATAAAAAATCAAGTTTTAAAAATAAGTAAATAAAAACATAAAATAATAAAATGTGCAAAACAAATGTTTAAGTTGAAATACACCAACACAATAACAGTGGTTAACTTAGGGTAGGTCTGGTTAAGGGCCATTTTTAGCTTAATTCTCCAGAGTTTCCACATTCTCTATAATCTGTAGTTAATATTTTCATAATAAAAATGTCAATATCATATTGAGTTTTTCCAAACTTACTAATATTTTCACTATCTCAATAGTTTTGCCCTAAATATGGCACTTTATCTATGTGAGTCAAAGTCTTCAATAAGATTCTGAGGTCTACAAAAGTAAGCAGAACATCATGAAAATTACTTTCAACCCACAGGTCCCAAGCCAAAGGAACATGTCCTATTAAAACTCACTGTGGATGAGCTTTAATATCTGTAAAAACATCCTCTTCTCCTAGAAAAATATACCCCAAACTGAAAAACAGCAGTTGTCTCCATGGAGATGGGAGTGCGAGTGGATTTTACTTTCTCTTTTACGCATACCTATTTTTTTTATATTTCTGTGTTGCTTTTATTTCTATATTTCTTCTATTAAAAAAAAGCTTCCTGTTTTCCTTGAAAAAGTTTGACTTTTTAATGAAAATCCTGCATGATTCACAAATGCACACATTTTCTGATTGCACAATGGGAACCGATGCAGAAAAAATTAATCTTTGAAACTGCAAACTGAAAAGAGTTTAAGAAGTCACTGAGGTAATGAGTTGGGGTTTCTTTCTGGAGTGATGGAAGTGTTCTAGAATTAGAGTAGTGACAATTTCACAACCTTATGAATATACTATGAATTTTACCCTCTGTGAATTAGGTATCAGAAAATAAACAGAAACAAAACAAAACCAGAAAGCACTAAGGAAGGAGCACTGATTTAGGGCTGAATTATCTGGAACTGTTAACCACTATGTTTCCTCCCAGCCCAAAAGTAGAAGATGAGGGGACAGACACTGGACGCTTGAGACAACCAGCAGAGGCCATGGTTTTCCTAAGGCCATCTTACCCATGAGGAGGACTTTTCTTTAAATCAAATTGCATCATACAGGGAGATATTTTTGGCTATACTCAAGAGAGACTCTTAAGGAAGACATTTTCTTACCTCACCAGGACAAGAAACATCCTCACTGGCTTGGAGTTGGGGATGTTTGTGAAATTATCCCTGAGATATGATCACCCCAAGCCTTTCATCACTCTCTGGAACTATGTGGATGCCTGGATCAGCTGGCTTTTGTGAAGAATAAGCCATCCCCAAATGTAGTGACTGAAAACAATAACATGATTCCACAGGTCAGCCTTTTGGGCTGAGGCTCAGCTGGGCTCATGCAGCATCCATGTTCAGTGGCCTGTCAGGTAGGTTAACTGGCTGTGAGCTGGGCTGACAAGGTGAGTGGGCCACATGTCCTTCGTCCAGCAGGCTAGCCCAGGCTTGTTCACACAGGGCAGCCTTCTGAGAGAACAAGAGAAGCATGCAAGTCCACTTCATCCACATTTTCCTGTTCTGATTGAGTCCCAAGGCCAGCCCAGACCCAAGGGGTGGGGAAGCAGGCTCCACTTCCTATAGGAGGTGAATCCTGGAGTCATGCTGCCAGACATGGGATACAGGGATGGGAATAATGGTGGCCACTTTTCAAGAACAACCAATACACAACTCTAGCAACAGAGACTAAAATTGTGAACACAAGGAAATAAATATCCAGGGGCTCTGAACTCACAGAGGTTATTTTCCCAGAGGAATGTGAGGCCCATGATGACTTAATGACTTCACAGCCATGTATCATTCAGAGAGAATGTGTTTTCACTAGGGAAAGCATCCCTGCGTGAACGGAAATACATCTGTATCCCTTACCCACTTCTCTTTAGAACACCTCAGTTACTGTTTCAAGTGGGTAGAAGGGAGCTTGCTCCAACAGAAAGGGGATTGTCCTTATGTGATTTTAGATGAGGGTTTCAGAGAGATCTGGAGAGGGTCGCTAGACCATTGAAGACATTCACTGAGTTCAAGTCAAGGGAAAGTGCTGGGGTTTGGCTCTTAATGCAAAGAACTATTTATGTGCTTGCATTCTCTGTCCCTCAAAAATGAGACTGCCAGGCCAGGCCATCTGTTTTCTCAGGTCCATTTCATGTTGCTTAATTTTATATAGTGAGGGCAAATAACTGGTAATACAAAATGATAAACTTAAGATAAAGAAGACCTGAACTTGCCAAATATCTCTGCACATCAGAATCATTCAGTAAACTCATTACAAATACTACTTCTTGGGCTCTACTCTAAGATACTATGATTCATTAAATTCAAGGGTTTAATGGGAAAGTAATTTTAGGAAGTGTTCCAGTTTGTTTGGGGGAGTTTGATTTTATTAAGTAAAAAATGGGGATATTTGTATCGGCTCCATCTGGTTTGAAGGGAAATACCAGTAGACATGGATGGATGTAGCATGTTGGTCTAAGGTGCATCTAAGCAGATCCCACAAATCTGGCCAATCACAGAAGTAAAAACCTGAGATAGGCAAGTATATATTGGGCACATCCCTACCTTACTTTCTAGGATCTCTACTTTGAGTCTTTTGCCATTTACTGATCACTTATTGAAATCTAGGATCCTCATGTTAGTGTAAGTGTACTGTAGGATTGCACACAGCTGCAAAAACCCCAAAACAGAATACTTTTTTAAAAATAATTTTTTATTTCCCTGGTGGCAAGCGATGCAGAGCATTTTCTCATGTGCATGTTGGCCATGTCTATGTCTTCCTCTGTGAGATTTCTGTTCATGTCTTTTGCCCATTTCATGATTGGATCGTTTGTTTCTTTGGTGTTGAGTTTAATAAGTTCTTTATAGATCTTGGAAACTAGCCCTTTATCTGATACGTCATTTGCAAATATCTTCTCCCATTCTGTAGGTTGTCTTTTTGTTTTGTTGACTGTATCCTTTGCTGTGCAAAAGCTTCTTATCCTGATGAAGTCCCAATAGTTCATTTTTGCTCTTGTTCTTTTGCCTTTATGGATGTATCTTGCCAGAAGTTACTGTGGCCGAGTTCAAAAAGGGTGTTGCCTGTGTTCTCTTCTAGGATTTTGAGGGAATCTTGTCTCACATTTAGATCTTTCATCCATTTTGAGTTTATCTTTGTGTATGGTGAAAGAGAGTGGTCTAGTTTCATTCTTCTGCATGTGGATGTCCAATTTTTCCAGCACCACCTCACACCAGTGAGAATGGGGAAAATTAACAAGACAGGAAACCACAAATGTTGGAGAGGACGCGGAGAAAAGGGAACCCTCTTGCCCTGTTGGTGGGAATGTGAACTGGTGCAGCCACTCTGGAAAACTGTGTGGAGGTTCCTCAAAGAGTTAAAAATAGATCTGCCCTACGACTCAACAATTGCACTGCTGGGGATTTACCCCAAAGATACAGATTCAATGAAATGCCGGGACACCTGCACCCCGACGTTTATAGCAGCAATGTCCACAATAGCCAAACTGTGGAAGGAGCCTCCGTGTCCATCGAAAGATGAATGGATAAAGAAGCTGTGGTCTATGTATACAATGGAATATTCCTCAGCCATTAGAAACGACAAATACCCACCATTTGCTTCGACATGGATGGAACTGGAGGGTATTATGCTGAGTGAAGTAAGTCAATCGGAGAAGGACAAACATTATATGGTCTCATTCATTTGGGGAATATAAATAATAGTGAAAGGGAATAGAGGGGAAGGGAGAAGAAATGGGTAGGAAATATCAGAGAGGGAGACAGAACATGGAAGACTCCTAACTCTGGGAAAAGAACTAGGGGTGGTGGAAAGGGAAGTGGGTGGGGGGTGGGGTGACTGGGTGGCGGGCACTGAGGGGGGCACTTGACGGGATGAGCACTGGGTGTTATTCTGTATGTTGGCAAATTGAACACCAATAAAAAATAAATTTATTGGGCAGCCCTGGTGGTGCAGCGGTTTAGCGCCACCTGCAGCCTGGGGTGTGATCCTGGAGACCAGGGATCAAGTTCCACATCGGGCTCCCTGCATGGAGCCTGCTTCTCCCTCTGCCTGTGTCTCTGCCTTTCTCTCTCTCTGATGAATAAATAAAATCTTTTTCTAAAAAATCTCTATTTTAGACAGACATGGGAGCTGAATTTCTATTGAAAAAGGAGAAACAGAAATTGTAGGACAAGAACTCCCTGCCATAATCAAACCTGTGTTTACAACCTAGAAAAAGTTTTAGGCACAAAGATGTTTATTGTAGAATTATTGATAATACAATTCACCCTTGAACACTGCAAGAGAAGAGAAAATACATTTACGATAATGTACTGTACTTATTTAAAAAAATCTACATATAAGTGAACCCCTGCAGTTCAAAACTGTGTTGTTCAAGGGCCAATTATGATAATAAATATTTAGAAAAACATTAAATGGTTAACCATAGGAAAGTCATTATGGTATATCATAATAAAGTAATATATAATAAAGTAATATATAAATAATAAAGTAATATATAAAGTAATAAATAATATATAATATTTTAAAAAGTATAAAGTAATATATAATCATCAGGAAGCATGGTTACCAAGACTACAAAATCATTTTCAGTTTGAGACCATGTCTAGCCTCTTGCACCCTCTCTCATAAATACCCACAAACACAAAAGCTCAAAGTACTAAGAACAGACTGACAGACAGACCAAATCTCCAATCTTGAAGGAAATAACCATAGATGGCACAAAGAATGATTAAGATAAATCCATCTAGGCTTAGTTCATGTCCAATTCAAACTCTACATTATGAAACAAATTCCTCCTAAAAATAAAAACAAAAGAGTAAAACAAGAAGTTATTTTCCGTCCTTCAGACATCTGTCCCAAACCACTGAACTAATTAGCATTTGGGCCCATAATCCCAGGCCACTCTGGAAGCACTGGGAGATGAACGGACTTTACTTGCCACCAACATTACTGCAGTCTCCTGCCATTGTCACATGTATCTACACAGAAATACAAATCTAGGAAACAACTTGGCAGGGAGTAAGGTGGAGGAGATGCCAGCAAAATCTCGGTGCTTCCTGGTTGATAATGTTTCAGGGGTAAAGCTTTATAGGTAGAGACAGGGAGTCCTGACAGCAGCACAGGCCAAGAATTGTAGTTTTTCATGTACTTTATTGGGTCTGGTGACAAGAAAACCACAAAGGAGGGGGTCTCTTGGGAGAACAGATGTACATTAGGTGAAAGACTTAGAGCCCGGGAATCCTAGCAGGAACTCCGCACATCTGTGGATTGGAGGAGGGATCCATTCATCTCACAAGGGGCAGAGAAGTCTCAAGCACAACACCCCCCCCCCCCCTTGCCTTCTCTCCTCGCAAGCACTGTACTGGAACAGCTGCTTCCTTGTTTGATCATGAGTATTAATGAAAACACCACCTCAAATCTGGAAAGATCAATACACGAACAGATCTTTGATGAAGCTTCTGCATTAGACAGCAAACCTTGCGGTTACTGTTCTTCAGTAGAATGAAAGAAGGCCTGGCTATTTTGAAATACCTGCAGAATACCCAGAAGTTAAATTGATCTGAGATGAGAAAACAAGAACCTGATAATAAAGGGGAGACGCCTGAATAGGATGGCAGGAGATTCAGGGTTCAATGCAAGGCTAAAGCTGCAAGCCAGGGAAACACCATCTACCTAATCACAGTGACGAGTGCGCCCTAACCAGACTCCTCTCTCAGAATGAAAGCACCCTCTCCACCCCCTCAAAGGCCTGAACTTGGAAACACAGAACAGGAACGGTACATGACTTGTGCATTTTTAAAATAACGATAAAACATCACTAAGAAAAGCAAAAAAAATGTGCACAAGACAGATTTTCTGTCTTTCTGGATTAGAAGACCTGCTAGAAAGGAAACGAGTCTCCCTCTGTTGGTGGGAGTGTAGAACTCTGGGCAGTTTGGCAGTAGGTCACCGTGCCTCCCAGCGTGTCCTCCTTGTTTCATCATCATCCGCATAGGGAGCCGTTTTAGACATTTTAGACATTTTTCTCCCTAATCGCCTCTCCTCGTGAGATTTGAAAACTCCAGGTGTGCTGAGTACCTGTTTATGTGCTGTACGTGTGTCTGTGGCTGTACTCTACACAGCGGCAAGACTTTTCCCACACATTCCCGCACAAATGATATCAGAGGCTCATGGATTTTCACATAGGCATTCTGTAGAAATCAGCTAAAATCATTTTCATCCTTAAGCTGTTATGACTTTGGCCAATGGGAGCACTTTTGAGCTTAATCCTATGCCCTTTATGTCCACCAATCTGAGAACCCTTCGTCATTTTCCAGAGTCACAAACCGTTCCAGCCTCAGCTAGTATCTTTCCTGGCCTGAAATAAGTCTCTTCTCTAAGGAGTCTCAATTACTTACAGAGATGAGTGGAGTTATAAGGCCAAGAGCTGGGTGGGTGGGGTGCTCACTACTGTTGGGGTGATATTGTTTCTAGGCCATTTCAGTGGTCAGAAATAGAAAACATACTTTAAAAATGGAGAAGGAAAGTACAGCACAGGGAATTCAGTCAATAATATTGTAATAATATTGTATAGTGACAGGTGATGACTGCACTTATCATGGTGAGCGCTGCATAAGGTATAGATTGTCGAATCACTATGTTGTACACCCGAAACTAATATAATACTGTACGTCAACTGTACTGCAGTAATCAATTTTAAAGTAATAAAACAAAATACTGAAGAGGTAAGATATTCTACTTATTTTTACCATTACAATGTTCTTAGCTTTATCCTACAATATTTATAAGATACTTCCTAAATAATGATACTAATATTAATAAAACCAGTAATTGAAGTTTGCGATTTTTATAATTCTTTTTCTTTAGATGTATCATACTAAAGATTGACACTTAGTACTATATATTAAAGTCACTTGAAATAATCCATTCTCTGTCACGCCGCCAATTTGACAATTATATCTGTTTCAATTTGCTTTAAAATTACTAATACCTTTATAAGTCAAAAGTTAAAACAATGCTAAAGGAACGCACCGAAATGTCTCAGTAGGTAACTATTTTCATGGGTTTCTTGTTTATTCTTTATTCTTCTACTGTTTGTTTTCATGACTATGTACAGAAGATTTAAGAATATGTCTTACTTATTCTGGCAAAGTTAACTTTACTAGACAGCAGAATTTTCATTTAATATGTGTTAATGATAAGTTAGCATCTCTTTAAAACCTATACAGGGTATCTTTTTTTATACCTAAGCAGAAGTTTGGTTTTGTTTTTTTGTGGTGTCTTTTTTCAGTGAGCTTGCACTAATTCTGATCTTAAAACATACTTAAAATTTTGTTTTATTAATGGACACATCTCAGCCCTAACCTAGTGTGTTCTCAAGGCAGCATTCAGCTTTTCCTCCTTTTGGAAACATTTTTGTTTTCCCTTCCATGGAACATACCCCTTGACTTTCCTGCCCCAGATACTCAGGCTCCTTTGAAGGCTCTCTTCTCACCATCTTTTAAATACCAGTATACTTCATGATCCTCCAGGCTTCTCTCTCTGCAGTCCTTCCATTGACAATCTAATCCACTCTCCTGGTTTCAATCTCCACCTATGTATTAGTGAATCTAAATTATGTAACTTTACCCATGACCTAACTCCTGGGCCCCAAACACACGTATCCAACTGCTCTCAGGCTGTCTCCATGACACATCCACACACACTGGACATCTAGAATGCACCCGCTTGAGTTCATCATCCTGCCCCCCTCCCTCTGTCCCCTAGTCTTCTTGGTGTCAGATATGGCACCTAATGGCCTCAGCATCAGACTTCCCTTGTGCCGTCACCTCCTCTCTTAGCCACCTTCAGGGCATGCTGATCCCAAATGCTCTCAATCCCAGCTGCTTCGCCGCATCACAACCCATCCATTTGGCCTGGCCCAGCCCCTCTGCTGGGGCAGACAGGCATCAGCTGTTGTCTGGGCCCCCCAATACCTCCTCACTGGGCTCCCTTCCAGGCTCCAGTTCTCATTCTGACTCAGTCTCCACACTGTACTTAGAATCATGATTTTAACACACAAACCAGATCTCAGCATTTCTCTGGTTTAAATCCAATAACTTATCCTTACAATAAAGTCCAAACTTTACCTATTTACACCCCAAACTAATTTATCCATTTACAAACAATTAGCCCCTCTACAACTCAGCTTTGCTAAACTTTTATTTTTAGAATTCCAAATATTTTCTAGTGCTTTTATATTTTTGCTATTGCCTCTACCTAGAGTATAATTTTTCTCCTCTACGCCTCTTTCAAATGCTTGGCTCATATTCATTCTTTAGGTCTCATCCTAATTACTACAACTGGGCCTGGGAATTATGCATCGTGAATATAATGTTAAATGTCCCCAAAGCACCAAGATGATGGACTGACCTGAGGTAGGCTCTTAATAACTGTTAGCTATTAATATTATTTAGGTAGTTCATGGGTAACAAGGTATTTTCCAAACAGAATTTTTCCTTAAGATCGATAACTTTGCATCTGATTAATCAATTACTTTTGATTTAATTTGATTTATGTCTTCACTCTTATGTGCTTGAAGCTAAAACACATGTGATTCCTGACTTGCAGAGTCATGTAGAGATAAGTTGGGGGGGGGGCAGAACTCATTCTGTATGATACAGTTGGATTCTAGAGCATTGTAAACAGCTGTCCATTCTTAAATGCTATAAATTATGCTTTATCATAGATTCATTTTGTCAAGCTTCTATAAATCAGAGATGATGTATCAGCCTTGAAACATCATTCTTAATAACAACAAGACCCCCAAACAAGTCATAGCCTTTTATTTTACTTCAGGTTGGTGGAGAATAGCTTTATCACATCTACCTGGCATACGGACCTTTCTCTGTCAGAACATTCACTATGAGACTGAGATTATAGAAGTGCTATGTCATGAATACAGAGGAAATGTGTTTCTGCATAGTGTGAGTGATAATTAGTGATTGATAAAGAACCTCAGCTTCATTAAGAGCTTGAAATAAATGCATTTATGTTGGAAGGTAAGCCAGAGAATATAAGGCTATATACTCCTAGGGGAAAAATAAATTACTGTGAAGTAATGATTGTTTAGCTAGAGGCTAAAATTTCTGCGAAAGCTCTGAAATAGAAATTTTTGAATAATCAAAAGCATTAAAATTTTAACTTCACCAGCTCTTGTTTTATTAACTCAGAGGTCTAAAAAATCTCACTGAAAACAAAAAATGCCAGACCTTCACCATTCCATAGCAAATGGGTAAGAGAAATAAGAATTGTGGAATGGGGAAGAGACCCAGAGATACCAGCTGGTTCTTCCTCTGAGAACATCTCAGGGTGTCAAGACTATCCTGTGTTTGCAATCACAGACAAGGAAAGTTCTCGTCCTCCAAAATCATTTATGTGATTCAAAATGAAAATCTCTTGAGGAACCATTAATTTCATTGGTTGTTGCAATTAGAATCCAGATATATTTCTTTTTCTGCTTTCAATTGCAAGGGAGAATAATGACTGCCAGTGATTTTTGTCTCAGTGCCCTGCTGAGAAGACAGAAAGCTGGTTCTGCTAAATCTCAGCTGAGGGGGCAGGCTGTGGGCCCAGGAGTGACAGGGAGCAGTCCCATCCCCTTCAGAATGGTCCAACTAGCTCAGGCAAGATGTTCTTCAGTGATTAGGACAGAGAGATATAGTTGAAGTGTAAGTCAAAACCATAGGCAGCACACCAGAAGGGAAAAGGGGACTCAGAAGAGACAGAGAGGGAAGCTTACCTGAACAACAGGTGTGCTAGCAGGGGGCTGTTATACAGACTACCACAGCTGTAGCCATGGAGGGACGTGGCTTGTAAGCGCACTAGGTCTGCTCAAAAAGTTCTTGAGGGATCCCTGGCTGGCGCAGCGGTTTAGCGCCTGCCTTTGGCCCAGGGCGCGATCCTGGAGACCCGGAATCGAATCCCACGTCGGGCTCCCGGTGCATGGAGCCTGCTTCTCCCTCTGCCTGTGTCTCTGCCAATCTCTCTCTCTCTCTCTCTCTCTCTCTGTGACTATCATAAATAAATAAAAATTTAAAAAAAAAGTTCTTGAGTAAAGACAGAAGTGGATTTGGTGGATGATTGATCGATCGATAGATAGATGATGGAGGTAGGCAAGGCACACATATAAGTATCAAACTATTGAATTATTGCTAGAAAATTCCTTGGTAGAAAACTTGCTGGAAGGCATCTGGAGGAGGCTATCTGACAATATATTCAGAGTCCTTGCTCTGGTATCTCTGGCTAACAGGGCACTAGCTCTGATGTCTCTTGCCTCCTTCTTCTCCAAGAGCATATTTTCATGGTCATAAAGATAATTTCATTTGATGCCTATTTAACACAGTTGAATTCAACTCTGTAGAAAAGCAAAGTGACTCACTCAAGCTGTGGCATCTTCCTTGAGGCTGCATTCACTCAGAGGTATAAGTTTTTCCAACACATTCCAATGCATGTGGATGTTTGAAAAATTATGCCGTGCTTGCGTGTCCTTGGAAAAAATCTAAGTTCATCTGGTAATTGGTCAAAATCACGGACTTCAACAAATAAATGGACTAAGGTCATGAAGAGACACTTAACAAAAAAAAAGAAACCAAACCTTATTAACAAGCACATAGAAAAGGGTGTGTGTGTCTATGTGTGTGAGAGAGAAAAAAAAAGAATTGAACCAAGTAATAGTTTTCTCTATCAAATTAGCCTGTAATTATAACATAATTATATAATTAAAATATAATATAAAATTATATAATTATAACTGCTGTAGCATACACTAGGAAGCACACCGCTGTTGAAAACGCAACTAGACAAAATTCTTTGGACAATATTATCCAAAAGGCCATTGGACAATATTATCGACAGACTCACACATGCGCATTTCCATGGACCTGGGAAGCCCAAAATAGGATTCTGTTAAGAAGAAATAGTGAAAATAGGGAGCAAAGTGTTATGTAAGATGTCTTCTACAGGGTTATGACTAGAAGCAAAAGATTATATAGCTGTATAAGCTATAGAATAATCTGGGGATCCCTGGGTGGCGCAGCGGTTTGGCGCTGGCCTTTGGCCTGGGGCACGATCCTGGAGACCCGGGATCGAATCCCACGTCGGGCTCCCGGGGCATGGAGCCTGCTTCTCCCTCTGCCTGTGTCTCTGCCTCTCTCTCTCTCTCTGATGACTATCATAAATAAATAAAAATTTAAAAAAAAGCTATAGAATAATCTCACAAAAGAATAATATGGAGCTATAAAATGTTTACAAAAATGATAACATTTAGAAATGCTTATTTTATTTTTTAAGATGTTATTTATTTATTCATGAGGGAGAGAGAGAGAGAGGCAGAGACACAGGCAGAGGGAGAAGCAGGCTCCATGCAGGGAGCCCGATGTGGGACTCGATCCTGGGTCTCCAGGATCACGCCCTGGGCTGAAGGCGGCTCTAAACCGCTGAGCCACCTCGGCTGCCCCAGAAATGCTTATTTTAATATAAATTTGAAATAACAGGATAGCAAATTGTTTAACATGCAACACTGTTCAGATTATTTTAAACTAGAGAACCATACGAAGAGAAAAATCCAATGAAAGATTAAAAGGTGATTTTGAGGGATACAATTATGCTTTTGCTTTTGTGTATGTGAATTCTTTGGCAATTTATAATTCTCTCTAATGAGTTTATTGCATTTTTTTTTTCAAAGCAAAACATATTAACTTTAAAGAACAGCTAGGCTTCTTACTAGATTCTTTTTTTTTTTTTTTTTTAGATTACTGTACTAGGTACTTTGTGATTTTTAAGAATTAGTTTTTTTCAGAAGTATCTCTGAAGAAGCAATTAAATCTAAGTTTTTTGCTAAAGCTTTTGCTGGCAGATCCTCTGCTAATTGTCCATTGTATGCATATTTCAACAAGTCATAGACCAGAATGACACTATTTCAGTGAGACTTTTTATTTCTTCGTGGAAGAAGGCAGGGCAGGATCACTGCATTCCCCTTTGAGAAGGAGCAAGTGTGAAACTCAGCGTTGTTTGGAAGCCAGTTTGCTTAGATGCAACTGCTCACATGAATGCGATCGTTTTTTTGTTTCTGCTTCATTAAAAAAAAGGGTGAGAGGGCTCAAGGAGGGATACACGGTGGTGGGAGGGGGCCCATCTTTCTCCCCCTCGTGTTTCTGCTGGAGAGCGTAACCACTTAAATGTGGAGTACTACTATGAACCTCTGGTCTCTCCTCTGCCGAGGCAAAATAATTCTTGCTCTTTAAACCTTTTCTCCCCAGTCTTACCAAACCAAGTGTTTAATTACATTTGGTACCCTTCTCTGATAGGTCTCTAGTCCTTCTTTAAGAACTTTCCGAAGAAAATTCTAACATGTTAGGAGAGAGCTCATAGGATCTCTAAGATGCCAGGAAATTCTTAGACTTATTTCCGTTTAACTCTGACATTTTTTTTTTTTTATGAAAAAAAAAATCGAGGCTGAGAGAAACAAAGTGCCAATGAGCATGGTGGCCAGTCTCTCCCCTTACTGTGTTGCCTACATGACCTGTTGCAAGCCCAGGGCACCCCACATTGGGCTCTCCTTCTCTCTCTGATCTACAGCCTACTCTGGGTCTGGTGCTCATCATTCACATATTTATGAAACAGAAGGGCAAAAAAAAAATGCATATCTTGCAGTCCACCGGTTTTCAACAAGATAATGAGCAACATCTCCCTCCCATTTTTTTGGACACACTCACATCCTTTTTATTCACAGACTGGAGAGGTTTTAACAGAATCCTTTGAAGGATAATTGTGCTTGTCCTGAAAGATGGTCTAAGACTCATGATTGAAAATAGCTATGCATAGATGTTAGCAATTTTACTAAAAAGACGAATCATGAATTGAGGCCAAAAGCAAAACTCCCAAGAAAGTGGTCATTTCTGCCATCATCTACTCTTAGCCAAGGTTCTCCCAGCAGCTACTCTGTACCTGAGGCTGGTTCTCTCCAGGCCTTCTCTGCGTGAACCCCCTCTTCTCAAGTACTCCTTGAAGCAGAGAAAGTTAACCATAGATATTCAAAGGGTCTCCCTTGTGGGACACGTTGCACACATGTAAGAAGCAAAAGTGAGCAAAACTTGTCGACGAAGGAAGTGATTCCATGCAAGCTGGCAGACTTTGAAATAAGATTAGTTGAAAGACATGAAAAGGACACAGCAAGCCAAAATATTGATAAAAGAATCGAAGGGCTTTAAAAATACTTCTCAATGTATAAAGCGGTTTTGAAACTTTTCCAACACTGTTGCTAGAAATATCCCCTGCTGCATAAGATTCTTCTTTGCAAGTTGTGACGAGACAAACTCACAAACTCTGTTAATTATAAGACGATAAAGCAGGATTACAAAAGATATAACCAAATAAATTAATATATGAGGTGTAAACACTTCCTTTGAGATCCTTCAAGGTGAGCCTTTTGCTATAGTGCGAAACTCCCTGGGGTGAAGCCAACGTACAAGCTTGGCCCCCAAAAAAGTAAAGCAGCAAAGCAGGGCATCTTAAGTGAGTGATTCCTGGATGGCGATTCCATTGTTCAATGTGAAGATTACTTGGCTCCCAACCAATGACCCCTAATCTCCACTGCATCTCCATCCCCTGGCCAGGAGCCCACAAATCTGTAGGAGCAGAGTCCCCTCACATGTAGAAAGAGGGAAGCAAGTGGAGCAGGGCCCAATTTAAGGCCCTCAGAGAGCAGACCCAAGAGCCAGAGTGCCAGGGTTCAAGTCCCCGGCTTGCTACCCAGCATTTCTACAACAACCTGCTTGCACTTCCTTTCCTGGAAAACGGAACCACAGAAAGCCTGCCTCGGAGGGTTACAGGAGTCCTGGTGGAGTCGGCACACACAGAGCCCCTCAACCAAACAGTGCCTGGCACACGAAGAAACCCAGAAACGCTAGCCGTTTCTGCGAATGTGCAGTTCCAGAAAAGAAAACTGTGCCTGGTAAGAACAGATACAAAAATACGCCCAGAGTACAGAGTTATTTATGTTAATATGTTCACACCTATGGATGAAAGTCTGTACAATGAGAAAAAAAATTAAACATTAAATACAGCAAAGCAACCACAGCAAATACTTGTGTTTTCTAGTTTCATCTCTAGACATTCCTCAGGGACATAGGTGATCCCTCTCTCCCCTGCATTATAAACATGACTGTCAAAATTAATCTGCGGTATTAGGGGTAGTGTTGACAGTTTCATCTCTATAAATGTTATTACTGTATTTTTTTCTAAACCCACAAACCTCTGCCCATCTTCTCCATCCAGAGGGAGAAGCACTTCTCCTCATCGATAGAAATTCAATTTGCTGCTCAAGTTAAGAAGCAGTAAACTTCTCTCCCTCTTGCTTTACTGCTGCTCTCACAATCATAAAACGAGCCTAATGCTTAAATGTTCGAAAGCACTTAATGTTTAATCGTTGGAGATTAAGTCTCCCTCGCGATGCCTGAGCTGCCTGGCAACAGGTGAGACGCTGATTGCCCGCCTGCTCCTAGGGGCAGGGCTGCAGCTCCGAGAAACATCTGCGCCCCTTTCAGAAGCTCATCAATGCCCAAGGAATGAAAAGTTTCCTTTCCCAAGGCAGTGGCAAGGTTCAAGGAGTCCGCGCAGAGCAGCAGCGGACCACATTCGGTCCAGGGATGGAGACACACGTGCACACAAGGATCTGTGATGTTCTGGGGCCCAAGGTCTGGCCAAGCCAGGGCCCCCGAGTGTCCATCCCCTGCGACCAGGAGGAGCCCCTCAGCCACCATCCTCTTGAAGTGGAGCAAGTGGACAGAGCCTCACGTGAGAAATGCCTCGCAACGGCCCGCTCCCCATTCATTCCATGTCATGTGGCCTAGACCCATTGGCAGCAACCCGCCGGCACTCCATGCCTATAGAATGTTTCCCTTTGTGCCTCTGAATCAGACCAGAAAACACAGGCAAAAGAGGGAAAGAAATAATTGCTTGCTGTCACCCATTCACTCTCTAACAGAGCCCATTTGGAAAGAAAGGAATTCAGCCCTAGTTCTCAGACGGGTGTTGACACCACGAATGACATCATATAGCCAGACCCTGAGCACCAACGAGGCTTCGTGAATGAACACTGCCAAGTAAGGACTGCGGTGCTACCACCATGGCTATTGCCCACTGAGCCGGGTCTCGGGAGCAAGGATCCTGAGTTCAAAGGATCCTTACCCCCCCACCCCCACCCCGCCACTGACACTCTGACATTGGGCAAGACCCTCTCTCAGTTACGGTTCTTTTTTATAAAAAGGGGCTCATGTTGCAGGATGATTATGCAGGAAGGATCATCCAGTAGGAAGCCAGCAAATGTTAGTTCAAGCCGATTCTAGAATAAATTCATCATCAGAGCCCTGATAAAGTCAGTTTTTTGTGTGTCATTTGGAGCTTCAACAGTGAGTAAATTCTATTATCATTAAATCCCTTTATACTCAGTTTCCCAACCCCAGCAATATTGACAAGTGGAGCTGAATAATCCTGTGCTGTGAAGGGCTATTCCATGATTATAGGAGGTACAGCAATATCCCTGACCTCTACCCACTAGATGCCAGTGCCATGCCTGTCCCCAAGTTGTGACAAACAAAAAATGTCTCCAGACATTGCCCCATATGTTTCCTATGGGGCAAAATTGCTCCCAGCTGAGAACCACCACCTTATATTATCATGGGATGCTAGGAAGTTGACAGCAAAAAATATTCTTTACTCCCAAAGACTGCATATTAAACACACTGAGATAACAGTAGAATCAGGAAATTGCCTTTTTTTGATAGTTAATAGTAACTTTTCCAGGTGATGGGGATTAAAGAGTACACTTATCCTGCTGAGTACTGAGTGATGCATACGATTGTTGACTCACTGTATTGTACACCGGAAACTAATATAACATGGCACATTAACTATTCTGGAATTCAAATAAAAAACAAACAAACAAATAAATAAGAAAGCCACTGCTTGCCCCTGGACCCGTAACTGGGGTCAGGCCTCAGCATGTTCCAGAGACAAAAGCAAAGTCTGGCCAGGAGGAAATGACTTACACTCAAAAAGAATTGCAAGATTTTGCCCATTTACATCAGAAACCTGCAGAATGTACATGAGAACAGGTTCTGATGGCAGGAGGCTAGGGAGCATGGAACACACACTGGGTCGGTCCTAATTTATCAATCAGGGTGTACTGATGAGTGATTCCAAATTTAATGTGTTAATTCATGCAGATGAATGTGGCTCTAACAGTTTACTTTGTGTATTGGCTAAAATTAAACTCAACCATGGACTACTCTTAATGAGGCTGAGTTATCAGAACTCCCCTGGAAAGCTGTAGAGGACAAATCCAAAGGCCTAGGAAAATAGAATATTGGAGAGCATCACATGCACACACAGACACAAGCACACACACACATCACTGCATCCACAGAGAATGCCCAAAGACTCTGAGTCACTGAGAAATGAGAAGAACACCAATGTCCTCAAAAAGTTTTGCAGTGGCTGTTCTCTGTAGGCCAGGCAGGGTGACTCAGATGGGCATGATGGGATCCCAGAACGGCAGAGGCCAAGTGGTAGCACTTCGCTAGAAGACATATTTACACGCGGGAAGCAGGGATAAGGTGGTCGTCAGAATGTCTGACCCAGAGGAATCTAAGGTGGTGGCTAATTGATCGGAGTATCTCTTACAAGAAAACAGATGAGTGGTGCCCTAAATTGACCCTTGAGCTTTATAACTGGAGCAAATGGTGGCCGAAATGGAGAGTTAGCTCCTCACCCAGTTTCCGAGCTCAGGACCTGCTGGGAAGCTCTACCTAGAAACTTGGCTCCTCCCACCCTCTCACCCCCGACTCCTAGCCTCCCTCTTGGTTCTATTATCCTCTGGAACATTATCTTTATCTGAAATACTTTCTTCCTTTATTCAGCAACAGCCTTCTATGCACTGTCTAGTTTGGGGGATTCTGTAAGTGAACAAAACGGAATCCCCCCCTTGCAGAGCAGCCCTGTATTTGGCTGGTTATTATGTATCTCCCTGATTGTATAGTCCTGGAGAGCAGGGATTTTGTCTGTTGTGTTCACTGCTACATCCTCAGTGTCTAGAAAAGCACATGGTGGGCCGCCCGGGTGGTTCAGCAGTTTAGCGCCTCCTTCAGCCCAGGGCGTGATCTCAGAGCCTCCGGGATCGAGTTCCACATCAGGCTCCTTGTGTGGAGCCTGCTTCTCCCTCTGCCTGTGTCTGTTCCTCTCTCTGTGTGTCTTTCATGAATAAATAAATAAAATCTTTTAAAAAAGAAAAAAAGAAAAGCACCTGATATATAGCAGATGCACAGTAAATAAGTGTTGAATGAATGACTAGATCATCTGCTTGCGGCTGAGAAGAGTCTGTCTCTCGTGGTTTCCCTTTTGCACTAACATCTTTGAGTCCCAGCTTCCTTCCTCACTCTGATCATACCACTGACCAAGCCTTGGTTATGGTGAGCATTGCTGTCAAGTCCATGGGCAACTATACAGGGACAAGTGGCCCTGGAAAGTTGTTTCCAAATCAGGACAATGATCAGAATCACTTAGGGGAGCTTGAAAGAGCCCAGATCCTGGGGTACAGTGCTCTGACGTTTTAATTCTCTCTCTCTGGGGTGGGGCCCAGGAATCTGTCAAAGGGCCCAGAGCGGAGCACCAGCCCACCCACACTTGGCATCCTCACTCTATCCTTGCTCTTTCCTAGGAGCGTCCATGGACTCCCTCTTCTTCCCCAGAGCCCAAGTCTGAGAAGGACCAAGAGTGTGTGGGAACAAAACAGACTAGAGAAGAGGACAGAGTATTCCTCAACCGTAGAAGCATAACTAATCTAAGTGTGCCTGGAGAAGTCCACCCATCGTGCCCGCTGAGATAGCTCTTGAGCCGTGGCTTTCGTTTTCACCCCCAAATATGCAAAGAAAAAGCTGCAACTAGCACTTGCAGGTGTGACAGTTGTGCAGAAGTGATATGACACCTCGAGATGCAGAGGTTCCTGTTTTTCAGCAACTTGGAGTCATTACTGACATTTGCCTCCAATTTTCCCATCCACAGTTCCCAAGATGGAATCAATCAGAGGTTCTGAGAGCTTTAAGAGCTGAATAAGAGTTTCATCCTGAAAGCATTGCTGTCCTCTGCATCGCATCATATCAAGCCCAGGGAAGAGACTCTTGGATATGAATATTTTAGGATGAGAGGAAGGTTCAGTGATCTCATCGTGAAGGAAGCTCAGCCCCTCGAGGTCATCTGCAGAGCTGGAAACGATTCACATTGAGAACACTGACCTTCAGCATTTTCCCTGCTGTGCTCGTAAGCATCAGCCACAGGCTAACCCCACGGTCCACAGTGGGAGCTCGAGAGGCTCGGGTTTCAGATCTGGACTTACTGGATAGATAAGAGTGGGCTGGGGCGCTGACTACAGGAGCCGGTGCAAAGACCTAACGTGTCACACTGAACTCCTGAGCTCAGGTCTGCTGCACGGGCAGCGTCAGACAGCCAGGGTCACCACCACCGTGCTGGAACCTGAGCTGCTCGGCAGTGGCCCACAGCGGCTGTGTGCCGCCTGCAGAGTCCCAGCAGATGGACACAACCGGGTCTTGCCACAGCAGCAGGGGGCAGCGGAGAACGTGGGAGAAGACCAGGGAAACCCAGCACAGACACCCACAAAGAAAAAATAATTTAGGCCGAATTCTCGAGTTGGTGACACCCTAGCAGCCATGAGGAGGCAAGGGGTAAGAATTTAGACATAATGCCAGCAAAAACTAACATCCTGTTTTTTATAAAACAATGCAATACACTGAAGACCAGCCTTAGTCATTTATAAATCCTAGCAGATCTTGTGAGTGAGTGAAATCTATTCCATTACTCTTTTTTTTTTAAGACAAAATAAAGAAGAGAAGCTTTCAGGGAAGTGATGAAACTCCTTAAAATTACTATCACAACACTTATGACAGTCTCACGATGGGGAGGGTGTTTTTCTATGTTGAAACATGACAAATTGTGCTCAAGGAACCCAATACATCCAAAATGACTAGAAGCTCGATCCCAGACGTCAATAAAGAATGAATGAGCAAAATTCTTCATGGGCTTAACATCAGAGGTACTGAGCATTTTGTAAGGCTGAACCAGAGATGGGTACTTTTTTTTTATGTACAGTGCTGTCAGAGGGAATAAAGATAAACATATCTATCTTTAAAAAAAAAGGCAGGCCATTATAAGTGATTATATATTTAAAACCATAATTGTTATTCTTGCTTTCGAATATTTAACAATTAAGCATCCATACTCTGGCCATTTTAATACGGAATATTTAATGTGATATACTATGTGTTATGACATTTGTCCCCTGTCAGGTGAGTTCTGCTCACCTTTGGATGGACCAAGTTTATCAGCAAACGAGATGAGTATGCAGTAAAAGCTGTAGACTCTTGTGTCCTTTACTGCCTTGTATTTCAGCTGCATCCAATTCCCTCCTGGGGATCTGCTACCTCTTCCATTCATCACTTCGATGCAAGCAACAGAGAAAGTGAGATAAAATAAAGACTGCCCTGAACAAATGGAATATTCCTCACTCTTCTTCAATTTTCCCTGGAAAGCAGATGCCTCAAAAGATTTTTGTCTCTAGCTCTGACATCTCTTCTGAGATCCAAGTGAATTTATCCAACCAGCAAGTTTACCCCTCTTCTTAAAACTTTCCAGAATTCACCACCCAATGAATGGCACCAATATTCATTCTGTTTTTCGAATTTCTTCTATCCCCTCTAGTTTTAGCTACCTCATTATCTTTTAGCAGTGATTCTAAAAATTAGTGCATGTCCCCTTGACTTTTTAAAGTCTAACATGAATTACGATTTTTTGCCAGTATCCAATACAATTACAGCACATGAACTCCATTTGTTGCTTAATGTCTTTGAATAATTGTTGTCATGCATTGTAACTCTATGTATTCTACACACATGTTAGACCCCAAGACATTGCTATTGTTCTCTTTAGTCAATATTCACTTATATTTATCACTTCTATTGGTCTTCATTTCTTACTGTATTTTGTTTCTGATGGGATTCGTCTTCTTTTACCAGAACTCCCTTTAGAATTTCTTCAGTGAAGTTCTGCTAGTGACAAAATCCCTCAGCTTTAATTTATCTTAAAATGTTTTTATTTCACATAGACTTTTAAAAGACATTTCCACAAGACACAGAAATCTAGGTTGGCCTTTTAGAGATGTCATTTTTTTCTTACCATCTGAATCCTACCATGTTCGTTGAGAAGCCAGTTGCTGCCTTATTTTGCTCTTTTGAGCACAATGTGTACAATTTTTCCCTATGGAGGTTTTCAAGGATTTTCCCTTTGTCTTTTGGTTTCTGAAATTTTACTTCGAACTTGTCTAGATTGAGAATCACAGAGCTTCTTGAATACAATCTGAACGTGCGTCACCTGTCATTTCCTCCTGAAATATTGCTGGTGACGCTTTCCTAATCTCTTCTTCCAGGACAACAGTGACCTACTATTTAGTGCTTTCCACAGTATTTCATATGTTTCTGACTTTATTTATGTACGTTCAACTTTTTGCTTTTCTGTGATTTAGACTGGATATTTTCTGCTCTCTTAGTCTGAGTTTGCTGCTTCCCTTTTGTAATTGCTTCTAATTGCTATTAAACTCATCAAATGAGCTTATAATTTATTTGTTGAATACTTCAGTTCTAGAATCTCCACATAATTCCATTCTATCAGTTTTGGTTCTTAACAACATTCTCCACTCTTATCAATTTTCCAGAACATAACATGTTGGGACAGACAATCTCTCATGGGTTGTAAGCATGATCTTCTGTTCTTGCTGGAGATGCCAAAAACAAAAGGCACTGGCCAACCTTTACCCGGGCTATTTCTCAAGATTGTGTTTTCAGCCAATAATTTTCAGGGATGACCTAGTGGCTCTCTCCAGGACAGAGAGCAGGTTTTCTTACTGCCAGCTATAAAGTGGTGGATCCCTAGGTTCAGTGTCCCTCAGCCAGCTGTGCAAGGCCACTGCACATGTAGCATTCCTCTGAATCGTGTCACCTTGCCCTGTGGAACTTGGGACTGGAGAAGCAATGTAAATATGCGATGCCGGGGCTGCCTGCTGAGCCGAGTGCAATAAAGCCCTTTCTCTGACCTGGGAGTCTCATGTCTTCTGCCATCATCCACGAAACATAGCAGATTACAGGAGCTCGTTAGTAAGGTAAAATCAAATTTGAGACCAGACAATCAAGCATAGGCATTTTAATGTCCATTTGAGAAAACTCTATCATCTGTGGGTATGTTTCTATTTTCTTTTTTTATTTGACCCTATTTCTTGATATGTCTGGTAATTTTTTCTTGAAAGTCAGACATTATCTATTAAAAATAGCAAGGGTTCTAGAACACATTCTCTTCCTCCAGGGAAAGTTTTCCTATATTCTGGTAGGCACTGTGTGTGGAAGCAGACCACCTAAATTCAACTAGACACTAAACTCATTTGAGGCAAGGTTGCTGTTTTTCTAAGTCCCTGTCATCTCTGGTTCATCTCTGCTTCTGGGCTATAGGTTTCCATGGGTTGAATGGAAGCTTGTGCACCTGGGCCTCTCCTCCTTGATAAGTCTTGACCTCCAATTTTTGTGTCCTGAGTACCTTGAGCCTGCCAAAACCTCCTCTCTGCTTTCAGTAGCTTTCTACTCTGCTTCTTAGATCTATCCCAGTATGGCTTAATAATCAGGTAAATACCTAAAGAGGGAAACCACTAAAGGTTGGACTTAACCTCTCCATGCCGTGCTTAGTTCCAGGACCTTGGTATCTTTCATTCTACCTTTATTGGCAACTTTGAATTACAAATTTTGGTTCTCCAGCCTCACGCTGAAAGTTCAGCTGCTTTTTCTGCCTCTTATCTAGGGCTCTGTTCTGGTTTCTCAACTCCTCACCCACTGTAAATGCTCTGAGTAGAGAAGTGGCTAATAAAGTGTTAACTTATTTCTCAGTTATGTCCCTTACCTCTGAATTATTTGCCTTCAAGTCTTAGTTGCTTTAGCATTTCTTAAATGTCTTTAATCAGATTTTATTTTATTTTTTTTTTAATTTTTTTTTAAATTTTTTATTTATTTATGATAAGCACACAGTGAGAGAGAGAGAGGCAGAGACACAGGCAGAGGGAGAAGCAGGCTCCATGCACCGGGAGCCTGACGTGGGATTCGATCCCGGGTCTCCAGGATCGCGCCCTGGGCCAAAGGCAGGCGCCAAACCGCTGCGCCACCCAGGGATCCCTTTAATCAGATTTTAAAAAAATATATCCAGTCTATCTTTTCTCAATTTTTCAGGAAACCATTGATCTACCACAGGACAGAAACCAATGAGTCACTTCTGATATCACTTCTCCTTTACCTTCCATGTGCAGTACTTCCTTAATGTTTCTCCAGTCATTCCACTCCTCTCCATCTCCTGTAGCATTACCATTTTGTCTCTTACCTATGCTACTGGTGTGTCCCCTACCATTCTTTTTTCTTTTAATCTGTTCCCTAAGAGCAACCATAGGGATTTACATTGAAACAAAGTACTAGTTTTCTCTGCTGTGTAACAAATTGCCACTAAGTTAGGGCCTTTAAGCAATACAATGTATATAATGCATCGTCAATGCAATGCATCACAATATACTGCATCGCAATACATTGCATCACAATACAATGCACAGTTACCCTGAGTCAGAAGTTCAAACACAGCTCAGATATGTTCTCTGCTCTGGGTCTCACCACAGTACAATATAATTGTCACATGGGCTGTGTTTTTATCAGAAGGCTTGACTGGGTAAGAATCCTCTTCCAGGATCATTCGAGTTGTTAGTGAGATTTGTTCCCTTGAAGCTGGATGAGAGGGGGCCCCATGTTTTTGCTAGTTGATCACTAGAAGCTGCCCTAGGGTTCTGGAGTCTCACTCTGTCCGTTGCCATGTGGCCTTCTTCAACATGCCTACATACTTCATCAAGCCAGTAAGAACAATTTCTTGCTCTAGTTCATTAAGTTGGAGTCTTATATGATGCAATGTTATCATAAGAGTGACATCTTTTTTTTTTAAACAGACTCTTTTTAAAAATTTTTTATTTATTTATGATAGTCACAGAGAGAGAGAGAGAGAGAGAGAGAGAGAGGCAGAGGGAGAAGCAGGCTCCATGCACCGGGAGCCCGACGTGGGATTCGTTCCCGGGTCTCCAGGATCCGCCCTGAGCCAAAGGCAGGTGCCAAACTGCTGCACCACCCAGGGATCCCCATAAGAGTAACATCTTATCACTTTTTCCATATTCTATTGACTAGATGCCAGTCACAGGTTCCACTTACACTCAAGGAGGGAGACTATACTGGGTGTAACACCACAGGGCAGAGATCATTTTGGAAGTCTGCCAATCACAAATTATATGACATTAGCCTCTTCAGATTAAAACTCTCCTGGGGCTCCTGGGTGGCTTAGTTGGCTACCCATCTGACTCTTGATCTCAGCTCATGTCTTGATCTTAAGGTTATGAGTTTAAACCTCACATTGGGCTCCATGCTGGGTATGGAGTCTACTTAAAAACAAACAAACAAACAAACAAAAAACCTCTCCAATGGCTTCCTATTGCTATTAGGAAAAAATTCCTTAGAATGACTTATAAAGACCCATGTGATCTAAACCTAGCCCTCTATTTTCATCTTCTGCTGTGCCACCCCTTATTACCAGTACTCCAGCAATATTTTAAGTCCTTTATGTTTGCCCTATTCCTTCTTATCACAGGACCTCTGCATAGGCCTCTCCATCTCCTGTAGCATTACCATTTTGTCTCTTACCTATGCTACTGGTGTGTCCCCTACCATTCTTTTTTCTTCCTAAGTAATTTTTCCTTAGGAAGTGCCAGTTCTTAAAGTTTTCATTTAAGCCTAACTTCCTCTAGCAGGTTTCCCTGACATTCCTAGTCTGGAGAAAAAATCCCATGTTACATACTCCCAAATATACCTCCTTTGTGATTTCTGATATAGCATCCACTTATTTACCATGGTTTCATTTCATCTGCCTCCTCTAGTGACTCAACTCCATAAAACTCAGATGCTGTCCTTGGTTCAGTCCATTGTATCTTGCATACTGGAGACCCTCAGGATTCATTTGCATTCACTGAATAATTGGTCAACAGATGAACTCGGGCTTTTACCTTATCTGCATCAGGTATGTGCACCTATTAATAAAGTGGTGTTTTAACTACTAATTAACTATATTTCCAGATGTTACTTTCACAGGAACCTAATAAGGAGAAGGTATAATTATCAGGGAAAGACTTGAGCATTTCTGTGATGAAAACCTCACCTCTAAAAATATCCAGGTTCTGCTAAATTTCTTTTCACTATTCAGGCATGTACTTGAGACAATACCTATTAGAGAATATATGCCCAACACCTAACATTGGAGTGACAACGTTAGATAATCTCAATTAACCCTCACATTAACCCTATCCAATGAAATGGGTACTATTATCTAAGAATTATGAGTCACAGAAATTAAATAATTTGACTAAGGTTAAGCAGATAGCAAGTGACAGCATGAGGATTTGAACACAAATAGAAAGAATGCTGGTGTCTGCTTTTTTTCCCCTTTAAGATTTTATTTATTTATTTATTTATTTATTTATTTATTTATTTATTTATTTAGAGTGCACAATGCTAGTGGAGGCAGGGACAGAGGAAGAGGGAGCAACAGAATCTCAAGCACACTCTGTGCTAAGCACAGGGCCTGGTGCTGAGTGCAGAGCCCAAAAAAGGGCTCCGTCTCACAACCCTGAGATCATGACCTCAGATCATGAACTGAGGCAAAACCAAGAGTCCAGCACTTAACCAAGTGAGCCACCCACGAGTCACTGGTGTCTGCTCTTAATGGATCCATTGGGTCAGTGCTTCTCAAACTCTCAGTAGTCCAATTGATCATTCTTAATTTCCAAGAAACCATGGACCAAAATCTTTGTAAAGTACAACAAAAATAAACTATTAGGGTAAATAAAATAATACTAAATATGAATTTTTTTTCGATTCAGCAAACATAAAATTGTCCTCTCAAATTAATATAAAAGTTTCTAAATGTGGGGCACCTGGGTGGCTCAGTGGTTGAGTGTCTGTCTTCAGCTCAGGGCATGATCCCAGGGTCCTGGGATCGAGTCCCGCATCAGGCTCCCCACAAGGAGCCTGCTTCTCCCTCTGCGTGTGTCTCTGCCTCTCTCTCTGTGCCTCTCATGAATAAATAATTAAAATATTTTTTAAATCCCAAACAGTTCTAAATGCTTACTCTCAATTAGTATACTTATGTCACTATAGACCAGTAGCAGACAGTTTGTAGATCAGCACAGATCTGACTGGCACCATGGTCTGCTTCCTCAGTGGCTTTGAATTCTGTATTCTCTGTGGAACTGTCCAGTGTATCCCTGAGGCCTTTTGCAGCAGATACATTTTTCCACAAGAGAAAGAATCTCGTCAGAGTACTTCCCAAGCCCTCTGGTTCTTGAGACCAGAGCCAGGATGAAACGGAGTCTGAGAAGAAAATGTCTGCCAGGAAACTTTCCCACAGCTGAGGTCTGATCATGATACCATCATGATCAAGGGCTTCAATAGCATTGATAATCTTCAGATTTTTTTCTACATTCCCTACTGGACTTGAAAAGGCCTCTTTAATTGAGATCCAACCAGTTTTTCCAAACTTATCTCCTATTACATTCTGCTACAGACTGAACATCTGTGTTCCCCTGGAATTCTTATTCTTGGGTTAAATCCTTAATTGTCATTATGTGCTTGCTTGCTCACTCTGTCTCTGTCTCCGTCTCTCCGCACACTCTGAGGAAAGGCCATGTGACCACACAGCAAGGAGGTGGCTGTCTACAAGGCAGGGCCCGAATCTGCGGACACTCCAAACTTGGACTACCCAGGTTCCAGAGCTGTGGGAAATGACATTCTGCCTTTTACATGACCCAGTCAATGGTCTTTTGATAAAGCAGCCCCAGCTGAATAAGACACACTCCTCTAAATTCCAGGCTTTCCTGGGCACTTTGCTGCTCCTCACACACAGACTAGGTGTTTCCATTTCGATGCCTTTGCTCATTCTCATGTCTATCAACTTGTGTCCATGTCATAAGAATTTTTCTCACTATTCAGCTCATACCGACCTACATCAATCCTTAAGAAGGGAATGCAAACTGTGAGGATGCTTGGGAATCTTGAAGCAAAGTAACAGCAATTGATTTAAAACACACACACACACACACACACAAATATTATATTCTCTGTGAATATCACCACCATTAAAGTATATTATATAGAAATAAAAGTAAAAAAAGACTATCATAAGATATTCAGAGGGGGGGTTTTACATTTTATATGGAACCTTGGTTTCCCCCCCACTGTTAAATACAGAATAAAATTGTTTACAATTGACAATAATAAATCTTATCCATTTTTAGTGGCCAACATCAAATGTGATCTAGGGCCTGATGAAACCCCAAAGCTCACTCCCATCACAAGTGTCATACATTGCATCAGTTTTTCTTCCCGGAGTCCCAGTGGCCTCCAGATTAGGTCCACTGCCCTCACTTATTCCCCTGTTTGCATGCAGGCCACTTCTCAGGATACAAAGTGGTAAACAACGCCCCTGCTTCTACAAAAGCCATGGCATTCTTTTTCCTTGTTTAACTCCCTGGTTCCTACAAGGAACCAAAGGAGAACTTAGAAAGTTGGAAGATAATTCAAAATATTCTATTAGTAGCTACTTCTGGCCCACATCCCGTGGTGCACTGAAGCCACTTCCCACTAGCTCAGAAAAGGCACTTCTGTGCATTTCTTCCCAACTGCATATTTAGTAACACCCCACGGGTAGCTTGAAGTCAGCCATACTGGAAGAATTTACATCATGGAAATGGACAAATGCCACAACAGGAACTCCCACACACTCCAGAGAGCCAACATTTACCAACACACCACTGTCTACACTGAGATATAAATGGGCTGGGTCGGCTGACCCAAAAGACAACAAAGCTGAACACCTCCATTGTTTGCGAAGAAACAATCACTATCAATGAATTCCACCAATTTCTTTTGTTCAGCAATCAATATCATGGAGTTTGTACCTTTCATAGAGCCTTGACCCATATAGCCTTGTTCCCAGTATCATGGACACATGTGTCTGCCAGGTTTTTATGTGTTATTACATCAAAGTCTCAGTCCACTTTGCTTTATCTCCCCCACAGAACCTAGACTCATGCTTCCTATCCAGTGCACATTTAATAATATTTGTTGAAGAAATTAGTCGCAAGTGAAATCAGTATCTGGAGAGCCCCAGTTGAAGGCAGAAGTAACGTTATTCATCTCCAGGAATACGAAAGACATTCATTGTGTCTTAGCTGTCAAATTTGACAGAGACACAAGGTGCCAAAGATGGTGCATTAATTGAAGTAGAAGTAGGCCTCAAGTACCTCAGAAATGTGACAGACAGGCACTAGACACCACACAGGAGAGCAAAAAAGAGAAGAGGAAGAAGAGAGGCTGAAGCCAAAATAAAATGAGCCCATTTGCAAATTCAGCCTCAATTAAAGTCCAGAGCAAGTGATGAAATGAGAAAATGCTTAGAGAGTGTCCTCCAAATGCAACGGATTATTACTGTTATTCTTTTTAATTTGGCTTACTAACGGACTTAATCATTATCGATAATAGCACCGAGCATTTCCTGGGAAATAAAGAGGCACATTCTGGGAAAACAATCCAAAACAAGAACAAAAATAAAACCAAACCAAACAGAGACATGAGAGGCAATGTCAGATGCTAAATAAAATCTAAAAGAAGAAATGAAAAAATATTATTCATGTATTAGCATAAGCTCAAAGATAATGTTTCACTCTGGGACCAATTACTGCAAGGAAGGAGTGAGAAAATGGAAGCAATAAACTATTTTTTAAAAGAGAAAAAAAAAAGACGGGGGGACATAAATATAATTAGATGAGTTTTATATGAACCAAGATTTCCAAATGAAAGGCAAGAAGACAAAAGTAGGTCTTTGAATGTGGAAAATGGGCATGGCAAGGGGAGATCAACAGGATGCAGAGTTGACAACGTCCTGAAACTACGAACACTTAGTACCGGCCCACAGGATGTGGTCTCCATGCACAGGATTCTGTCACTCTGGGTCAAGAAACCAAGTTCGTGGAGGGCAATGAGCATGCCTTACACATCCTGGACTCTCTCTCAGAGGCTGGCACAGTGCCCCACACACAATTCATGTCCAACAAACCCCGAGCCATGCTCTCTGTGCCTCCTCGACACTGCCTTCTGTGGATTTGCCTTGTTGTGTGCCTCCCCTCCTTCTTGGAATAAGGTGAAGTGGCAAGAATAAAGACCATCACATCACCTTCCCACATCTTTCCATCCATGCATGTCTATCTTCGCTGCAAAAGTGATCAGCGTTTACCTTCTCCGAATACATTTTTTCATTCTGCTGGGAAACTGCATTTAAGAAAAAATGTTTACTCAAGTCTGAATTAGTCACTACACACACACATGTATGCAAAGACAAACAAACAAAAATGAACACCGCATACAGAGCCTAACATTTCTTGAGGGCTCAGAACTTCATAACACCAATATTTCAATATGTGCCAGACTAAGCTGGTCAACTGAAGACAAAACTGGGGCCACATTTTTCTGCCTCACCAACCTTCCATCTTATTTAGAGTCTATCTACTTTCTCCTAAAGTTGGCTTCCTTCAGGTATAACTGAGGGCAGCCTCAAAATTTCTGTACCAGATCCTCTGCTTTTTGCTGCTCAATGTCCCAATAGCATCATTAACCCCAATGTCTAACTACAAATGATTTCCAAAGCCACAGCCTAGCCATGACCACTCACCCTCTCTCAGATTCCATTTATGTAGGTCCCTTTAGGAAACTTCATGGATTTCCCCAAAACACACAAACCTCATAAGCTGAAATCCAAGTTGATCTTCCTCTCTCAAAACAACCTTCTCAAATCACTCATTATAACAAAGAGGCTTACCATATTCACAAACATCAGGTTTCAACCACCTGAAAACATCTGTACATCTTTTCCTTCGCCCCACATCTAATCTTACATCAAACATTATACATGGCGAGTGGATCTATTTTAGACTTTTTTAAACACTCCATGTCCCACTCAAGCACAACGTTCTCTCTAGAACTTGCAGTTTCCTTCAGCTCGAGTGGCCCTTCCCACTCTAACCACAGGTGCAAATGCTTCCCACCCTGAAAGCACTGTCCACACATGTGTCCTTCAGCCTCCTCTCCTCAGCTGAGAATCTTCTTCCCCCTTCTGGGCTTCAACAGCACATCTCTGACTCTGGTGTGTTTGTGTTTAGCTCATGGCATTCCTCTCAAGTCAACCAATGTTTTACATGTATGCCTTTTCTGTTGCTGCTCTCAGCCTCTTAAAGCTGGGATCCATGTCAAATTCATCTATACCATCCAGAAGCAGCTAGTGCAATGACTTGCAAATAGTAGGCATTTGATAAATATTTCCACCATGAATAAGTGATGTTAAAACTCGCCTACTTAAATGAGGTATTCACTGTTAGCTTGTTCTAAAGGGAGTTGAGTGACAGCGTGCAGCAGGATCAATCACTGAGGGCACATCAACGCCAGCTTCCCATCAGCAGATGTTGCCCATTGTAGAGCAGCACGTGGTCCTGTTCAGGTACCGTTGCCAAACAGAAGGTTCTCTTGGCAGGAGTGTTGGCATACTCTGTGTTCTGCAGGCTGCACCCCTGAGCCAGCACCTCCGTTGGCAAATGAGCCTTCTCAGAACTGGCTTGTGCCACCCTCCAAAGGCCTCCTGCCACCCAAACAGATGGGCACAAATGTAAGTGTGCCGGGTAGCAAGCATGCACATCAGGTTGGAGCTCCCAATAAAAGATTTGTCTCTCATACATGGCATCACCCCATCCATGCAGAAAAGCATACTGCTGTGTCACATGAGGTGTTGTAAAGGAATTACTCTCGAATTCTAATTTTGGAGTCCATTAATTAAAGAGTCCCAGACCTGGAAGTGGGAGAGAGGATGAGAAAGAGCTGAAAGAAAATACCATCTCCCTTTAAAGTGTGAATTGGTGACATCTGTGGAGCTCAGAGATGCTTTCTCCTTCCAGGTGGAGTTCAGATTTAAGACACAACTTTAAGCAGCAGCTAAATCCATGACTGGGGCTCCTGTGGCTGCCAGCAAGGCAGCAGGACACCAGACACTTCTCTCAGGGACTGATGCGTATCCTCACACAGGGGTGAATAAAAGTTTAAACTCTTTCCATCTGAGCCAAGATCTGTAAACCACATTCCAACAGTGTAGGTTTAGAGAGAAGAGTGCATTCTATAGCCCACCGTATTCTGAGAACCTGGTTACAGTAATGGCCAAACTCAAGCTGAAAACCTTTATTAACACAGAGATTATCTTAATTGTCTGATGGCCTGAGCTGGCTAGACAAAACAGTCAGCTGCGGGAGCAGCCAATGTGGCCTTTGGAGGATATTACAATTTTAAAAGCTTGCAATTGACAAAGAAATAATCCCACCTAAAGCACTTTAATTCTGTTTTTCGGTTTTGATTTGTCGTGTGGTTTTTTTGAGACGATAAAGACAGATAGGAACAATATCGATCTACTTAGTGGGCAGATCTCAAAGTAATTTCTTCCACTGGGATTTGTATTTTTGCTTTTACCTTCCAAACTCTAATGTACCCATGACTCATTTGGAACACAAGAAGTGCAGCTTGAGTCTCCCAGTCGGTCATCTGCAGAATGCGCCAAATAGCTACAGGACCATGGGGAAGCCACATAATGGAAAACAGATCATCTGGCAAAACAACTGTCCAATGGTCAGCAGGTGACCCAGTTGTTGGACCACTATGCTGCCCAGTACTGGAAGGTGCTCAATCCCAGAAATGGGCTATAAATGTTCATTCGGAGCCATACCATTTGGAAGCTGAGAGCCTTAAAGACCTTGGCTTTGCTGGTCACGCTAGGGGTGTCAGGTGCTTCTCTGTAGATAAAATCCATCCAGTCTACTTACTGTCTGCTTTTTAAAAGTCATTCTTTGTTTCTAGACAGCACCAGAGGCTGGACTGGGGATTAAGTATCCACTGTGAATGCAGTTCAGAGATATTAAGAAAGAATAAGAGAGAAAGGAAGAAAAGTTTTAACACCCACTGTAGAAGGAATATCTCACTGTGACAGCTTGAGATACTCCATTTCTTAAACAATGGAGAGTAATATACAGCTCTACAGTGCATCACCGTCATACTTGAAAGCTTTTTCTGCAAGAAAAAGAATTATTTTTAATAATGAGTCAAGTCTTAACCTCTGGGATGTTTTACTTAAAAGATTTTGAAGAAATTTACTTCTAATTTTATTTACTGATATACATGCATTTTTAGATCTTCAAAAGTATTCAGAACTCATTCGTTTTTCAGTTAGAATTAGTCCAAAGAGGTTAACATTAGGATCTTTGGATGACTTAATTGTAGATCATAAGTGTCTCCAAACTCAACTTTGCTGCCAAAATGTTTTTTTCATCCTCTACTCTCTCTGGAAGGAAGTCACTACAATGTTCATTTGTCTGGTAGCAGGATGAATGGCCAACTCCTGGCATGTACAAGTTGAAGAAGCTATAATTTGCTCCCCATTTCCCTTGAAGGTCACTAAATTTAATACTGTGATTGAAACCCTGTGCCTTCCATAAATCTCCAGACAACTGTGATTCCTAAGAAGGCAGATAATTTGGGCAGATATGTTGACCTGTGCACACATGTTAAACAATTATAAATTGTTTCCTTTCATCTGTCTCAGAAGTAATCTCTAGTAAGACTCCAAAATATAAATCCTATCTAAAATGAGACAGCTAGGGAATAGCCCATGAGGATTGGTGGGTTCACCCACAGCACTGACACCCCTGCACAGCTTCAGATGATGACAGATGACACTGATTATCAACCTTGACTTGACTTGAACTGGTGGCTTCTATCTCTGGCTTCCTTCTTGAAGGCAAACAACAACAACAAAAATATGCTTCATTTATTCCATTGGCATTATTCCCAGTCAATGAATGAGGATGACACTTCTCCCAAGTAACCAACTCAAAGTTTTCTGAGTTAGTTAGTGCAGAAAATGTGGTGCATTGGAAAATATGTAATAAAATCATTCTTTTACTTTGTGCCTGGAGGGAAGGTAGGGCATTCAAGACAAAATAGCTCTGCCTTTCCTGGTCCACATAATCTTTGATATTCTAGGATGGAAAATTTGTTGCATCCCTGGATACACATAAAACCATCAGCAGTCTCTAGATCCTCAAACTGGGAAAGTAGTGGTGGCATCGCAGGAATGTAACTTTGTTGGGGGTAACAGAGGCTCCTGACAGGATGCAAGTGGGTATGTAAAAGTATTTAAGGCAGAAGAATGGAGGCAGAGTGACCAATAATGGAGGGCTACAATAGGAAACAATGCTTGAGAGTGATGAGGTGAAAGGTACTGACAAGTATTGAATCCCAAATCCACGTCCCTATAATTTCTATTGGCCTAAATTGAAAGGGTTCTCCCTATTTTTAATCACCCTTCATTTCAACATAACTCATGCAATCTCCCAATATTAGTTTGCTAGAGCTTCTGCAACAAAGTACCACATACTTGGTGGTTTAAACAACTGAAATTTGTCATCTCACAACACCGGAGAACAGAAATCCAAGATCAAAATGTTATCAGGGTTGGCTCCTTCTGAGGCTATGAAGGAGAATCTGCACCAGACCACTCTCCTGGCTACTGGAGATCAGCTAGATGGAATCTTTGGTGTTCTTTGACCAAAGAAACATTGCTCTGATTTCTGTCTTCATGTTCACATGTCATTCTCGCTGTGTGTGTGTCTTTGTGTGTAAATTTTCAATAAGGATAGCAATCATATTGAATTAGCAGCTGACTCTGTTCATTATGATCTCATCTTAACCAATTATATCTGCAATAACCTTATTTCCAAGGTCATATTCTGAAGTATTGAGGGTTAGGACTTCAGTATATAAATTTGAAGAGGGTGCTATTCAACTCATAACTCTTCCTAAAAAACTAACAATAACTATAACAGTCTGTATCTTCCTTCTCAGGCCAGGGGATCAGGGTCTTTTTAATCAGAGTTATAATAAAGGATAGAGGCTGTTTGATGTAATATAAGACCACAGATTCAGGGACATGCTCAAACTGCAGAAGCAAAAAGGAAATCAGAAACCCACTAGCAAAAAAAGAAAGTCTGATGTATTACCAAGCCAAAAGGACCAGGAACAAGTATCAAAGCTAAGAATAAAGGAAGTTGTAAAATTGGATTCAACATAAATATACAAAAAGCAGGGAAGGGTAAATAAATGAAGTGTAATTATCAAACTAAAGTTTTGGCATTTTCTCACTCCAAAGGGCAATTTATGCTTTTATGGATGGATATCCAGCTTATCTCAACCACGGTTGAGAATCCTACATAACAGGAGTTGAGCTGTATATTCTCAAATCCTCAAACACTGACTCTTAAAAGAAAAGATAGATACTAAGTTCATACTGCAATTAGTATGTAGGTTGTGATTTCTATGAAATCTCTTTAAAACGATAATATTTCACTTCAAAACAAGAAGATACAAAAATATATTGATAAGAAATATTCAATCACATGAAAGACAATAAATAAGAGAAAAAGAAAGGACAAATTGAAAGTACAACAAATCAATGATGTATCTAAATTCTAACATACATTAAATGTAAATTAAATGGATTAAACATTCCAGGAGAAAGCAAAGATCATGCAATAGAGCTCTAAAATCCCTCTGTATGTTGTGCATAATAGATCCATCCAAAATAAGGATCCAAAAAGATTGGATAAAGGGTTTCAAAAATATATACCATGTGGTTATAACCAAAAAAGAAAATCTACAGCTCGTATAACACCAAGTAAAATACACTTTAAGGCAATAAATATTTCTACAGATAAAGAGGGTTCTCTTATAAAGGATTTAATTCATCAGGAAGACATAAATATTTTAATTCATATGTGCCTATAGTGGGCTGAATGATAGCTCCTAAAAAGATATTGCCCCATCATAATGTCAAGAACTGGTAAATACTACCTTATTTGGAAAACTTCTCCTGAGAATGAATAAAAATCATTAAAATCAAGAAAACCCAAAGTCTTACTATAAGACTTAAAAATTCTGAACATATGTCAGCACACTGATCCAGTGATTTATTTTTTTAAATAGAGTACCTAATGTTCAAGAATAAACCCACTGGGACTGTTCTTAAAAAGAAAAAAGAAAAGATTTATTTATTTGTGAAGAAGAGGGGGAGGGGCAGAGGAAGACAGTCTTCAAGCACACTCCCCACTATGCATGGAGGAGCTCTATGGGGGGCTTGATCTTATGAGCCATGAGATCATAACCTAAGATGAAGGCAAGAGTCAGACACTTAACCGACTGAGCCACCCAGGTGTCCCTTTAGTGTGTTTATTCTAAGAAAGCAACCTTGATTTAATATTAGAAATTAATGCACCTCATCTTCAACAGCTTATCCCAATAAATGCTGCTGACAAAATTCAACATCTAATCATGAAAAAAAATCACGTGGAGATCCCTGGGTGGCGCAGCGGTTTAGCACCTGCCTTTGGCCCAGGGTGCGATTCTGGAGACCCGGGATCAAATCCCACGTCAGGCTCCCGGTGCATGGAGCCCGCTTCTCCCTCTGCCTATGTCTCTGCCTCTGTGTGTGTGTGTGTGTAACTATCATAAATAAAAAAGAAAAAAAAAAGAAAAAAAATCACGTGTATAAACAAAGCATAAGAGAGAGTTTCCTGAATTTGATAAGAGGAATCTAAAATCCACTTCCTACTGGGAAGTAAAATGATGACATTTTTTGCTTTATAATCAGGAATAGAAAAATAATTCTTCTTAGCACTATATCTGCTTAAAGTTATATTCTAGGTGCTATTCAACATAGTGATACTATAAAAAATGTATAAAAATTTAAAAAGGAGTTTCTTTCTTTAAAGAGAGTATAATTGAATTTGTAGAAAACACAAAATACAGTAAAGATGCTAATTAGAAATTATGAATGAGTTTAGCAAGTTTGCTCAATGAGGGCCATATAAAAATAAATTGAATATAAAATAAAAGGATATATAAAAATCAAAACCACCTAAGCTCTATTGTACTAATATAATTAGTATGTTGTATCAGCATCAAACATTTGAAAAATGAATTCTTTAAAAATTTCACTTATAGTAGGATCAAAAAATATAATATTACCAAGAATAACTATTTTTAAAAAAAGCAGGATGATCACTACAATAAAAACTATAAACATAGCTGAGAGAAATCAAAGAAATAAATTAACGGAGAGATATGCCATGTTCTTAAACATTAGATAAATGTTTTAAATAAATTATTTAAACCCAATAATGTCAACAGAGTCAGTATAGTTCAATGCCAATTCTTCCAGATTAGTGCAAAGATCTAATGCACTTCTAATCAAACTCCAGAAGATCTTGTTTGGTTTTTGTTTTGTTTTGTTTTAAAGATTCGTTTATCTATTTTAGTGAGAGAGAGAGAGAGAGAGCATGAGTGGGAGGGGCAGAGGGAGAGGGGGAGTGAAAAACCTGAAGCCGACTCTCTGCTGAGCGTGGAGCCCAATACAGGGCTCGATCTCAACCCTGAGATCATGACCTGAGCCAAAATCAAGAGTCGGACACTTCACTGACTTAGCCACCCAGGCGCCCACAGGTTGTAGACTTCAAATACATATGGTTATTTTACTTCAGTTGTAAAACATCTATTTTACATACGTATGAAATAGTCTTACACATATGTCACAATAAACGAAAAATAAAACTTTTTAAAAATGATGCCATGGACAATAACATCAAAAAATATAAAGAATGCACAGAACAAAACATGTATAAGACTTCTTTAGAGAAAAATCATTAAACTTTATCAAAAGACATTGAAAGACTTAAATAAGCGAATTACCATGTTCATGGAATAAAAACTTCAATATTTTACAGAATTTCAAAGATGTCAATTCCTTAAATTAATGATAGACAGAATGCAACCCCAATCAACACATTAGCAGGTTAATCGGGGTCTGAGAATGAGTGGAAGTTGATGAGCTGATTCTAGAACACAGATGAAAATGCAAAGGACCAAGGATAGCTAAGACACTGATAAAGAAGAACAAGATGTTAAGATGTGCTCTATAGATATCAAGACTGGTTATAAATCTCAGGTAACGAAACCACCAGTGCTGATTGTGGACACAGACAAAATGACAAATGGAATGGAATATATAACCTGAAAACATACACATGCTCATGTGGACAGATAAATGGCAGGCGTAGCATTGCAAATAAGTAGGAGGAGATGAACTCTTCAGCAAACCATGCAGAGAGAATTAGATATCCATAGGGGAAAATGAAATGGAACCCTTGCTTCATACCACAAACAGAAAACAAAATCCAGTCTAATTTATTTTTTTTATTTTTTTCCCTTTTTTCCCTTTTTTTTCTTTTTTCTTTTCCAGTCTAATTTAAATCTAAGTGCCAACACCCAAAATATGAAACTTTTAGTTGATAATGTGTGCATATTTTTGATGACATTAGTCAGGTCAGGCTGCAGTAACAAAATACCACAGACTGGATGATTTAAACAACAGAATTTTTTTTCTTGCAGTTCTGGAGGCTGGAAGTTGAAGCCAAAGTGCCAGCAGGTTGGTTTCCTCCGAAATCTTTCTCTAGCTTGCAGGCGACCATCCTCTTGTTGCGTCTTCATCAGACCTATCAGTGTGCATCTCTGGTATCCTGGTGTCTGTCCACATTTCCTCTTCTAATAAGGACACCAGTCAGGTTGGATTAGGGCCCACCCATAAGATCTCATTTAGCCTTAATTACCTCTGTAAAGGCCCTATTTCAAAATGCAACATTCTGAAGTTCTGGGGATTAAGACTTCAAGGTATAAGTTTGGAGACGGGGGCATAATTCAGCCCATAACAGATCCCTTGAGGTAGATAAGGATTGCTTAAACAAGACATAAAATGCAAAAACCATAAAAAGACTGATAAAAATACTTGATTTACACTTAAGAATTTTTGTTATAAGGCTCATAAAAAGACAAAGTAGAAGATTTTTGCTACATTTATACCCCAGAACAGCTATACAGAATATATAAAGAATTTCTACAAACCAATAAGAAAAAGAAGAAAAAAAGAAAAAAGAAAAAAACCCACAAACATATAAGATCTCTGCAACTCAAAAGGGGAAAACAGAGTGATAGACCAGAACAAGAACTTCAAAAAGAAAAAAAAATCAAATGTCCAAAATACACAGTGAAAAAAGGTGCTCCAGCTCCTTCCTAATCAGGGAATGCAAATGACATTGGCAAGACTTGAAGCCTGACAACACCAAGTACTGATGAGGATGTACAGTGAAGAAGCATCCCAGACCATGCTGAAGAGAGTGTACATGGTACAATTACTTTGTGAAACAATTTTGTATCTTCTAATACAATTGAAGATAAACATATCCTGTGACTGGGTAGCTTTTTTCTTAGACATAAACCCAGAGAAACTTCTAGAATATATATATCCATATAGGTAGAAGTGGAAGCAACTTAAAAGTCCAACAAAACTCAGCCAGAGTTTTTTAAATGGTGCTCTTAATTCTGGGAAACAAACAGAGGGTACCTGGAGGGGAGGTGGGTGGGGGGATGGGGCAACTGGGTGATGGGTGTCAAGGAGGGCACGTGATGTGATGAGCACTGGGTGTTATATGCAACTGATAAATTATTGAACACTGCATTTGAAACTAACGTTGGCTAATTGAATTTAAATTTTAAAAATAAAAATAAAAAATAAAAGTGCTATATTAACTTGATAGAATATTATTTTATAGTAATGAGAATATGTGAACAACAGCCCCACATAGCATCTTCATGCAGCTTGCGAACAATTTTGAATAAATGAAATCAGACAAAAGGATACATTCCATTTATGTTTAATTTAAGAACAGGATAATCTCAACTAGATTGTTTAGGGATGCATTTATAAGAGACAAAAACCCTTTTAAAAAGCAAGGGTGTGATTATTGAAAATACCAGGACAGGGGTAGCCTCTGAGGGAGCAATAGATTTGAAGAGGAAATTAGAAGCTTGGTAAGTCTCTATGTTCTCAGACTCTGTGGCTGTTATGGGGATGTCTGCTTTACAAGGGTTCATCAAACAAAAATTCATCTGGATTGTATGCACTTCCTATATGCTATATTTCAAAATAAAACAAGGAAAAATAATTGACATAAGAAGAACGTGTCTGGGAAGCCTTGGACTTCAAAAATGAAAGCAAGAGTTTGTAGGTAGCAGGTAATCTGTGTAATCTTGCCTAATTGGGTGTCTGACGTAGTGTCGGCTGCTGGTTTTTTCGTCCCAGCCACCAAGAGGGAGACAGATTTAATAGCTGTGTTTAACGTGTCAGATGCAAGAACTGTAATAATCTTACTTGTTACCAATTCTCTCCAAACTGGAGAACATTTTCGTTATAATGGTCTATTTTCCTATCTATCAGAGATAATTACCCCCCCCCCCCACTAGCAGCAGCCAAGGTCTTCCATCAGCCCCTCCCTTGGGCCCCTGGCATAGACCTCCAGGCCTATCCAACTGGAGCTGGAATCAGCATGTGGTCAAAGTAGTTGAGAAAGAAAGCCTCGACAACAATCAAACAAAAGCAAAGATACGGAGCCATAGGAGATATCATGAAAAGAAAGCTTCAGGAAGTGACAGCAACAAAAAGAACTTTCTACAGCCAAGATACTCTTCCATTTGCAAACTGTGTTTTGCTCTTCAGACCGTGCGTTCATCCACATTTATGAACTGAAAATTCAGCTTTCTTTCTCAGGTGCATTATTTTCAAGTTGATGTAAGGGCCCCAGATGCTTTGGGACAGCATTCCATTGATTATCGTGCTCTGCTCCCTGCAAGCATAGATCTATTGGAATCTAATCTAACTGAGTGTGTGTTGTTTTGGTTTCAAAGCAATTCTGTCCCGAGTCACACACAACAGCAGCAAAATGCCGAGGGACCGGATAAAAGCTGGCCATTAGAAACCTCAGTTGCTGCTTATGTCTTCCACAAAATTGAATATATTTATCCAGCTATTGTCAACAAACATATATGGACAACAGATCTCTCACTGTCTGCATGCCCGGCCCTGAGAACCCAAGCGAGTGGGTGGACATCTGAGTCACAATTAGAACGACAAGGACGGTAATCCATTCCTCTCACAGGATTCACTGAAAAACTGAATAAGTAAAAATGAGTTGAAAACAGTAGTAAAAAAAGGAGCTAAAAGGACCATGTGCATTGTTGTGGAATAACAATTGTCAACAATCCCATAGTGTATTGCCCACCCTAGGAGTGTAACACATTGTCCGGCAGGCTGTGCACACCCAGAGACCTAATCCAGGAGTGTGTGTGTGTGTGTATGTGTGTGTATTTAGTTTTAAGTGAAGGAAGTGGCCCGGGGGGCGGAGGGGGCAGGAAAGGCAGGAAAGGAATCCAAAGAAGAAACACATAAAGGAGAAACCATGATCTAACTACCCTTTGACTACAGAAGCAAACACTCCGTTGAACCATTGAGGAATCCGGTGCCAAGGCTGGGTATTGGGGAAAAGGCTTCGCTGCCCTCTGCTAGTAGAGGCACCACCGGTCATCGGCCCCCGGGATCCAGGTCTGGCCTCCCCGCCCTCTTCGCCCAGCCCCCCACCCCGGGAGGTTGGCGGGTCTGCCCTCTCCCTCTCCTTCCCAGCGCCCCTCTGCTTGCCCCGCACCATCTCCCCAGGCTCCGGGCGCCTTGGAAACTCCGAGGGCACAAATGACAAGCCCGATAGGAAAACGAATAGGAAATAACAAGCTACGGAACCCAGGCTAGGAAGAAAGCTCCCTTGCAACCAGAGCTCCTGCTGCCTGGGTTCGCTTGGGGCTGCCGAGGATGGGGGTGCGGTGGGGAGCGCGGGAGGAGGCAGCGGGAGGCCTGACACCGCAGGGCAGGGCTGCTGGGTGGGGGGGAGGTCAGGGGAGGAGGACAACTCGAACAGGGGTCTCAGGCTGCAGGAAAGATGGTTTGGCCAGGACTACGGGCAGTCTGGGGCCAATGTCGCCCCCGGAAGAGCCCGGGGTCATGCCGGGTCACCGGTCCTCTCAACGCCCCCCCGCCCCAAGCCGGCTGTGGTGCAAATGGGGGGAGACGCGGAGGGGCAGCAAACCAGCGCTACTCAGTGCTGCTTCTGCCTACAGCAGAACGAGGTCTGAGCAGGCAGCCGCCTCTCAAGAAACATGTTCCTGGGACACCCGGGTGGCTCAGTGGTTGAGCTCTGCCTTCGGCTCAGGGTGTGATCCTGGGGTCCTGGGATCAAGTCTAGCATCTGGATCCCCGTGGGGAGCTTGCTTCAACCTCTGCCTGCGTCTCTGCCTCTCTGTGTGTATCTCTCATGAATAAATAAATAAAATATTTTTTTAAAAATTAAAAAAAAGATGTTCCTTTATCTATTAGTAACCTGACATTAAAAAGCCCATGTTTATTGCTTAAACCATAGCACTGAGGTCACAAACTGACAGCAATGAGCAGAATCTGGGAAAAACAGTTTTTAATTTTTGCCATTTGTCTTCTTTTGGATCTGAGGATTGAATGATGTTCTTTAAAACTTCTGAGCTACTTATCAACATTTTAAAAGCAAGAGATTTTTGCTGTTAAAAATCCAGATTTCCAGACTTTTCTTGAAATGAAATGCATAGGCTGACATTCCCTTGTGTTAGCCAAAAATCAGTGTCCCCTTGGGTGTACTTTCACTGTCCAGCAGGCCACCACCCCTGCCACTCCTGGATGCTTCCTCTAGCCCATGCCGCCCATTCACTTCACGCTGGTCACTTGAACTTTTGACTTGCCTGCATTTGTGACTGTGTCACTGTCAGAACAGAAGCATTTCTGGGGCATACTTTTGTCCATTGGATCACTGATGTCAATCAATGATTTGGAACAATGCCAGGCACATAGTAGCTGCTAAGTAAGTATTTGTCCAATGGCGTGTTGTGCTACCATCACTGAGCGTTGGAAGAAATGTTTGGGTTGGCAGTGGTGAAGAAAAAGCACTTGTTTCCAAGTTTTGTCAGGACATAACCTTGTTCAACACACCCGCGACCAAGCCGGCAGCTAGGAAAGAAGATGAGAGCCCCGACACGGCAGTGGAGTATTCTTGTTCTCAGGAACATGTGGAGCCCTGGATGGAGCAGAAAGGGTGTCTGAGCCACGCAACAGTTCTACCCTTGCACATCCTATCCTCTCATGCAGGAATTTTTTCTTTCTCTCCCATGATGAGGAGGAAGGAGTTGGTTTGCACAGGGAGACCATGCTTATCTCCACTCCTTCCTTGGCCCCTACACAGCCTGAAGCATGGCTACAAAATACTTAGTGGGCCACATTCCAGGGCAGCTGGGTGTGAGGGGTCCTCACCGCAGAGCTAACACACGCTTAAGTGTAATGGAAAGACTCAAGCTCTGTGATGATGTGATGTGCGGGCCTCCAATGGCATAAAATGGCACATGGACAAATGGTGGAAATCAGGGCAGAACTGCCTGCCAGAGGCAAGTCCCCCGTGGTGTCTCACTAGGTTCTGAAAAATGACTAACAGATGACAAAGGCCAGCAGGCCCATACATCTGAATAGCGGGAGGGACTGGCAAATCCATTAGGAGCAAATAGGGCTCCTTCAAGTCCATTTTACTTGCTAAAAACAAGCAATGTTAAGTTTTAAAAAATGAGTCCATTTTTCATCTTATTTCTCACTTATATTTGCTGCATCCATTTCCAGCTAAATGAGTAGAGGTTTGTGCTTTGAGACCCCACTTTGCTGCTATTAAAAATCAACGTTGGATCTAAGCAGAGAGCTAGAACCTTCTGTTTCTGGATAACTTGCTCTGTGGGCCTCATCTGTAGAAAATCAGTCAGGGAGAGAGGGCAGTAACTCTGGCAGAACACCTTCAAAGTGTCTGACTACAGAGGCCTTTGCATATGTTTTGTCACATATTCCTGTTCAACGGTTAAGGAGGTTTATAAGGAATCCACTAGAATGCAAAATAGTGCAGTTGTTATGGAAAATAGTATCAGGGGAACTCAAAAAATAAAAAATAGGACTCCCAAATGATCCAGCAAGTCCACCACTGGACATTTACCTGGAGGAACTGAAATCAAGATCTCAAAGACAACCTTCTAAATGGGGAAAAAATATCTGCAAACCATCTGTCTGACATGGGCTTAATATCCAAAACATAGAGGAACTCAAACTCAATGGCAAAAAAAGTCAAACAATCCAATTAAAAATGGGCAGAAGATCAAAATAGACCTAGTTTTAAAGAAAACATGCAGATGCCCAACAGGTACATGGAAAGATGCTCAACATCACTCATCATCAAGGAAATGCAAATCAAAACCACAGTGAGATCTCACCTCACACCTGTCAGAAAGGCCATTACCAAAAAGACAAGAAATAAAGCGTTGGCAAGGATGTGGGATGAAAGAGAACCCTCGTGCACTGTTGGAATGCAAACTGGTGTAGCCACTGTGGAAAACAGTATGCAGGTTCTTCAAAAATTTAAAATATCCTATGATCCAGCAATTCCACTTCTGGATATTTATCCAAAAACAACAAAAATGCTAATTTGAAAAGATATATGCACCCCTATGTTCACTACTGCATTATTCAGAGAAGCCAAGATATGGAAACAACTTAAGTGTCCATTGATGGGTGAATGGATAAAGAAGATGTGGTATATATATATACAATGGGATACTGTTCAGCCATAACAAAGAATGAAATCGTGCCACTCATGACAACATGAATGGACCCTGAGGGCATTACACTAAGTGAAATAAGTCAGAAAGAGAGAGGTAAATACAATATGATCTCATTTACATGTGGAATAGAAAATAAAACAACAAAGATCACAGATACAAGGAACAGACTGGTGGTTGCCACAGGGGAGGAGGTTGGAGGATGGGCCAAATAGATGAAGGGAATCAAAAAGGTACAAACTTCTAGTTATAAAATAAATAAGTCCTAAGGATATGATGTACGGCATAGTGACTATAGTTAACAATACTGTGCTGTACATTTGAATGTTGCTAAGAGAGTAAATCTTAAAAGTTCTCTTCAAAACAAAATAACTACGTGTGGCGGTAAATGTTAGCTAGACTTATTGTGTGAGGATTTCACAGCATACAAATATTGAATTATTATGTTGTACACTTGAAATTGATATAATGTTATATGTCAATTATACCTTATGTTTTAAAAAAAAATGTCAAAGAGATACCTGCACTCCCATGTTCACTGCAGCATTATCCACAATAGCTAAGATATGGAAACAACCTCAATGTCCATCGACAGATGAATGGATAAAGAAACTCTGTATATACAGGGATACCTGAGTGGCTCAGTTAGTTAAGCATCTTTTGATTTCGGCTCAGGTCATGATCTCAGTGTCCCAAGATCAAGCCCTTGATCCCAAGATCAAGATTCTCTCTCTCCCTCTCCCTGTGCCCCTTCCAATGCCTTGCCTAAAAAGTAAAGAAACTCTGTTTATACATACAATGGAATACTATTCAGCCATTTAAAAGAAAGGAATTCTGCAATACGCAATATGGACAAAAATACTACATGAGAAGAACCAATCATAGAAAGACAATAATGCATGATGCCACTTACATGAGGTATCTGAAATAGTCGAGCCCATAGAATAAAGTGCAGAATGGTGGCTGCCAGGAGCAGGTGGTGGAGAGTTGCTAATCGGTGGTCATAAAGCTTCAGTCAAGCAAGATGAAGAGCTCTAGAGATTGGCCATGTGACACTGTACCCACAGTCATCGATAATGTACACTGAAAGATTTGTTAAGACGGTAGATCTCATGTGAATTGTTCTTTCCAAATTAAATTATTTAATTTAATTTCATTTAAAAGAACCCACAACTTTAGAACAGAAGGAATCTTAGCAGTTGGATAGCAGTTGGACCATCTTTCTCTTTGACCTATTTTAAAACCATATCACCTTTTAATAAGAAAAAAGTGCACATCTTCAAAAGATCCCAACATGTCTCCTTGCTCTACCCCATCTCTGTCTTGAAAGAGTCTTTTGACTGTATATCCACAGCAGCCAATAGATTTTAGAGCTTTATATTCTATAGAGTGTATAACGGAAGCAAGGAACAGTTTTCTCCTAAATTAAAAATGTACTGCAATATTAAGTAGACTTTTTAAACTAAACATGTTCCTCCAAAAAAGAGTCTGATGCAGGTGCTGCTGACCTAGTTCAGCCTCTCTCATTGCACAGAGAGCTGCTGAGGCCCAAAGACAGTCACTAACCTTTTCTCCCTACTTCTGGGAACTACCCCTGTGTTTTCTGACTCAGTTTCCTGAGGATTGGTCTCTCAGTACTCAATCCTCAATATTCTGTTTTCCTAAACACATGGCTTCAAACCTGGAAGCCCAGGAATGAGAGAAAACTGTGGAGATATTCATATAAACAGTTATCACTCTGTTGGCATCACCTTGGTGGTGACGCTGGTATGCAAGGGCCCGTATGAACACACTCCTTGCCTTCAGAAAGTTCTGGTCAATAAAGAACACACTCATAGGACAGTCAGCCTAATAGGGCCCAGGGTCTGGTCTTCATGAATGGCTGAGAAGTCCCCAGCAACTGGCAGAGAGGACTGGGTTCTCTAGCCAAAGCTAGAGCCTAATGGTGAGGCCAATAGGGATTTTCTAATCTGAACTCTAGTTTTCTGACCCCCACCCAGTTGAAGACAACTGGTCTCACAAGACTGAGCTGCAGCACAATAAGCTAAGGGCAACTTCCCCTATGGGTAGGAAGAGTAAACCCCATCCTGCCATGCTTTCCTCTGGGCAGAAGACTCAGACCACCAGTTGTACTTGAACACACACATGAGGGTGCAACCAGGGGGACTTGCTCTGTCGGTGAGTGGCCCACCACCCACGCCAAAGGGGGGAGGCAATATTTATGCCACCTTTCCCACCCTGCGGGAAGAGGTAGCTTCTGCAGAAGTTTCCCTTCCCTCCCAGAGGTGACATGCCTTACAGCCAGCACACCATCTGACCCAGTTTCTACATGTGGAAAAGACTAAACCCATTAACATAATAATTGCAAAGAAGAAAGGACTCTTGTTACACCAGAAACCATGAGGTATTCCAGAAAAATGGCAAGTCACAGGGCACAGGTGGAGGAGCAAGACCCACAGAAGGCCTGCTAGAAGTGGAGAGAGGGAAAGCAAACTGCCCTGTGGCCAAGTTGCCGACCTGGGCTGTGATCACAAGGGCACCAGCAAGGTGCAACCTTGTGGTGACTCAGCAAAGGAGGAGGATGGTTGGCCTCTATATTTCTTCTCCTGTCCTCGGGTCAGGGGACTCTGCAGGGGTGACCACCTCTAGGGGGATGAAGGAAGAGCAGGGGCTGGACTGAGAGAAGCAATTCTGCAGGATTGGTCCAGCTGCAGGGTGAAGAACACTGTGAGGTGCCCAGGGGAAGCAGGAAGTTGGTGGACATGGCTGCAGTCTTTCAGGAAACGTGGCTGCCAGGACTGGGGTGGGTGAAAGAACGGAGAAGAGGACACAGATTCAAGAGACATACAGGATGGGAGACCAAGAAAACAAGGTCATGCATTGTGGAGGATCGAATTTCCCACTCAGCTTGTGGATTCACAATCAAGGACCTTGGTACACTTCCACTCCACTTACTTACTTACCTCCCAAGATTTATGCTGTTCTTCTCATGTTTGTAATTAGCATGTATGTTAAACATCTCAATACATTATTTTTGTTGATTTTTGTCAATACCCATTCCGATTTATGTTGGTCTTCCTTTCAGCATTCCATGTCTCCATCCAGGATCACTTTCCTCTTGAATAAAAACTCCCTGTTTTGCCTCCTTCAGATCAGATGTACTCCTGGCAAGTCATCTTAATTTTTGCTTCTCTAAAAGTGTTTTTATTTCACCTTCATTTTTGAAGAATATTGTGATGAGTAAAGAATTTCAGGCTCATAGCTATTTTCTTTCATCATTTTGAGGAAATCGTTCAATTGCATCATGATTCTCATGATTTCCCATAAGAAGTCAGTCGTCCTTCTTGCTGTTTCAAAGACCTGTCTTTTCAACACCTCCAACACTTTTAAGATTTCCTTTTTTTTTTTAATTTATTTTTTATTGGTGTTCAATTTACTAACATACAGAATAACACCCAGTGCCCGTCACCCATTCACTCCCACCCCGCCCTCCTCCCCTCCTACCACCCCTAGTTCGTTTCCCAGAGTTAGTAGTCTTTACGTTCTGTCTCCCTTTCTGATATTTCCCACACATTTCTTCTCCCTTCCCTTATATTCCCTTTCACTATTATTTATATTCCCCAAATGAATGAGAACATATAATGTTTGTCCTTCTCCGACTGACTTACTTCACTCAGCATAATACCCTCCAGTTCCATCCATGTTGAAGCAAATGGTGGGTATTTGTCATTTCTAATAGCTGAGTAATATTCCATTGTATACATAAACCACATCTTCTTTATCCATTCATCTTTTGTTGGACACCGAGGCTCCTTCCACAGTTTGGCTATCGTGGCCATTGCTGCTATAAACATCGGGGTGCAGGTGTCCCGGCGTTTCATTGCATTTGTATCTTTGGGGTAAATCCCCAACAGTGCAATTGCTGGGTCGTAGGGCAGGTCTATTTTTAACTCTTTGAGGAACCTCCACACAGTTTTCCAGAGTGGCTGCACCAGTTCACATTCCCACCAACAGTGTAAGAGGGTTCCCTTTTCTCCGCATCCTCTCCAACATTTGTGGTTTCCTGCCTTGTTAATTTTCCCCATTCTCACTGGTGTGAGGTGGTATCTCATTGTGGTTTTGATTTGTATTTCCCTGATGGCAAGTGATGCAGAGCATTTTCTCATATGCATGTTGGCCATGTCTATGTCTTCCTCTGTGAGATTTCTGTTCATGTCTTTTGCCCATTTCATGATTGGATTGTTTGTTTCTTTGGTGTTGAGTTTAATAAGTTCTTTATAGATCTTGGAAACTAGCCCTTTATCTGATATGTCATTTGCAAATATCTTCTCCCATTCTGTAGGTTGTCTTTGAGTTTTGTTGACTGTATCCTTTGCTGTGCAAAAGCTTCTTATCTTGATGAAGTCCCAATAGTTCATTTTTGCTTTTGTTTCTTTTGCCTTCGTGGATGTATCTTGCAAGAAGTTACTATGGCCGAGTTCAAAAAGGGTGTTGCCTGTGTTCTTCTCTAGGATTTTGATGGAATCTTGTCTCACATTTAGATCTTTCATCCATTTTGAGTTTATCTTTGTGTATGGTGAAAGAGAGTGGTCTAGTTTCATTCTTCTGCATGTGGATGTCCAATTTTCCCAGCACCATTTATTGAAGAGACTGTCTTTCTTCCAATGGATAGTCTTTCCTCCTTTATCGAATATTAGTTGCCCATAAAGTTCAGGGTCCACTTCTGGATTCTCTATTCTGTTCCACTGATCTATGTGTCTGTTTTTGTGCCAGTACCACACTGTCTTGATGACCACAGCTTTGTAGTACAACCTGAAATCTGGCATTGTGATGCCCCCAGATATGGTTTTCTTTTTTAAAATTCCCCTGGCTATTCGGGGTCTTTTCTGATTCCACACAAATCTTAAAATAATTTGTTCTAACTCTCTGAAGAAAGTCCATGGTATTTTGATAGGGATTGCATTAAACGTGTATATTGCCCTGGGTAACATTGACATTTTCACAATATTAATTCTGCCAATCCATGAGCATGGAATATTTTTCCATCTCTTTGTGTCTTCCTCAATTTCTTTCAGAAGTGTTCTATAGTTTTGAGGGTATAGATCCTTTACATCTTTGGTGAGGTTTATTCCTAGGTATCTTATGCTTTTGGGTGCAATTGTAAATGGGATTGACTCCTTAATTTCTCTTTCTTCAGTCTCATTGTTAGTGTATAGAAATGCCACTGACTTCTGGGCATTGATTTTGTATCCTGCCACGCTACCGAATTGCTGTATGAGTTCTAGCAATCTTGGGGTGGAGACTTTTGGGTTTTCTATGTAGAGTATCATGTCATCGGCGAAGAGGGAGAGTTTGACTTCTTCTTTGCCAATTTGAATGCCTTTAATGTCTTTTTGTTGTCTGATTGCTGAGGCTAGGACTTCCAGTACTATGTTGAACAGCAGTGGTGAGAGTGGACATCCCTGTCTTGTTCCTGATCTTAGGGGAAAGGCTCCCAGTGCTTCCCCATTGAGAATGATATTTGCTGTGGGCTTTTCATAGATGGCTTTTAAGATGTCGAGGAATGTTCCCTCTATCCCTACACTCTGAAGAGTTTTGATCAGGAATGGATGCTGTATTTTGTCAAATGCTTTCTCTGCATCCAATGAGAGGATCATATGGTTCTTGGTTTTTCTCTTGCTGATATGATGAATCATATTGATTGTTTTATGGGTGTTGAACCAGCCTTGTGTCCCAGGGATAAATCCTACTTGGTCATGGTGAATAATTTTCTTAATGTACTGTTGGATCCTATTGGCCAGTATCTTGTTGAGAATTTTTGCATCCATGTTCATCAGGGATATTGGTCTGTAATTCTCCTTTTTGGCGGGGTCTTTGTCTGGCTTTGGAATTAAGGTGATGCTGGCTTCATAGAACGAATTTGGAAGTACTCCATCTCTTTCTATCTTTCAAAACAGCTTTAGTAGAATAGGTATGATTTCTTCTTTAAACGTTTGATAAAATTCTCCTGGGAAGCCATCTGGCCCTGGACACTTGTGTCTTGGGAGGTTTTTGATGACTGCTTCAATTTCCTCCCTGGTTATTGGCCTGTTCAGGTTTTCTATTTCTTCCTGTTCCAGTTTTGGTAGTTTGTGGCTTTCCAGGAATGCGTCCATTTCTTCTAGATTGCCTAATTTATTGGCGTATAGCTGTTCATAATATGTTTTTAAAATCGTTTGTATTTCCTTGGTGTTGGTAGTGATCTCTCCTTTCTCATTCATGATTTTATTAATTTGAGTCTTCTCTCTCTTCTTTTTAATAAGGCTGGCTAATGGTTTATCTATCTTATTAATTCTTTCAAAGAACCAACTCCTGGTTCTGTTGATCTGTTCCACAGTTCTTCTGGTCTCGATTTCGTTGAGTTCTGCTCGAATCTTTATTAGCTCCCTTCTTCTCTTGGGTGTAGGATCTATTTGCTGTTTTTTCTCTAGCTCCTTTATGTGTAAGGTTAGCTTTTGTATTTGAGTTCTTTCCAGTTTTTGAATGGATGCTTGTATTGCGATGTATTTCCCCCTTAGGACTGCTTTTGCTGCATCCCAAAGATTTTGAACGGTTGTATCTTCATTCTCATTAGTTTCCATGAATCTTTTTAATTCTTCCTTAATTTCCTGGTTGACCCTTTTATCTTTTAGCAGGATGGTCCTTAACCTCCATGTGTTTGAGGTCCTTCCAAACTTCTTGTTGTGATTTAGTTCTAATTTCAAGGCATTATGGTCCGAGAATATGCAGGGGACAATCCCAATCTTTTGGTATCGGTTCAGACCCGATTTGTGACCCAATATGTGGTCTATTCTGGAGAAAGTTCCATGTGCGCTTGAGAAGAATGTGTATTCAGTTGAGTTTGGATGTAAAGTTCTGTAGATATCTGTGAAATCCATCTGGTCCAGTGTATCATTTAAAGCTCTCGTTTCTTTGGAGATGTTGTGCTTAGAAGACCTATCGAGTATAGAAAGAGCTAGATTGAAGTCACCAAGTATAAGTGTATTATTATCTAAGTATTTCTTCACTTTGGTTAATAATTGATTGATATATTTGGCAGCTCCCACATTCGGAGCATATATATTGAGGATTGTTAAGTCTTCTTGTTGAATAGATCCTTTAAGTATGATATAGTGTCCCTCTTCATCTCTCACTACAGTCTTTGGGGTAAATTTTAGTTTATCTGATATAAGGATGGCTACCCCTGCTTTCTTTTGAGGGCCATTCGAATGGTAAATGGTTCTCCAACCTTTTATTTTCAGGCTGTAGGTGTCCTTCTGTCTAAAATGAGTCTCTTGTAGACAGCAAATAGATGGGTCCTGCTTTTTTATCCTGTCTGAAACCCTGCGCCTTTTGATGGGGTCATTAAGCCCGTTCACATTCAGAGTTACTATTGAGAGATATGAGTTTAGTGTCATCATGATATCTATTCAGTCTTTGTTTTTGTGGACTGTTCCACTGAACTTCTTCTTAAAGGGGAATTTTAAGAGGCCCCCTTAAAATTTCTTGCAGAGCTGGTTTGGAGGTCACATATTCTTTTAGTTGCTGCCTGTCTTGGAAGCTCTTTATCTCTCCTTCCATTTTGAATGAGAGCCTTGCTGGATAAAGTATTCTTGGTTGCATGTTCTTCTCATTTAGGACCCTGAATATATCCTGCCAGCCCTTTCTGGCCTGCCAGGTCTCTGTGGAGAGGTCTGCTGTTACCCTAATACTCCTCCCCATAAAAGTCAGGGATTTCTTGTCTCTTGCTGCTTTAAGGATCTTCTCTTTATCTTTGGAATTTGCAAGCTTCACTATTAAATGTCGAGGTGTTGAACGGTTTTTATTGATTTTAGGGGGGGATCTCTCTATTTCCTGGATCTGAATGCCTGTTTCCCTTCCCAGATTAGGAAAGTTTTCAGCTAGAATTTGTTCAAATACATATTCTGGCCCTCTGTCCCTTTCGGCGCCCTCGGGAACCCCAATTAAACGTAGGTTTTTCTTCCTCAGGCTGTCGTTTATTTCCCTTAATCTATCTTCATGGTCTTTTAATTGTTTGTCTCTTTTTTCCTCAGTTTCCCTCTTTGCTATCAACTTGTCTTCTAGGTCACTCACTCGTTCTTCCACCTCGTTAACCCTCGTCGTTAGGACTTCTAGTTTGGATTGCATCTCATTCAATTGATTTTTAATTTCTGCCTGATTGGATCTAAATTCTGCAGTCATGAAGTCTCTTGAGTCCTTTATACTTTTTTCTAGAGCCACCAGTAGCTGTATAATAGTGCTTCTGAATTGGCTTTCTGACATTGAATTGTAATCCAGATTTTGTAACTCTGTGGGAGAGAGGACTGTTTCTGATTCTTTCTTTTGAGGTGAGGTTTTCCTTCTAGTCATTTTGCTCAGCGCAGAGTGGCCAAAAGCAAGTTGTATTGGGAAAAAGAGAAAAAGAGAGGAGAGAAAGAAGGAAAGAAAAGAGAAAGAGAAAAAAAAGGGAAGAGAAAAAAAACGAAAGAAAAAAAAAGAAGAAAAAGAGAAAGAAAAAGAAAGGAGAAAAAAAGGGGGGTGGGGGAAGGAAACAAATCAAAAAGCAAAACAAAAAAAAAAACAAAAAAAAACAAACAAACAAAAAAAAAAACCAAAAAAAAAAAAAAAAGAACCACCGGGGAGTATCTTCTGATTCTGTGTTCTTTAAGTCCCTTGGCTTCTCCTGGAAGTTGTCAGTCTAGCTGGTGTTCTGGGGGAGGGGCCTGTTGTGCTGATTTTCAGGTGTTAACAGTTGGGGGAGCTGCTGTGCCCCTGCCTGGTGCAGGGCTCGGTGGGGGTTGTTTACCCCGTGAGGCCGCAGGAGGAACAGCCCCAGTGGCGGGGCAGCTCTGGAAACCTGGATTCAGCCCCCGCAGTAGCTCCGGAGCTCTCCGTCTGCAGGGCCTGGAGGCTCCGGGGTGGGGCCGCTGCTCTGCTCAGCTGGGGCAGGAGCGTCCTTGCTGTCCTGGGCCCTCCCGGCCTCTGCCTGTCCCGGGGGAGGCCGGATCCTGGGCTGTGTCCCGCCGCCCTGTGCTCCGGAGCCTGCGCTGGTGGATTCGCGCTCCCGGGCCGCGCAACCCCCTCCGCGGAGCTGCCGCCCAAGCCCCTCCGAGCTGCTCCTGGAACCGCGCAGGCCCCTCTGCACGGAGCCTCTTCCTCTGCCCGAGCCCCTCCGAGCTGCTCCCGGGGCCGCGCAGCCCCCTCTGCAGAGCCGCCCCCGAGCCCCCCGAGCTGCTCCGGGTCCCGCCGTGCGCGCTGCAGCCCTTAGGGAGCTCGGCGCACTCTCCTGGGTGCGCAGTTGCTGTTACTGTCCCGGGGAGCCTGAGGGCATCCCCGCCCTCCTGGGTCCTGCTCCACCTCCCCGCGAGCTCCTCTCCGCCCGGGAAGGTCGGTGCAGCTCCTGCGTCTCCGGGACGGGGCTCTCCTGTCCTGGGGACCCTCGCCCCGGCCTCAGCCCGGCTCCTCGCGGGGCCCCTCCCCCTTGGAGGCCTTTTGTTTCTTTATTTCTTTTTCCCCGTCTTCCTGCCTTGATAGAAGCGCGAACTCTTCTCACTGTTGCATTCCAGCTGGTCTCTCTTTAAATCTCAGGCCGAATTCATAGATTTTCAGGATAATTTGAAGGTTTTCTAGGTAGTTTGGTGGAGACAGGTGATTTGGAGACCCTACTCTTCCGCCTTCTTGCTCCTCCCCAAGATTTCCTTTTATCTTTGGTCTGTGGGAATTACCGCGATGTGTCCAAGGCATAGCTTTCCTTATATTTTTCCTCTTGGGGCCCACAGGCATGATTTTGAGGATTGATGTTGTTCAACAGTTTTTGAAAATTTTGTGAAATTATTGGCCATTATTTCTTCAAATATTGCTTCTGGCTATTGCTTCTCTCTCCACTCTTTTTGGAGCTATAATTACATCTTTTCATTATGTTCCGTGCATCCCTTACTTTCTTTTCTTTCTGTCTGGTCTTTTGTCTTTACATACTTCAGTCTGGATGTGTTTCACAGACTTATTTCTGGCTCAACAATTCTTTCTACAGTACTTCAGTATAATATTATGCCCATTGATTGAGATGAATTTCATTTATTTTTATTTTTCCATTATATGATTCCACTGCCTCTTTTTCATAGTTCTGAATTATCTGGGGAAATTCTTCATCTTGCAATTACATTTTTTGAACATGTTATATATATAACTAATGAACATATGAACACATCTATGTATTTAATGTTCCTGTACAAGAACTCCATTTTTCTCTTGTTTTTGGTCAGATCTTACCTTTTTGTTTATCTGGAGAATTTTTTTTAATTGAGTGCCAATGCTGTGTATGAAAAATTATGTAGACATTCAAGGCTTTGGACAAGGTTTTCACCCTCCAGAGTAGATTTAATTTTTCCTCTAACAGATCATCTCTGTTTGGGGATTAAGCTGGTTGGAAGTTGGTTTTTAATCTTTGCAGCTTGTGCAATGTTTCCAGTCCAGCTTTATTCTGAGGGTGCAGCCATTAGCATAACAACAAAAAAATCTGGAGTAATTGACTACTTCTAAGAAGGTCCTACACTATAGTTGTTCATCGTCCAGCCTTGTGACATTACCAAAAACTTTGCTCAGAATGTTAACCTCTCAGATGCCACTTTTTTTTTTTCCGATTTTGCATTTGCCTTGTGGGCAATGCACCCACACCTCTCTTCATTTTTCATTTTTTCTGTATCTTAGTCCTAGAAATGCTCATTGCCTTGGTAGCTCTTTGAAGCCTTCAAATGTAGGTCTGCCTATGTATATGGGCATGTGTGTTCTAGCTTTGTTTCATTATTCCTCATAAATTCAAAACCATCCAGTCAGCTAAAAGCAGATCATGGCAAAGGATGATGCTTACTTAGGTTTCTGACTTGCTTGGTAGAATTAATGATAATTTCATTCACTACAACAAGGAATTCTAGATAAAAACTCTGTACAGAGAAGAGTTAACATAGCAGGCCTGAATGCTGCCCTTTGGAAGGCCTGTTTACAAGGCTGGCCCTTGGCTGTCATCTGGGAACTTGATTTCAGGCAGATTCCTGCCATTAACTGATAAGAGTGACTCACTGTGCCCAAACTGTTTTAATAACAATTGGTTTATGCCGAACATCTGCCTTCCTTCTTGGAGTCTGGAATTGGAGTATATGCCAGACACAGAGTACATTGTGATCAGCTCCCAATAAAACCCTGGGCATTAAAGTTCTAATGAGCTTCCCTGGATGGCAACATTCCACATGTGTTGTCATAACTCATTGCTGGGAGACATTAAGTGCATCTTGTGTGCATCCACTGGGAGAGGACTCTTGAAAGCTGGCACCTGGTTTCCCCTAGACTTCACGCCATGTGCCTTTTCCTTTGCTACTTATGATTGATATTCTTTCTCTATAATTGATCATAGCCATGGGTATGACTACATGTTAGCCCCTTAGTCTTTCTAGTTCATCACTGCTCTTGAGGACCTTTCAGCACAGATCAACTCTATTGGGGAAAATAATGATTTCAGATTTGGATACATTGAATTCGAGGTACTCTTTTTCTTACTTGACCTGTTATTTATTCATTTTTTAAAAAGATTTTATTTACTTATTTGAGAGAGAGGAAGAGAGAGCAAGCTGGAGAGGGGCAGAAAGAGAGGGAGAAGCAAGCTCATTGCAAGGAGCTTTGAGCAGGGAGCCCAATATGGGGCTTGATTCCAGGACACTGAGATCATGACCTGGATAGAAGGGCTTCAGGCTTCACCAACTCAGCCATCCCGGTGCCCCCAAGAAAGAGTATTCATTGTTTTACTAAGTACTTCTCTGGTTCTCATTGGATCACCAACATCATTGACCATCCATTCTTTCAGAAACATGACTATCTTTCCCTTTTGTAGCATAGTTACCACCAGCTTTACTCCTTGCTCTCTTCCTCTGACAAACCTGCAAGCACATGGCTTTAGATTCCTGGTTCCTCATCTCTTCTCACTCTATCCTCTCTACCTGGGCAATCTCATCCACACCTATGGCTTCAAACACCTCTTATGGAAAAGGATTTTCATATTTACAGCTCTGGCCTTGATCTCTCTTTCTCCCGTTCAGGCTCTATCAGGATCCCCACCAGCCTGCCTCTCTCAGGAATCTCAGAGTTACTACCAATGCCAGATCATGCCAGCATTCTCAGAAAAGACCAAACCAAATGCTTCTCCCCAGTGCACCTCCTTTTTCCACTTTTCCCTGCCTTCTGTTCCTCAACAGGTCTGCATCCTTGGTCTCCTGAGTGTTATCTATCAAATGGTGCTTTCTAGGTTCAGACAATAAGACTTTACTGTCTACTATATACATTCTGCTAGACACTAGGAATATGAAAATGATTAATATATGGACTCACTTAATCTTCGGGACTTTATGGATTAATAGTAACAGCAGACATACAAGTGAATAAGTACCATGAAGTATGATACATGTGATTACAGAACAAAGTCAGGATTACTGTGAGCCCACAAAAGGGGAAGTGATCAGATTTCCCAGAAGATGGAGGAAAAGTTGCTTGAGCTACACTTTGAAAGTTCAGTGGCTCTTCTCCATAAAGATAGGATGGATGAGAGGATGAAATGCACCATGGACAGAAAGGGACATGTTAAAGTCACCATTCCTATGGAAAGCCATGACAGAAAATATTGCAGGAACTAAACAAATTTAAAATTCAGGCTATTAATTTTCTTTAAACAGAACTACTTTGAAAACCCAAGTATCAGAAGAATATAAGGAAATAAGCAGGAAATAGTTTCCTAGACTTTTGCTGAATGATGCAGGGTTTGAGTGATTTAAGTCCCTGGACAAGTCTATCTCTGTCAGATCTCATGAGAGCAGCCAGTATGCACCCTCCCTTCCATGAGAGTAAAAGATAAGAGTCAGACTCAAGCTCTAGAGACAACTAAGGGAATGAGAGCAAAAAGGACTGTCAGAGGAAATCCTAAAAAGGGGAGAATTAAGATAAGGAAGCCAACCAAAGATCCCAACTGGAGAGGTAAGATCTCTTCCTAGGACAATTCTTGATGATTATAGGTTGGAAGGAGAGGCACTTGAGCAGTGCCTCTGTTTGACCATGCCCTTTCCAAGGCTGATAAAGAACAGTTGTCATTTCAGAGGTTGGCTGCTTTCATATCAACATCATGTTTTCCTGTAGCCAGTAGATGATGAATGACTTTTCCCACAGCCCTCAAATCATGCCACAGTGTCCACTCTGCCTGACTCAACTACATTCCTGGACACAGATATAAGGATCCTGTGTTCTAACTCCCCATAGCAACAACAGAATCCCTCTTTCTTGTCCCCCCTTCCCTGCTCAGACTCAGCACATTCTATGGGAGGAATTTTGCCTCACAAATTTTGTCTCTTCATGTGTGAAAAAGTGTCACCTAAAATTCTTTCTTTGTCCAAAATGGTGCCCAGACAGAGGAGAACTCTTGCTTGATAGTGGCTGTTCAGTTTAACCACTGTTAAGAATTTTCTTTTTTAAAAGATTTTATTTCTTTATTTATTCATGAGAAATACAGAGAGAGAGGCAGAGACACAGGGAGGGGGAGAAGCAGGCCCCCTCTGGGGAGTCTGATGTGGGACTCGATCCCGGGACTCTGGGATCATGCCCTGAGCCCAAGGCAGATGCCCAACCACTAAGCCATCTAGGCACTCTTGTCAAGCATTTTCTATGGGCAAATGACCACACTAAAATGCCTTGAGTATTTTAATATGTCTAAGACATGATCTCTGCCCACATCCTTGGAAATGAGCAATTCAACCAAAGTATTATAATTAATCTACTGTTAACAAACACAAGGATTAAACAGTAAATCTCCAATATGGACATATGTTCAGGGCAGAAAAAAAATGAATAGAAATAAAGTGACTGCAAATAAACTTGACTCATTGCTGACTTTAAAAATGTAGATTATATTATTATATAATAAAGTTATATCAGATAAAGGGCTAGTCTCCCAAATTTATAAAGAAATTATCAAACTCAATACCTAAGAAACAAACAATCCAATCATGAAATGGGCAGAAGACATGAACAGAAATTTCACCAAAGAAGTTTTACACATGGCCAACAAGCACATGAGAAAATGCTCCACATCACTGGCCATCAGGGAAATACAGATCAAAACCACAATGAGATACCACCTCACACCAGTGAGAATGGGGAACATTAACAAGACAGGAAACCACAAATGTTGGAGAGGATGTGGAGAAAGGGGAACCTCTTGCACTGTTGGCGGGGATGTGAACTAGTGCAGCCACTCTGGAAAACTGTGGAGGTTCCTCAAAGAGTTAAAAATAGAGCTGCCCTACGGTCCAGCAATTGCATTGCTGGGGATTCACCCCAAAGATACAGATGCAGTGAAACGACAGGACACCTGCATCCCAATGTTCACAGCAGCAATGTCCACAATAGCCAAACTGTGGAAGGATCCTCAGAGTCCATCGAAAGATGAATGGATAAACAAAATGTGGTCTGTACACAAATGGAATATTACTCAGCTATCAGAAAGGACAAATGCCCACCATTTGCTTTGACGTGAATGGAACTAGAGGGTATTATGCCAAGTGAAATATGTCAGTCGAAGAAGGACAATCATCATATGGTTTCACTCATATGGGGAATATAAGAAATAGTGAAAGGGACTAGGGGAAAGGAGAGAAAATGAGTGGGAAAAATTAGAGAGGGAGACAAACCATGAAAGACTCCTGACTCTGGGAAATGAACAAAGGGTTGCAGAAGGGAGGTGGATGGGTGGGGATGGGGTAACTGGGTGATGGGCACTGAGGAGGGCACTTGACGGGATGAGCACTGGGTGTTATACTATATTTTGGTAAGTCGAACTTAAATAAAAACAAATGTAAAAAAATACAATAAAGTTATAAATGTATGTGTGTGTATCTAAATATACTAATATAGTAGATAGTCTTTTTCTCTAGATCAACAAAAATAACTTTACGTATACTTATCTTTGTTTCCAGGCTTATGGACACTTCTTATAGTATTGTGCTCTCAAAAAACAAGAAAATATTTCCTGCAATTTTTCTCAAAAGTTTCCACGTAATTCAGAGAACTTAGCAATCAGCATATAGACATGGCAATGTAATTCACACCCCACTATGTAACTTTTTACTTTCTAGACTGTTACCATGAACTAGATTGAAGGATGAATTCCCCCAGAGAAGTTCACATCAACAAAGACAGAGTCATATATATGGCCACAGGTTCTAATTTTCATAATCATTTTCCCCTTTGAAAAAGTCTTCTTCTGAAGCCAGTGTAATAATTGTAATAATTTAAAAATCAAAATCCTTATTATAACCTGGAAAGCAGAATAAATGGGCTAGAATTAGGCATTCAATTCGGTATATTCAAATAGTCCTCACCCTTTTTATTTCCTACTGCCTTTACAACAACTTTGAGATTTTCTATCTAAAACTGAAATATGCTGAGTGAAATAAGTCATTCGGAGAAGGACAAACATTATATGGTCTCATTCATTTGGGGAATATAAATAAGAGTGAAAGGGAATAGAAGGGAAGGGAGAAGAAATGGGTAGGAAATATCAGAAAGGGAGACAGAACATGAAGACTCCTAACTCTGGGAAATGAACTAGGGGTGGTGGAAGGTGTGGAGGGTGGGGGGGGGTAAATGGGTGACGGGCACTGAGGGGGGCACTTGACGGGATGAGCACTAGGTGTTATTCTGTATGTTGGTAAATTGAACACCAATAAAAAATAAATTTATTATTAAAAAATAATAATAATAAAATTGAAATATGATACATGAATATAAAGAAAGGCAGATATGTCTGGAAATAAATTTCACCTGTACATGTATCCCACTCTCAGACAACTAATAAAAGTTTAGTTAGGTAGATTAATTAGTCTAATTCTGGCACATGAAGAAATAATTTGTTAATTAAGTTGGGGAACTAATATATGCAGGCAAAGGACATAATCACATTACCTGTCAAGGCACACCCATGTTGACTTGGAGAAATAGCAAGTCTAATCTTAAAATTCACTGGTGCCCTGTTATTGTTAAGTCATCCATTAATTCCATTAATCATTAATCTGTCAGATAACACTTGGCCTAATTATAAATGCAACCATCTTTTGAGGGTTTATGGCACATCAGGACCACCCCTAAGAACTTCAAAGACTTCACCGTTCAGATAATCCTCACAGCAACCCAATGAGGTAGGACTATTCTGAATTTCACTTTATACTTGAGGAAACAAAGAATTTGGAAGGCTACATAACTTGTCTTGAGTTTGAAACTAATGAGTGGCAGTCCTGAAGTCAATATGGCAGATGTCTCTGCAAATCATTCTGCTACCCCCAACAGTCCTTTCCCAACATATCTCACTGGCATATTCGCTTTGTCTCCATAGGGCCCTCAGGACTCCAGACTGGCAATCCTAAAAGGCTCCTCTTGGATTCTATGTAATAACCCTAAGTATCTAGCCTCCTTTTTTCTTGCTCTGCACAGGGAGAGCCAGAGAAGCCACTGGAGGAAAAGGGTTATTGTTTCGTTTGTTTGTTTGACCTCCCCTCAGGTTGCAAGAATATTCCAAATATGCAAATACTATCAAAACTCTCATACTAACTGCATCTTCAATAGTGACTGTGATAAAAACATGGAACAATTTGGGTAATTGAGGGTCACCTTATTTTATAGCATCTACAATATCTTCCCAGACAAAATTATTGTAAAAGCAAAATACACAACATAAACTCATGTAATGCATCTTCTCTGCATTTGATATTTTTTTACATTTGATATTTTAAACTGTGCCCTTCATTTTTCTTACCTTATTGGTATAAGTTGGACAATTATTTTTCTGTGTAAGAATTGTTCTCACTTTCAGATTATGTCAACCCTACTTCTTTGGTTTTAAAAGTCGTTTCTCTTAGGAAATCATGGAGCTAGTAGGTGGCACTAGTTTTGTTTTGTTTTTAACTTTGCCTATACGGCAAAGTAAGTTGTTGACAATGCTATACCCATCAGGAAGAACTATTGTTGTGATTGTCTTTAAACAAATTTGCAAAATCTAGAAGTCTAGACTTCTAGGACTACTGCATTTTTCTTCACTGGCTTCCTTGTATCCACTTATCAGGCTGACACTCAGGTTGTGTTTAGTGCTCTGAGTTAGACCATCAGGGCCAGAGTGGAATCTCAAAGTCCTACCAAGAGCTCACTGCCAGATGGTTTCCCTTTTTTTTTCTTTTTTTAAATTATTTTTATTCCTGGTCCAAAGTTTACTTGGGTTCATGTTGTGTCGGAGTCCCCATGCCAGGAGATTTACTGATACACAAGTGAAAGCCCTGGACTTGGAGTCTTACATGAAATCTCCACTCTGTCTGAGCGATCAATCTCCCTCATCTTCTCTGTTTCCATTTCTAAGTCCAGGTGAAAGATTTTTAAAGATCATACTTTGATCTCACCTTTTATATGATTCTGTCAACTTTTGGTCTTGAAACTAAATCAGTCCATTAAGCATAAGACTCTTACCCCTGAGACCTGGGATTTTTGGTGTTCAGACAATAACCACCCTTCCGAAATATCTTGTTCTAAGAGAGACACCACGAAGGGGGAGGTGGCTCTTTTCTGGGTCTGTGAAGTCCAAATAGGAGCAAGAAATCCTACTGTGCACATCGCCTTCACAGGCTTCATGGAAGGGGGAGGCAGTTAGACATCATCTTCCTCTTCCATTTGATCACACACTGAAATGACTTTAGGACCTGGGTAGGTAAAATCAACAGGGGAGCAAGCAAGAGTCATCAGGGAGTGGTGAGGACCATAGTGAACTGGAAAGGGGACAACCTGCCAACAGAAAGTCAAATTCAGATATTTTTACAACTTCATTCTATCACCTGAATTCAGCCCCCTGCTGCCAACTTGCAACTTCATATCTAGACTGGTCACTGAGAGTGTTATTGGTCCTTGGGAGACACACTCTTTTGTTAGCTTGATCCAATTCCTGCATAAGGAAAGGATTCACATGTGGGGCTTCAGAGGGCTGTGGGAGCCACAAAGTCCATTATGTAGCATGAGATTACCTAGTCTCCCTCTGAAAACTGTTTTGGGCTTTGTGGGGAAGAAGGGGAATTTAGTGCCAGCACTGACCATCTTGCCAAAACTCTGGTGTTAGCCATGACCCAGTGTCTCAGACATGAGGGCTGCTGGGAGGGGAGGGGAGATGCATAGGAACAAGGAGTATGACTGTTCCTCAAAAGGGAATAACAATTCTTTTGTGGTAGGCTAGAAAAAAGAGTTTTTTTTTTTTGTTTTTTTGTTTTTTTTTTTTGTTTGTTTGTTTTTTTAAGAGGGAGAGAGTGTGTGCATGTGTGGGACAGGGTGGGAGAGGGAGAGGGAGAAAGAGAATCTCAAGTAGAGTCCCCGCTGAGCGTGGTGACTGACACAGGGCTCCATCTCAAGACCCTAAGGTCACAACCTGAGCCAAAATCAAGAGTCGGTTGCTTAACTGACTGAGCCACCCAGGCACCCCTAGAAGAAAGAGATTTTTATTTATTGTTACATACTGGACAGGATGACAGGTGAGCCCTGGAGTGAGGACAGGATGGTTATGGTGAACTTTTTTGGAGAAGGTTTAACCCTTTACATGCTTTCTCTGTAGACCTCTGGCAACTGCTCTACGGTGAACCTACATTTAACCTCTCCATTCTTGCATTGTAATTCTCATCTTAAATTGCCCCCAGCTCTTCAGGGAAGACACTATATAACCAGTGTGGTGGCTCCTGAGCACTTAAGAAGCCAGGTTGAAAAAAGAAAGGGGGGAGGGGCAAGACGGCGGAAGAGTAGGGTCCCCAAGTCACTTGTCCCCATCAAATTACCTAGATAACCTTCAAATTGCCCTGAAAATCTACGAATTCGGCCTGAGATTTAAAGAGAGACCAGCTGGAATGCTACAGTGAGAAGAGTTCATGCTTCTATCAAGGTAGGAAGACGGGGAAAAAGAAATAAAGAAACAAAAGGCCTCCAAGGGGGAGGGGCCCCGCGAGGAGCCGGGCTGAGGCCGGGGCGAGTGTCCCCAGGACAGGAGAGCCCCGTCCCGGAGGAGCAGGAGCTGCACCGACCTTCCCGGGCGGAAAGGGGCTCGCGGGGAGGTGGAGCAGGACCCAGGAGGGCGGGGATGCCCTCGGGCTCCCGGGGACACTAACAGACACCTGCGCCCCGGGAGAGTGCGCCGAGCTCCCTAAGGGCTGCAGCGCGCACGGCGGGACCCGGAGCAGCTCGGAGGGGCTGGGGCAGAGGAAGAGGCGCTACGGAGGGGGCTGCGGGCGGGAGCGCGAATCCAACAGCGCAGGCTCCGGAGCACAGGGCGCCGGGACACAGCCCAGGATCCGGCCTCCCCCGGGACAGGCAGAGGCCAGGAGGGCCCAGGACAGCAAGGACGCTCCTGCCCCGAGCTGAGCAGATCAGCGGCCCCGCCTGGAGCCTCCAGGCCCTGCAGACAGAGAGCTCCGGAGCTACTGCGGGGGCTGACTCCAGGGCTGCAGAGCTGGCCCCGCCACTGCAGTTGTTCCTCCTGGGACCTCACGGGGTAAACAACCCCCACTGAGCCCTGCACCAGGCAGGGGGCTGAGCAGCTCCCCCAAGTGCTAACACCTGAGAATCAGCACAACAGGCCCCTCCCCCAGAAAACCAGCTAGACGGACAAGTTCCAGGGGAAGTCAAGGGACTTAAAGTATACAGAATCAGAAGATACTCCCCCGTGTTTTTTTTTTTTATTTGTTTGCTTCCCCCACCCTTTTTTTCCTTTCTTTTTTTTTTCTCTTTTTCTTCTCGTTTTTCTTTTTTTCTTTTCTTTCCTTCTTTCTCTCTCTTTTTCTCCTTTTCCCAATACAACTTGTTTTTGGCCACTCTGCACTGAGCAAAATGACTAGAAGGAAAACCTCACCTCAAAAGAAAGAATCAGAAACAGTCCTCTCTCCCACAGAGTTACAAAATCTGGATTACAATTCAATGTCAGAAAGCCAATTCAGAAGCACTATTATACAGCTACTGGTGGCTCTAGAAAAAAGCATAAAGGACTCAAGAGACTTCATGACTGCAGAATTTAGATCCAATCAGGCAGAAATTAAAAATCAATTGAATGAGATGCAATCCAAACTAGAAGTCCTAACGACGAGGGTTAACGAGGTGGAAGAACGAGTGAGTGACACAGAAGACAAGTTGATGGCAAAGAGGGAAACTGAGGAAAAAAGAGACAGACAATTAAAAGACCATGAAGACAGACTAAGGGAAATAAACGACAGCCTGAGGAAGAAAAACTTACGTTTAATTGGTGTTCCTGAGGGCGCCGAAAGGGCCAGAGGGCCAGAATGTGTATTTGAACAAATCCTAGCTGAAAACTTTCCTAATCTGGGAAGGGAAACAGGCATTCAGATCCAGGAAATAGAGAGATCCCCCCCTAAAATCAATAAAAACTGTTCAACACCTCGACATTTAATAGTGAAGCTTGCAAATTCCAAAGATAGAGAAGATCCTTAAAGCAGCAAGAGACAAGAAATCCCTGACTTTTATGGGGAGGAGTACTAGGGTAACAACAGACCTCTCCACAGAGACCTGGCAGGCCAGAAAGGGCTGGCAGGATATATTCAGGGTCCTAAATGAGAAGAACATGCAACCAAGAATACTTTATCCAGCAAGGCTCTCATTCAAAATGGAAGGAGAGATAAAGAGCTTCCAAGACAGGCAGGAACTGAAAGAATATGTGACCTCCAAACCAGCTCTGCAAGAAATTTTAAGGGGGACTCTTAAAATTCCCCTTTAAAAAGAAGTTCAGTGGAACAATCCACAAAAACAAGGACTGAATAGATATCATGATGACACTAAACTCATATCTGTCAATAGTAACTCTGAACGTGAACGGGTTTAATGACCCCATCAAAAGGCGCAGGGTTTCAGACTGGATAAAAAAGCAGGACCCATCTATTTGCTGTCTACAAGAGACTCATTTTAGACAGAAGGACACCTACAACTTGAAAATAAAAGGTTGGAGAACCATTTACCATTCAAATGCTCCTCAAAAGAAAGCAGGGGTAGCCATCCTTATATCCCTTATATCCTTATAAAATTTACCCCAAAGACTGTAGTGAGAGATGAAGAGGGACACTATCTCATACTTAAAGGATCTATCCAACAAGAGGACTTAACAATCCTCAATACATATGCCCCGAATGTGGGAGCTGCCAAATATATCAATCAATTATTAACCAAAGTGAAGAAATACTTAGATAATAATACACTTATACTTGGTGACTTCAATCTAGCTCTTTCTATACTCGATAGGTCTTCTAAGCACAACATCTCCAAAGAAACGAGAGCTTTAAATGATACACTGGACCAGATGGATTTCACAGATATCTACAGAACTTTACATCCAAACTCAACTGAATACACATTCTTCTCAAGTGCACATGGAACTTTCTCCAGAATAGACCACATACTGGGTCACAAATCGGGTCTGAACCGATACCAAAAGATTGGGATCGTCCCCTGCATATTCTCAGACCATAATGCCTTGAAATTAGAACTAAATCACAACAAGAAGTTTGGAAGGACCTCAAACAGGAGGAGGTTAAGACCATCCTGCTAAAAGATGAAAGGGTCAACCAGGAAATTAAGGAAGAATTAAAAAGATTCATGGAAACTAATGAGAATGAAGATACAACCATTCAAAATCTTTGGGATGCAGCAAAAGCAGTCCTGAGGGGGAAATACATCGCAATACAAGCATCCATTCAAAAACTGGAAAGAACTCAAATACAAAAGCTAACCTTACACCTAAAGGAGCTAGAGAAAAAACAGCAGATGGACCCTAAGCCCAGCAGAAGAAGAGAGTTAATTAAAATTAAAGCAGAACTCAACGAAATTGAGAGCAGAAGAACTGTGGAACAGATCAACAGAACCAGGAGTTGCTTCTTTGAAAGAATTAAGAAGATAGATAAACCATTAGCCAACCTCATTAAAAAGAAGAGAGAGAAGACTCAAATTAATAAAATCATGAATGAGAAAGGAGAGATCACTACCAACACCAAGGAAATACAAACGATTTTAAAAACATATTATGAACAGCTATACACCAATAAATTAGGCAATCTAGAAGAAATGGACGCATTCCTGGAAAGCCACAAACTACCAAAACTGGAACAGGAAGAAATAGAAAACCTGAACAGGCCAATAACCAGGGAGGAAATTGAAGCAGTCATCAAAAGCCTCCCAAGACACAAGAGTCCAGGGCCAGATGGCTTCCCAGGGGAATTCTATCAAACGTTTAAAGAAGAAATCATACCTATTCTACTAAAGCTGTTTGGAAAGATAGAAAGAGATGGAGTACTTCCAAATTCATTCTATGAGGCCAGCATCACCTTAATTCCAAAACCAGACAAAGACCCCACCAAAAAGGAGAATTACAGACCAATATCCCTGATGAACATGGATGCAAAAATTCTCAACAAGATACTAGCCAATAGGATCCAACAGCATATTAAGAAAATTATTCACCATGACCAAGTAGGATTTATCCCCGGGACACAAGGCTGGTTCAACACTCGTAAAACAATCAGTGTGATTCATCATATCAGCAAGAGAAAAACCAAGAACCATATGATCCTCTCATTAGATGCAGAGAAAGCATTTGACAAAATACAGCATCCATTCCTGATCAAAACTCTTCAGAGTGTAGGGATAGAGGGAACTTTCCTTGATATCTTAAAAGCCATCTACGAAAAGCCCACAGCAAATATCATTCTCAATGGGGAAGCACTGGGAGCCTTTCCCCTAAGATCAGGAACAAGACAGGGATGTCCACTCTCACCACTGCTATTCAACATAGTACTGGAAGTCCTAGCCTCAGCAATCAGACAACAAAAAGACATTAAAGGCATTCAAATTGGCAAAGAAGAAGTCAAACTCTCCCTCTTCGCTGATGACATGATACTCTACATAGAAAACCCAAAAGCCTCCACCCCAAGATTGCTAGAACTCATATTGCAATTTGGTAGCGTGGCAGGATACAAAATCAATGCCCAGAAATCAATGGCATTTCTATACACTAACAATGAGACTGAAGAAAGAGAAATTAAGGAGTCAATCCCATTTACAATTGCACCCAAAAGCATAGGATACCTAGGAATAAACCTAACCAAAGAGGTAAAGGATCTATACCCTAAAAACTATAGAACACTTCTGAAAGAAATTGAGGAAGACACAAAGAGATGGAAAAATATTCCATGCTCATGGATTGGAAGAATTAATATTGTGAAAATGTCAGTGTTACCCAGGGCAATTTACACGTTCAATGCAATCCCTATCAAAATACCATGGACTTTCTTCAGAGAGTTAGAACAAATTATTTTAAGATTTGTGTGGAAGCAGAAAAGACCCCGAATAGCCAGGGGAATTTTAAAAAAGAAAACCATATCTGGGGGCATCACAATGCCAGATTTCAGGTTGTACTACAAAGCTGTGGTCATCAAGACAGTGTGGTACTGGCACAAAAACAGACACATAGATCAGTGGAACAGAATAGAGAATCCAGAAGTGGACCCTGAACTTTATGGGCAACTAATATTCGATAAAGGAGGAAAGACTATCCATTGGAAGAAAGACAGTCTCTTCAATAAATGGTGCTGGGAAAATTGGACATCCACATGCAGAAGAATGAAACTAGACCACTCTCTTTCACCATACACAAAGATAAACTCAAAATGGATGAAAGATCTAAATGTGAGACAAGAGTCCATCAAAATCCTAGAGGAGAACACAGGCAACACCCTTTTTGAACTTGGCCACAGTAACTCCTTGCAAGATACATCCACGAAGGCAAAAGAAACAAAAGCAAAAATGAACTATTGGGACTTCATCAAGATAAGAAGCTTTTGCACAGCAAAGGATACAGTCAACAAAACTAAAAGACAACCTACAGAATGGGAGAAGATATTTGCAAATGACGTATCAGATAAAGGGCTAGTTTCCAAGATCTATAAAGAACTTATTAAACTCAACGCCAAAGAAACAAACAATCCAATCATGAAATGGGCAAAAGACATGAAGAGAAATCTCACAGAGGAAGACATAGACATGGCCAACATGCACATGAGAAAATGCTCTGCATCACTTGCCATCAGGGAAATACAAATCAAAACCACAATGAGATACCACCTCACACCAGTGAGAATGGGGAAAATTAACAAGGCAGGAAACCACAAATGTTGGAGAGGATGCGGAGAAAAGGGAACCCTCCTGCACTGTTGGTGGGAATGTGAACTGGTGCAGCCACTCTGGAAAACTGTGTGGAGGTTCCTCAAAGAGTTAAAAATAGACCTGCCCTACGACCCAGCAATTGCACTGTTGGGGATTTACCCCAAAGATACAAATGCAGTGAAACGCCGGGACACCTGCACCCCGATGTTTATAGCAGCAATGGCCACGATAGCCAAACTGTGGAAGGAGCCTCGGTGTCCAACGAAAGATGAATGGATAAAGAAGATGTGGTTTATGTATACAATGGAATATTCCTCAGCCATTAGAAACGACCAATACCCACCATTTGCTTCAACGTGGATGGAACTGGAGGGTATTATGCTGAGTGAAGTAAGTCAATCGGAGAAGGACAAACAGTGTATGTTCTCATTCATTTGGGGAATATAAATAATAGTGAAAGGGAATATGAGGGAAGGGAGAAGAAATGTGTGGGAAATATCAGAAAGGGAGACAGAACATAAAGACTCCTAACTCTAGGAAACTAACTAGGTGTGGGGGAAGGGGAGGGGGGTGGGGGGTGGGGGTGAGTGGGTGACGGGCACTGAGGGGGACACTTGACGCGATGAACACTGGGTGTTATTCTGTATGTTGGTAAATTGAACACCAATAAAAAATTAATTTATTAAAAAATAAAAAATAAAAATAAAAATAAAAAAACTTTTCTGTTGGTCTACCAACATAAATATTTAAACTGTATAATAAGCAAGTTTCATTTCTTTATTAGAATTTAGATATTAACCAAATTGGTACACCAGGAACAGCTAGTTATTTTACTCAATAAACATTAACATATTCAACAAAAAAAGAAAAAGAAAAAAGAAAGGGACCCTGCCCCACTCCAGCTGTCTGATGAGACATACAGAGAGAGCAGCACCCTCTCCAGGCACCTAGAGCCCCCAGTGCTGATCAGAAACCCTACATCCAGGGAAGAGTGGACAGGGTAAGAAAAGATCCTGCCTAGACACTCCAGAAGAACAAGGAACCTGGAACTCATGGAAACTGGCCATGTGCTTGGGGAAGCTAACCCCTGCAAAGCATAGGGGGAAAGGATGCCACTCAAGGATGTTTGAAAGTTTTAAACATTCAGCCAATATTCTGAGACAGTGAACCAGTGGACTTGCTGCACTCAAATAATGTGGGGACACCCGGCTAGAGCAAATAAGATAGTTCCTGTATTTATTTCTTTATATTATCCTTAAAATGGGAATTCCAGATCTGCCAGTCTCCTTCCCCTGTAGTGATGACTGTTGATGTCCATAATCGTTCTCTTGCAAATTTGGCTAGGAAATCCATCCTTCACTGAAGCCACATGGAACATTCCATCTAGTCCTAAAGCAAAATCTGTCACATTCCAGCAGAACCGTCTTTCTCCCATTCTATTTGTGATGATCATTGCCTTTGCTAGTGGGTTTTAAAATATATTATTATTAAATAAAATCTTGCCAAATTTGCTTTGCAGAATTATCTTTTATGGAAAACAGATGGAAGGAGCTAACCTAAAAATGCAAATCATACCATCCTAATGACTTCTTAATTTTAAAAGTTATGGGTACCACTTCCCAGGAGGGACTAAAAAAGATAGTGACAACAGCTGTGGAAGATGCATCAGAAGTAGGAAGGGACCAGAAACTAAAGGGAGGCTGTAGAGCTGCAGAGATCTTAAATAATATTCCTCATGTTCAAATGCAGTGCACTGAGCACTCACACATGTTCAGTTCTGAAGCGTTTACTCAGGTAAAGGAAAGGAACAAAAGCACGATGCATACTCAGGATACAAAGTATTCCCAAATGCATCAACACATGCCATGAGGAATAGAGTCCTAGAGATACACATTTAATGTCCCTCTTCCATATTTTGTGCACAACCCCTCAGACAGGAATAGGAAACCACGGTCTGCAAATGCTGCTGATTCAAATATAATTACTCAGATGTTAGACTCCTCCTGAAATGGGAATTTAACACAGAGGTCTATATTTTCACAACTGGCCTCTCTTGAAATCTACTGCTCATGAGGAATGAACACTTAGGCATGTTCTCATTGTTGTAGGATGTAGTTGGGTTTCTCACTAAACCATACTTCCAACTATTGATTAATTCTTCTTCCTCCTTCTTTCTGGATATAAAAGAAATTTTAGAAATATTTCCAACTTTCCAGTAAATTTTAGTACTGTCTCTGTGAATAAAATTCAATATATATGCAAAATATACCTCTCTCTACCTTTCGGTTCTTTGTACTCTTTGAATAGCCATAACTATAGGTATTAGAATACACACATGCAGTCTCCTGATTAATACATTTAGGGGTACATCCCAGAACTAATTCTGTCATTGGCAGTGACAGTGTTCCCTGACATGCTGCTCAGGGCTATCTGGCGTGTTAACTGCTGTCCTCTGGGTGAATGGCTGACTTGCATGTGCTCTGGGCAGCTCTCATCTCCACAGAGCCAACTGAAATTAAACAGCTGGAAGTATTTTCAAATTTCTGTCTAGGGACCGCTTAATGTATCAGAACTCAGCATGAAATTCCCACTGAGATAAAAGTGTAAAAGTTGTTCTTTCTTTTTCCTCTTTTTTTTTTTTTTTTGGTAAGGCAACTCCTTTCTACTCCCCAAATTGAACATCAATAGAGTATCACATCTTTCAAGTTCCTATCATAGGTTGAGAGGTTGAGGGGGAAGGAAGGAGCCCTAAATTCAGCTGTTTTTCACCTCCTAACATAGAAATGGATCAAAATCTTGCCACAGGAAAGAACCAGAGGAAGAGGACACATTACAGCATGTGGCTGTCATTTTCTTCCCCCAGAATTAGGCATAATCCACAAAAACTGGCTCCAAAGAAAGCCAATAATGGGAAGCATTGTGACTGCCATGTGTGGGGAACATGAGTCATTTGGGGGCTCTCACTCAATTCATGGGTTCAGAAAACAAATACAATCACCTCCACATCGCACAATTCAGCAGAGAGTAGCATGCATTATAAAATGGTTCATCTTGAACTGCATCCAGGGTGTTAAGCTGGTAAAACACCAAGAGGTTTTCAAATATTTCTCCACTTTGCTGGAAGGTTTCCCTTTCGATACTCTACTCCACAGCCAGCACCAGCACCTATAGGATACGTCATTGAACATGGTCCCTGGAAGACTGATCAAGATCATTAGATTGCTTTCTGCACATTAGCACCTTGAGCTACTTAACCAGACTCCACATGCATGAGCATCTAAACAGAACTGGACAAATAACATGGAATCCCAGCCTGTGGACGTGATCCAAGAACACTTGCATCTAAGCAGCAGCTGTCAATCATTTAGATGAGATGAGCCTTTCGAACCTATCTATCTGTCTTTAGTTTGGGGTCATTTTTGTGTAGGTCATGTGATTACATCATCTTTCTTGGTTCATAGCTATAAAAGTGTTAGTTACAATAGGTTCCAAACATAGCGGCTGTGTAAGGCTTGGAATACAGGGAGCAACTCAACATCCTGCGAATGTGCTTTCAGAGAAACTTTTGGAGCCTGGAGACACCCATCAGCATCTTTCACACAGGCAAATAAAATTGGGCAAAACAGGATGTTGTAGTGCCTTTGAACTGCATCAGCTAAGCTAAGCTAAGAGCACATTTCCCAGTGTTCTCTTCCCCATGTGGTTCTGGGCTAGTGTTGGCCACAGAGACATTTTTGCATGAGCCATGGAATGAATGCAAAAGTGAAGTAGCAGCTATATCTTTTTACACTCTGAGAGTCCATGCTGGGGTCCAGGCACAGCGACTGCACATGAACATTATCACTGACCTGCTGGCTCACCTTGATGGTAGTTCCCCAGTGTTCACTAGCAGAGTGAGGCATTTGTCCCAGGGTGCAAAATTTACTGAGGAACCAAAACTCAGTAATCAATATAAATAATATATTAATGTGAAACTGTTTTTTAAATAAAAAGGGTGGGGGGATCCCTGGGTGGCGCAGCGGTTTGGCGCCTGCCTTTGGCCCAGGGCGCGATCCTGGAGACCCGGGATCGAATCCCACGTCGGGCTCCCGGTGCATGGAGCCTGCTTCTCCCTCTGCCTGTGTCTCTGCCTCTCTCTCTCTCTCTCTCTCTGTGACTATCACAAATAAATAAAAAATTTTAAAAAATAAATAAATAAAAAATAAAAATGGGGGGGGGCTGGGTGGCTCAGTTGGTGAAGCATCTACTTTCAGCCCAGGTCATGATCTCAGGGTCCTGAGATTGAGCCCTGCGTCAGGCTTCCTGCTCAGTGAGAATCTGCTTCTCCCTCTGCCCCTCCTCTCTGCTCATGTTCGCTGTCAAATTCTCTCTCTCTCTCTCCCAAATAAAGGAATAAAATATTTTAAAAATAATAGTAAAAGTAAGAAAAAAATAAAAATTATTGCAGATTTCTTCAGCTTGTCCAAAGCCTAGACCAGGCACACATGCAGCTTCATGGTGGAGGGCATCTGCTTCTCCTGCAGGTCCCCCCTTGGTGTGGATGGAGCTGGGAAGGGACATGGGCAAGCTTCACTTTGCCTCTCTTGAGTTCCTCCAACTCCTGTCTGCATCCAGCGGTCCTTTCCCACTGTCATCCTGGTGGACCTACAGTGGCCTCATGCTCAGCCATCCCTGCAGAAACCAGACGCGGTGGCAGCAATGGGCACAGATGACTCCGGCCGCATCCACGCATGTCAGTGACGCATACACCACCAGTTGCAGGAGCAGGAAGGTAAAATCGTGTGGTGAAAGCCTGCAGCTTTCTCTCTGCCTGTGGGAGCCATCTCTCTGACGGGGTCAAGATGTGCATTCTCTCACTAGATAACCAGAGGCTCTGTATCAGTGGAACCTACTGTTTATAACTGATTAAAAACAGATCCTCAGAATGTCCCTACCCCTCTAATGGGACAGAGATGTCCCTCTTCAGAGTTTGGTGTGGTTTTTCCTTTATCAGCAATACAAACAAAATTATCGTCCTCTGAAAAAGGATTAATAAACTCAAACCCCACAAACCTGAACCCCATTGAAGGAAGCTATGATTGTTGTGTTTTAAACCAGTTGTTAAGCTCAGTCATATTTAAAATATAATTAAAGAGGTAAAAATGTTTAGCGTCTGTAAGGATCTTTCCAGAGGCCCCAGGCTGTGGAATTACGGATTAGTCTCTGAGTAATTTTGGTATGATGATGAGTCGTGGAGCTGAACTAAGCTGGAGTAGGAGATGGGATCATGAAAAGACTTTCACGGTCTCTGGGGAGGACACCTGCTTTGTGAAGAGTTTTGGCTCAGTTTGGATGAAGCACAACTTACCAGAAAGAGCGAACCTTTGCTCCTGCGCCTTGCTATGAGAATAGCAGGGCCACAGAGGTGGAAGCCTCAACCTCACAGCTGTGGGAGATTAAAGGCTTCACTGCTGAGGGGACCATTCTCTGTGCTAGATCTACACTAGCGTTTCTTGATCTCAGCACTACTGATACGTTTGCAGGGTAATTCTTTGTTGTACAGAGGCTCTCCTAGGAATTGTAGAATGTTGAGCGGCATCCATAGCTTCTGTCTGCTTGATGCCAATGACACCATCTCCCCCAGCTGTGACAACCAAAAATGTCTCTCGACACTTCCAAATGTCTGCTGAGTGGCCAAACTGCCCCTGGATATGAACCAGTGGTGTGGACAACAACACCGACTCCGTCCAGCTACCAGTGCCAATGTTGGGGTAGCAAAGTTAAAATCAAGGGCTAGCCCAAAACTAGATCTTGAGAATTCCAAGGCAGATAAGGGATGTCTGGCATACAAAACAAAGGCATACCTGTTGACAAGGAGAGACTAACACCAAGTTGATCATCAGAGATACTATATGTCAGGTAAGAGCTCAAAAGAGGCACAAACTAGAAGGCGCACCTGGGGGATCCAGGAGTATTCTTCGCACTGATGCCATAGACATCATGTACATGATCACAGACACTGGAGAATTCAAAGACTTTCAGGACGTATCACCAATATCTTAAGGCAAAGCTCCTCAGCCCTGTGAAATCGATTATATCAGTGAGCCATGGCTTTGTAAGGAGGGCCTTAAACAAGAAGCGTTTAATTTCCCCTGAGTCTGCAAGTCAGCTACGAGTTCTTCTGGCTTTGCCTGGGCTTACACATGCATCTATGGTCAGCTGTGGGTTAGGGAGGCAACTCTGAGGCTCTTAGCCAGACTTTCTCCTGTGCTTAGGGTAAATATAATGGAATATGCAACTTGATACCTTTTGATCTTAACTGTTACATGATGAAACATAAATTGCTATTATCGATTACTAAGGTACCATTCCGCAGAAATCCTAATGGATAGATGCCGTCTGTCCTGTCACCCCAACTGTTATTAGGCTGTCAGAATGGCAATCAGTAGTCATTACTTGCCAACTCTAATATCCTTCTTTCAGCTAATAACCCTTATTTAAATGCTAGCTCCAAAATAACTGACCTTTTTCTAAGAAGTAGCTGTACGTCAAAAAATTTTTTATACACTCCCTATCATTCAAGTCGTCCTTTTTATTGTCACATGGACTCTTACTACACACAAATTAAAGTGGCTTTACATTTTAAATTGACAGTCACTCTCTGTCCTAAATAATAGTGCACCAGTCATAACACAGATATAACAATAGCAACTAAACCAACAAGACAACGTGCATTCCTGAGTGCCCATTGTATTCAAGGCACTCTTCTAGGGGCTATGCATGGATAACTCTTTTCATCTTTTACAGACCAGGGAACCATTTTTCCAGACAGAGAATCTAAAATATCAAAAGGGTAAGTGACTTGCCCAAGGTCTCAGCGATGGGCTGGAATTCAAACATCAGCAGGGTGATCCCAAGCCTGTGTTCTTATTAGTGCCCTATACTCCCTCGCCAATGTTCAATACATTATAGATACTCAAAGAGATTTTGATTTTTTTGACAATCATTATGAAGTTATAATTTCTCTTTTAAAGGAAAGCTAAATATAAATGCAGCCATTTGGTTAAAAACACAAGATTTGTGATCACTTTGAAATTCAAAGGCTGCTGACTTGGCTAACTAGAGAGAATATTAATTCCTTTCATTTGCTTTATGTAGATATCACTGTAGGCACAACACAAATTATTTAGTGTAGTAGAATCCAATCTCTTGCTATAATATACCATAACTTTGTTTCTGCAACACTGCTCTAATTGACTCTGATCAAACATTTTTTCAGTTATGTGGTGGTGTTCCGTTTGGCTGTTTTAAGAAATTGAACTAGATATGGTCTAAGTCAGAGGGGAGAATAAGCTAGAGTATGAAAAGGTACGATTCCATCAATTGGTCTATACCAGCATTCAATTAAAATGTAAATTTATCCTTTAAGAGAAAAAGAATAGGTTGATCAACTGAAAATTAATTTGGAGAAAAATATGTGCCATTGAGTCAGAAAAGCTGGGGGTGGGAGGAGGAATACATTGTAGCAAATTAATCTTTGAAGGAAGGAGAACCTTTGCGTGATAAACGTATATAAAGTATAAAACACAGGTTAGAATTATCAAAGTAGTCATTTGAAAACCCATTTGCAAATAAATAAGGAAAAGGAATACGGGGAAGAAAAGTCAAAATTATGAACAACATCAAAGAACTGGTTCATCACAAAGAAATAATATTAAGAAACCTGAGGATGGTACCTGTCTTCATACTAAAATACAAAATGTCATTTATATTTTTAAGATAAGCTCTTTCATTGCAGCTCAACACATATATGGAGACCTTACAAGGCCCATGTGTACACTTTAATGAACTGTCAAAAAGTAAGACATCCACGTAACTGTCACTTGAGTCAAGAAATAGAACAACTCCAAGCCCCAGAAGCCCCTTCAAGCCTCATCTCAGTAACTGCCCCCAATGTCCCCCCAAATATAACTTGTGGACTTTAAATTCACTGGAGTTTCCCTTGTTTTATGCTTCATATAAATGGTGAATCTCCCAGTATGGTGTTCTTTTCTGTCTGGCTGCTTTCTTTTGACGTTACGTTTGTGAGATTTATCTGTGTTGTTTCATGCTGCAGTATTTCACTGGTCTTCATGACTATGTAGAAGTCCATTTCATAAATTTACCAAAATGTATCCATTCTACTAGTGATGGACATTCAAATTGCTTCAAGTTTATAGGACCATTATGACTAACGCCACTGCGAACATTCTCATATACATCCCTTGGTGCCCACATTCACACTTTACTGTTGGGAGTGAAATTGCTGAGGCATAAAATATATGTGTGCTCACTTGAATGGATACTGCCAAACTGTCTTCCAAAGTAATGGAACCAATTTACACTCTATCAGCAGGATTGGAGAGTCTCTACCTTCTGTACCCAGACATCGCTTTGATTTTCACTGAATGGTAACTTGGTCACACCACATACTGATAATTACATGCAGATATCAATTATATTTATTCTTTACACTATCTATCAGCCAATTGGTCTGAAACTAGTTCATATCGTAATAGCATTCATGATCATATTAGTGCAAAGTCGCTGAATAGGAGTTTTTTGTTCCAGTACAAAGATTTCAAATGATTTTCAAATATGCCTCACATTTTATCTCTTAACAAATCCCATCCAATCTTTCTCTGCTCCATCAGCACCCTGACCACAGAGGAAGTCAAATCTTCTTTATCTTCCCTTCATTACTGCATTCATTCCATTGACATTTGATAGCTATGTGATAGCTTGTCATCCCTACCATGCGTCACATAAGGCTTCTCCACCCTTTTTACATCAATGGTGGTGTTCCAGCCACCTAAGCCACACCTGACCATCTGTTCCTCATTGATTCATGTGTTCCAACCATAACCATTTCTGCAACCTTTACTGTGTGCTTGTCATTGAGCTAGTACTAGGGACAAAGGGTAAATAAAACCTGGAGCTATCCAGAGGAGTTTACAGTCTAGCAGCAGGGGAAAACCTGGAAATAAACCAGTGCAATGAGTTATAATAGACACAACTAGAAGAATAGAATTATATGTGGATACAACACAGGCATAAACAAGAAAGGGTCAGTTTGCCTGAAAAGGAAAGGCAACAGATGGAAGTTTGAGTGGAATCTCAAAAGCTAGGAATCCTCCAGGAAAGGGGCGAGAGGCCAAACAACATGGCAAGGACCACAAGTAGAGGCTGAAGGGTAGAAAGTGCCCTGGGAAGTGGGTCAGCCACAAGTAGACCAGACAGCTGGGGCTTAGAAGGAGCTGAATGGACTGGCCTGACTCGTAACACTAAGTCTTCTACTCTACATCCCCACCAAGACGTCCCTTCTACCCAGGCCACCCTTCCTGCTCCAGTGCCCCTGTCTCCTCCCACCCATCCTTCCCATCCACAACGGCCGCCTGAAATACCTCCTTTTCTCCCCTTGCTCTAGCTCTGCTGATAAAAAGGTTAACAGGCACAACGAGTGAATTGCCAGAAAAAAATTTATCCAACCCTGCCTACATTTTCTCTGTTGAGTTGCTTTCCCAAAGCCTGAGAGAGTCTAGGTACTCTGCTAATTCTAGAGCTTCTAAGAAATAGGAAAAGGCTTCTACTATCCTAAACCTCCCACACTCTCTTGAATTATTTTAAAAATTAATCAATCCACTGTATGTTCAACCTATTTGGGGTCTTGTGTTCTTCTGGGATCTGGATGCCTATTTTCCTTTCAATATTCGGGAGTGTTTGGTCACTTCTTTAAATAATCTTTCTACCTCTTGTTCTTTCTCTTTTCCTTCTGGGACTCCTGCGATGCATAGGTTGTAAAAATCCTGTAAGGTTTCTTTCTTTTTATTTTATTTTAAAATTATTTTATTTATTTTTACTGAGGCATGCTGTAATCAGATTGTCAAAAGTTAAAGAGAGAATTCTGAAAGCAGCAAGAAGACTATCAGTGACTTTCTTGGCAGAAATATCGCAGGCCAGGAGAGGGTTGAAGAATACTTTCAAAGTCTGAAAGGAAAAACAAAACTGTCCATAAAGAATACTGTACCTGGGAAGACTCTACTTTAAAAATGAAGAGAATGTCCTTTTAGAGGACACAAACTAAGGGAGTTTGCCCACACTGGACCTGGTATATAAGCAACGATGAAGGAAGTTCTCCAGATTGACATGAAAACAAGCTGAATGAGAGTAGGAACACACAGGAAAGCATAAATCTCATTGGTAAGGGTGAATGAGAAGACAAATACAGAATAATGTAACACTATGGTGATGGTGGCATGTGAATTACTTTTAACTCTAATAAAATGCTGAAAGATTAAAAAAAAAGAAATCAGTCTATAATGCATGTATTGAGAGCCTTATGCACACAGCATGTAGATTGCTAGGGGACGTTTCATGGGGGTGGCCCTAGAGTTGTACCCAGTGGTGAGAAAATAGTGCAACGTCACCCCCCACCCCGACCCCAAATGGCCCCAGATCTCCCTAGCCTACTACAGTCTGACTGGGGGAATGGACACAAATCAGAGTTCCAGAAATGAACACCAAATTACCACCCGAATAAATGCTACAAAGGAAACATCCAAGGTGTTCATGGTATAGACGACAGGGGTGGGGGTGACCTCAAGGGGAGACAAGGAGCCTTTTCTGAAAAGGCAACATCTGCCTTTCCCAGGGGAAGAGCTTCCATCTCAAACTACAGGGAGGGGAGACAAGGTGAAGATGTGAGGGTGCACCCAGGCCAAGGGCAAAGAAAGCAGGGACAGTGCCAAAATGGTAGGAGGACGATGGCACCTTTGAGAAGGTGAAAACAGCTGAGTGGGACAAAAACAAAGAGTGTTAGGGAAGCATTTCTGGGACAAAGATGGAGGAGCCGGGAAAAGACATGCTGCATGGGAGCATGAAGGCCAACTTGAGAATTTTAAACTTCAGTTTGCACTTCCGGTAATAGTTCAGTAGCTCATAATGAACCAACCCTCACTCACACTATAAAAAAAAATTCCCTTAAGTTATTAAACCAACCAACCAACAAACAAAAAAACACAACCTACAAACCCAGGACGGGATATAATGAGCAACTGTCTGAGGCCTGGAGAGTGACTACAGCAGGCGGACATTTACTGGAGGGGGAATGTTGATATTTAAAAATGAGGAAATGGAAGGAAGGAAGGAAGGAAGGAAGGAAGGAAGGAAGGAAGGAAGGAAGAAAGAAAAGAAAGAAAGAAAGAAAGAAAGAAAGAAAGAAAGAAAGAAAGAAAGAAAGAAAAGAAAAGAACTGACTGAATCTCCTGGGTTTTTTTTTTTCTTTTGAGAGTAGGCCCCAGTCTATGCCCTGTGAGAGCAGATGAAAATTTGCAGTCTTAATGGATTGAAGATGGGCGGACGTAGGTGGGGCAACCCCAGTAGCTAGAAAGCAAATGGGGGATATCTGGCAGAGAGAAGGAAAGCCCCAAATTCTGTGTGTGTACTCTTCCCACATCTCTGGCTGACCCAGCACCATACATGAGTGGAGGAGACTCTAGGCAGCCAGCCACAACTCAAAGAACAGAAAAATAAATAAATAAATAAATAAATAAATAAATAAATAAATAAATAAATAAATAATAAACAGAACCCAGTCTGTGCTCCACCAGAAAAGCAGGGTTTCCGTTTTGAGTAAAGCCATTGACCTTATGGTTTGAAATAAATCATCACAATAGACTTTGAGGGTCACTGTCTTTTATTGGGAGGACAGACCTTCCAATCAGATTTGCATTTTTGTATTTTTGATGGTGATTTTGACTTTATTGTGTGGAGCAACCATGGGTGCAAAGAGGTATTAAGACACAGGTGCAAAAGTCCCAAGAGAGAGATAGCAGGTTGGGCAGCCTGGAGGAGGTGTGGAGTCTGAGAGAAGTGGACATGGAGGAGATACAACATTGTCTGAGGAAGCAAGAGGGCCAAGGGGGCCTCCGAGTATTAACTAGAAGTGGTCACTGGTGACGTTCAGGGTGACATGAAAGACAGGAAGAAGACTGGGCTTGGGGGCAGAGCAGGAGTCTGCTTCCAGACAAGTGAAGCATAAGGTATATTTGAGCTATTCTAGTAGAAATATCAAGTCGGCTGCTTAATATAGGAGTCAGAAAAAAGTCAGAGCTAGAGATATGAATTTGTAAGACAACTCAATTTGAGGGGTAATGAAGCTCTGGGCACCCACAGATGAGACACCCTGAAGATAGGATATAAGGAAGAAAAAGGGACCAAAGATCCACCCTTCAGAAATCCTCCAATTTCATGGCCAAGTTGAGTTGGAAATGTCTGGGAAACGGCAGTGGAAATAAAGATGGCAAGAGAAAAAGAAGCCAGGAGAAGCTTCTCTGACAAAAGACAACTCCCTAGGTGTCACCTGCCCTAGGTGAAGGGCAGGAAACTCCCAAGCTCCTGGAATCCCCCACCCAATTGCTTTCTCACTGCAGGTACCCATAACCTCACCCTCACCTGTTCTAAGACTTAGCTCTTAGTTCACCCCAAACCTAGTCTGCCTGGCCGTTAAGGACCTCACCCCCCCCCACCATCTAAGACCCCTGCATGTTCCCACGGGTTCAGCTGCTTTTAGCTCTGATGGGGCCAGCAGCCCACCCCCCTCCCCAGTCGCAGGGCCAGTCACCTGTGCTATTCCGCTGCTCAAGTCTCCATCCAGAAATAATAATGAATATCACACGGTCAGCTTACAAGCATAACTTGAGACTCAGATTTGTTCTCCAGAAAGTGACATAAAAAAGGAGAAATGTTCAGGATCAGCAAGACTGGAGGTCTACAAAACCTAACGCCTTAAACATGGGAGCGTCCATGTAAAAAAATCATTTTGAGTTGGCCTTCCTTTAGTGGTTTGTTTTTTGTTTTTTGTTTTTTTTTCTCTTAATAATTCAAAGTTTAAATTACTGACCTGGTGAAGTTGACTGGCTCTGGTTTTAAAGGCCACTGTGACCTACTTACACCCACATATTAGTTTAACAAGGATTCTAAAAACAGGAGAAAGCATCCCACGGAGCAAGGAAACGTGCAGGTCAAGCCACAGGAAGTTGATTATACGCAGTTCTCTTGGAACTCGTCCTCTCTGGGGTCCTTCTTCTGCTGCTTCAACCACCCTCAGTGTCACCTGGGGGCTCCTTGGGATCCTATGACCCTCTCAAGATGCTACGGAGCTATTTCTGTATTAATAGTAAGTCATTGTTTGGCTTTTAAATTCTCATTCTCTCACTAATCTGCAGCAGTTTGAAATTGCAGTTTTCATGCAATATCAAACAAGAATACCCACAATTATCTGGGAAAAAAAGCATTAAATACTCTCTTTTACAGTCATATGTACCTGGAAAACAACAAATAAGCAAGACCGAATACAGAAGCATGGATGAGAATGTAGCTGTCTTCCATTAAAGAGAGATTAAAAAAAAAAAAGTTAAACCCACGCCAATCTTTCGCCAAATATTTTTTTGTTCTGGAGAATACTGTTACTTTTCATAGAATTCAGTTATTTATATTGCCACGTAGTAGATTGATAAGTGTTATTCTTTTTTTTAAATTTTTATTTATTTATGATAGTCACACAGAGAGAGAGAGAGAGGCAGAGACACAGGCAGAGGGAGAAGCAGGCTCCATGCACCGGGAGCCCGACGTGGGATTCGATCCCGGGTCTCCAGGATCGCGCCCTGGGCCAAAGGCAGGCGCCAAACCGCTGCGCCACCCAGGGATCCCGATAAGTGTTATTCTTAATAAATGATTGAATATTCTTTAAAAGTTAATTTCTAATATTCTAATTTTTCTAAATATACCCCATATACACAAAGCTCTTTGGGGCCAGGGACATTTGAGGACATTAGGTCCCACCCACAGGTATGGGTCCCAAAGGCGGCTAGAGAGGGCTCAGCTTTGCTCTCGCCCTGCCTCTGCCAGGCCATGCTAACCCATGAGTGTGCTTACCTCCATGCAGCTAATGTGCTTCCAGAATTCCAGAGCCAAACAGAGTAAAATCCCCCAGCTCACAGTGTGCCTGCTTTGATTCGTCTGGCATGTCAGCATGCGTGCCCTCTTCTGCAGACCCAGAGGACAGATATTAGACCAGGGCTCATACCTCAGCCAGCACTGAGTACAGCTGGACCAGTTGTTACAATATGGAAGAACAGCTGCGCCCCAGATCATCCCAATGCCCTCACCTCACATCTCCCCCAGAGCCCCAGAGGCATACCCCCACTATCTGCCAGTGAAAGGGGTAGAGCCTGACAATCTGACCCCAAAGCACCCTGCTCCAAGAATCTCACCTCACCTCCTCTGGCTTCCCCAGGACCCCCCAGGCTGCCTGCCCTGGTAGGTCACCTAGGTTCTGTACTGGTTATTGTATATTTGTATCCTCACCCCACCAGAATCTAAGGGGTCCCAATACACTCCCCCTTCTATACTCTCTCTACATCCCTCTCCTCACAATCTTCTGGCCCAGAAAAGGCAGATTTCAGGATTTTTCTTCCACTGCTTCATCTTGTCTTCCTATTCTGAGACAGCCAGCCCTTGGCTTAGGTTTCAAAGCAGAAGGGCCAGCCTTATGAGCAGGCTGTGGAAGGCATCCTGATCCGGGACTACCAGGATCAGTCTCTGAAATGTTAAATGAATTTCAAATGTACTGAGGACTCTAATGCATTCTTCCTCACACCTCATAGCCCAACAACCTTACTACTTGTTTTTCAAGCTTTGGAGGACTCTTCCCTGCAACAATTCCCAGACATTGCTGTGTTTTTCTTCTCGTTCCCTCCTTTCCAATTACATCATTGATAAGTCAGCAGTTCTAAACTCTGCTACACATTAGAATCACTTGGGGAATTTCAGAAAATGCTGGTGCCCAGGATGAGCACCATATACTTTATGTCAACCTCAGGAAGAAACCCAGGTATCATTAGTGCTTAAAGCTTCCTGGAGATGCTAGTGTATGGGTGAGGTTGAGGACCAATGGTCTAGGCTAGATATTTACTGCATGTCTTCGCCTTGATTTCCCATGCTTTTGCACTCCTCTACCCCATCTCTAAAATATCCTGGAGAAAAGCATCTTCTTTGCCCATACTTTCCTTCGGAACGTCCCCTCTGGATGGCTGGGCCAGTGGAAGCTGGCTTTGGGCCAGGTACAAGAGTCTTATCCTCAAGAAGACAGATCTTCTCCAGAAGACTAAGGCCATTTCCATTTCCTTATCACTTCATTGATAAGGAATAAAGTGTTCATGGAGCCCTGAACTGATTTGTCTTGTGATCAATCCCAGGAGAGTGCGAGGTAGACATGACCACTGACTGGCCCCAGTCAAGGCAATGTGCCCCACATCAGAATCTTCTGGCCAGCTTTTAGAAACTGCTAATGCTTGCACCTGTCCCTAGACCAAATCCATCAGACTTTCTGGAAAGGAGTCTGGAGAGTAGTATTTTTAATATTTCCAGATAATTGTGGTGTGCACTGAGAACAAGACCCACTGCACCTAGTGTGTCAGGGAATCTTGGCAGTTCCCATCTCCTGCCTCCTGCTATAAATATCACGTTGCCTTGGCTGGCCTGCCTTTCCCTTTCATGCTTTCCCCTGTCCATCATCTCATAGGTTACCTGAGCCACCCGTGCTTTTGTCTATGAGTCCATTAGTTTGTCCTGCCTCATCTCAAACCCAGCTAAGGCCCCATCTCCAGGCTCTGTAACTGAGATGAGTGTTGATCTTTAACTATAAGCTCTTAGATCCCAAGGCTTATCCACCCATGGCTTTCCAATTGATTCTCTTAAAAAAGCCACTTGAAAAAAGTGTTTATTTTAAATTGTAAATACTTCTTATTGAACAACTAAAAATGCACCGTAATAAGAAATCCAAACAGCCTAAAAGTGTGTAACAATGGTACCATTCACTTCCCACTCTGGTTCCCCAGGCCCTTCCCAAAAGGAAGGACTTCTAGACAAATGCATGTTCCAATTTGTACATCTGTACCCTGGGGGATTTTTCTATTTGATAAAAACAATATAGATTTCTGAGACCTGTCTACTGCCTAAGAATCTAAGAGGAAGAAAAGGAGGATCCCATGAATCTATGTCTTTAAAAACTGCTGAGGGGTCAAAGATCAGGTGGGTCTGAGAGGTGCCGCTGGCAGCCACCCCTCACATGGTCTTCAAGCACTTAAGGAGCTTTGACATATAATAAAAAGTGACAAGACAGCTCTGAATAGCTGGAAGGAAGTGGGGATGATCATTATTAATATCTCCACTGGAGTAGGCAGAGCAGACTGAATTTCCCCCACACTCACTGGCAAATTCATACACTGAAGCCCTAAGCCCCATAACCTCAGAATGTGACTATATTTGGAGGTGGGGTCTTTCAAAAAGTAATTAAAATGAGGTCTATGGCAATGACCCTAAGACAATCTGATCGACGTCTTTTTTTTTTTAATTTTTTTTTTATTGGTGTTCAATTTACCAACATACAGAATAACCCCCAGTGCCCGTCAGTCGGAGATCGACATCTTTATAAGAGAAAATGTGAACACACAAGAAGGGACAAAAGCTATTCACAGACAGGGGGCAGCCGTGTGAGGACACCAAGGAAGGCAGCATCTGCAAACTGCAGAGAAAAATCTCAGAAGAAACCAAACCTACTGACACCTTAGTCTTAGACTTCAAGTCTCCAGTATTGAGAGAAATAAATTTCCATTGTTTAAGCCACCTAGTCTATAGTATTTGGTACTAGTGTGCTAGCCCACTAGTGTGCTAGCCCTAGCACACTAGTACAAGGATGTTGTCTTCATTCCACTCTGATCACATGGAGATTCTAAAGCTTGGCACAGTTGCTGGACCATACAGACCCCTAAAATGATGTCATCGGCCCCCATGCCAAAAGACCCCCTTGTAGGTGACCATTCATAGCAGGTTTCTCTGTGTGGTTCACTTAGTACATATTTGCCCAAGATACAAAGCCAAGTTGCCTCGTGCTGATTTCCACCCATAAACATGAGAATAAAGTTTTTGGGTTTGCTGCATGAGGTTCAGCATTTTTCTAGAATTTAAAACATGAATGCCAAAAAGTGGTCCCCATAAATAGCTAACATGATAAAGAAGACCATAGAATGGTGGGGATGCTTCTTGATGCGCAGAAGTACAGTTGAGACCGAGTAGCCCAAGGACAATTTGTGTTCTCTCTGCACCTGTAGACCAAAGCCCTTCGGTTTCTTTTTTTTTTTTTTTTTTTTCGTGATGTCTATTTATTCCCCACACGTTTTGCAGCCCTTCGGTTTCTTATGTATGCTTTGCTTACACATGATCCAGGGCATGGGGTGGGGAGGGGTGGACATGGGTGGTGTATGGCTCATGCAGAAGAGCTGGGACTACTGCAAAGCTGGTGTATTTTGGAAGAAAACTAACTCACAAGGAAGAGGTGCATGGTTCCTCTCTGCTCTGAAAGTAGACCTGGCTTTGATCAATAAGCTAATATAAATATGATGCACAGTTGTGAGAGAAAATAACTTCTGTTTCAGAGGAAATGGCACAAGATGAAGGCACTGCCATAGCCTTTGAAAGTCAATACCCCCCTGCAGTGATGGAGGGGCTGTAGTCCACGTGCACCATTGAGGATGAGCCAGGCGGAGGGCAGTCTGGCTGGTTAAAGGAATAGCACTGCCTTGAAAAGCCTGCAAAAGGCAAAGTTTTCTTTGGAATCAGGGCAATAGTCAACTTCAATTTTTTTTCCCAAGAACTCTTGGAGGTAAATAACTATTACAGATCTGTTCTCTTGAAAATCCAATATATGCAACATGTCCTTCCGGGCATTCGCTAACAGGGCTGCCCCAACCCACCAACCTTTTATTACACTGTCTGGAACGCTCCTAAAATATTTCATCAGAGATAGTGTAATATTGTATATTGCCAGCCCATTTAAATTACAACTCTAGAGGCATCAGTTGACCCAATAAAAAATAGAGAGCCCAGCAGTGGTTGATGGAGTTACAGTCAGGAAGCCAGCACTCCAGAAGGACTGCTATGAGGGTGTCTGCTATCTGGATCTCAATCACCAACCTGAACTGTGCATATCGGCATACCCAGTGGGCCTTCATTGGTAAAGGTAGTGACCTCTGGAACCTCCACGATGAATGTCAGAATTAGGCTTTCTTTGGCAAAATTAAAGGTCTCCAAGATATGTGCACCAGTGAAAATATTTCAGAACTATCCCCACTCTTATACAGAATATACGAATCCAGAGTGGTCCATTGTTACCCCCCTCAGGAACAGGGCAAGGACTGGATCCCTCAGCATCTTGGGTGTAGCCACCAGAGTGGGGTGTTTCTGGCTGTCAGAAGTGACTATAAAGGTGGAGCCTGCCTCTGACCAGTCATTGTGTTGTCTTCTACTTATACTGAACACCTATGGCACAGGGAACTAAGACTTAATGGATCTTACAGAATAGATTAGGTCTCGGGTCTCTTACTAACAGGCATTCATCTAGTAAATACCCACACAAGATCAAGGAGCATCTAGGCTAAGACCCATGTTTGTGAGAGCCTGGTTTAAGAGAGGCTTAATTGGGGCTTTAAGGAATAGCTAACCTTCAGTCACCTTTAACTTTCTGAAGGCTACATTATCCACCCACCCCCACCATCAAAAAAAACCAAATTGACATTTGCAAACATGTCGATTATTATATATTATATTATATTATATTATTATTCCCCAAAACTGCCCAAAGCTGTTGGGACTCTCCAAGCCCTTTGATATTATTTGCCCTCCCTTCTCTAGCTATTGATCCAAATCTAGACTTCGCTTCAGCCCCTCTTTCTACAGAAAGTCTTCCTCACCTAACGTCTTACTTTACTCCCAGAAAACAAGGGCTAAAGAAATTATGCTGGACTCTTGTCATCTTGCCATGACCTGTTTGGAAATCCATTCCAGGTCTAAGCACTTCAAGCTGATCTTCTAAGTATTTTGAAGGCAAGGGCCTCATTTTCTACACTTGTTAATTATTTTGCATATACTTAAACAATGAACCCAATTACATGAATGCAGAAGTGCATGCCAAATACACCCAATGCTTCTGTGCCTACTGTGTGCATGATAACTTCAGGGCAAAGAAGGGAGACGGCTTGGTTCTGATCCCCAAGAAATGATCCAGAAAAAGCATGGACACAGGTTTTATTTTTTTTTAATTTTTATTTATTTATGATAGTCACAGAGAGAGAGAGAGAGGCAGAGACACAGGCAGAGGAAGAAGCAGGCTCCATGCACCGGGAGCCCGATGTGGGATTCGATCCCGGGTCTCCAGGATCGCGCCCTGGGCCAAAGGCAGGCGCCAAACCGCTGCGCCACCCAGGGATCCCTGGACACAGGTTTTAAAAAGACGAGTCAGTCTCTCTCTTTTATTGAAGTGTAGTTGAACACAGTGCTACCTTAGTTTCAGGTATACAACAGAGTGATTTGACAACTCTGTATGTTATGCTGTGCTCCCCATAAGTGTAGCTACCATCTGTCACCATACAATGCTATTAGAATATTGTTGACTATATTCCTTATGCTGTGCCTCTCATCCTTGTGACTGAAATCACTCCCTAACTGGAAGCCTGGATCTCCCACTCCCCTTCACCCATTTTTACCATCCCACCTATCCCCTCTCCTTTGACAACCAGCAGTTTGTTCCCTGTATTTATAGATATGTTTCTGCTTTTTTATTTGTTTGTGCATTTGTTTTATTTTTCAGATTTCACATGAGTGAAATCATATGGCATTTGTCTTTCCTTGAAAAGACAGATTCCTTAGTGAGCCTTTGCATGTATTCATTTTACAATGAAAACATCTGCATTATTGAATTTCTGAAACATGAAAAAAGGTGACTACTTCCCCAGAAGGTGAAGGATGGTCTGAATTTTTCCTTCAGTTAATTCTTCAAAGGGAACAAATGTGTTTTCTAAAGATTTGCAATTGGTGGGTTCAAGTTAATAATCCATTACCATACATGTAACTTTAGACAAATTATTTAATTTCTTTGAGCCTATATGTATATACACATATATATCGTATATATGTATATATGTACATATATGTATGTATGATATATGTATATATCATATATGTGTATATACATATATAGGCTCAATATATTTATAATGAAAATACTGTTTATCTAAAAGGATCATTGTGAGGATTGAATAGTAAGGTGCTCTGTATATTCTAGAATGCTATATGAGTGTAAAGGCTTTGTTATTTTCAAGTATTCACTTCTTTTGACACCAAGATAGTCTTGAAAATACTCCTTTCAGTCAGAAAAGTTCATTGAACTTTCCCAAATAAACTATTAGAAACTTTAGATAAAAAGAAAAAGACCTTATTTTTAAAAATCCCTCCTTGAGTTAAAAATGCTGCATTTCAGAAAGACTTTTGTTTATTAAAATAGATAGTAAATACAGAATTTTTCACAGACTTGCTATCTTACATCTGAGGCTTTTTCATTTCTTTTTCAAAGGAGGGATAGAGGTAATCAATTAGAAGCAATACACAGTTTCTTTCTGTTAGCAGCCTGGGTAATTTGGGGAGTGCTAAGTTCTAAAGCAACATTGTTGACCTCAGCTACCTTCAAGCAGACCGACCTGGTCTCATTTTGTGTGTTAGGATGCAAACTGCACTTCCATCTCCAGAGCACGGAGAGGCGTTTGCTGTTTGTAACTGCAATAACTTTCTTGGAATGATAAAGCGGGCATGTATTACATCTTTGCCTACAGACAAGTTTTATAAGATCATGCATTCCCATTCTTGGGAGGGTACATTTTTTACTGAATTAACATTAGAAAGAAGTCATTTGACTTTATTAAGCATGTTTCTTCCACTTTAGTAGCCCAAGCAGCTCAAAATCTGCCAGGAAGATGATGAAAGCAAGGAAACAATTTATCTGAAGGGAAGGAAAGATAAAATCACTGGAAGCCTGCAGATTAAAGAATCCATTTTCTGTTTTAGATTGACATATAAACACAACAGTTGGAGACAAAATGTGGGTGAAGGACATATCTTCAATGTAATGCTTCAAATTTAAACTTTAATTAATTCTCTGAATTTTATAACAATGTATTTTATAATTACACAGGGACTTGCTTCAGAATTCCAAGTAGGACTGTTACCATTCAGTTGTCCTTGTGTTTCCAATGACTAAGTTTTGAACAATCAATACATATCTCATCATAGGTTAATTACATAGGCTAATTTTCCTATCCTAACAATTATTCATAATAATCTGATTTTTTAAATATTTATTTATTTATGAGAGAGAGAGAGAGAGACAGCATGAGCAGAAGGGGCAGAGGAAGAGAGACTCGCAAGCAGATTCCCCACTGAGTGCAGAGCCCAACACAAGGCTCGATGTCAGGACCCTGAGATCAGGACCTGAGCCAAAACCAAGAGTCCAACACTTAACAGACTATGCTACCCAGGAGCCCCTGATTTTTTTAAACTCTAAAACAACCACTTATAAAAAATATACATCCTCAACCTAAGTGTATCTGTATTAGTCAGGGTTCTCCAAAGGAACAGAATCAATAGGTTATATAGATATATAAGAGGGGATTATTTAGGATTTGACTCACGTGATACTGGAGGCTGAGAAGTCCCACAATCCACCAAGTGCAACTATAGACCGAAGAAAGCCAGTGGAGTCTGAAGCTTGAGAACCAGGAACCCCAGTACCAGAAGTAGAAGAAGGCAAACGTCTCAGATACAGGAGAGAGAGAGAAAACTCTCCCTTTCTCAACCATTTCCTTTTATTTGGGCTCCTGACAGATTGAGTGATCTGAGGGAGATCGTCACTCAGTTTACTGATTCAAATGCCAATCTCTTTCAGAAACAACTTCACAGACACACCCAGGAATCATGTTTTACCAACTCTCTAGGCATCCCTTAAGCCGGTCAAGTTGACACATAAAATTAACCATCATAATATCCCTTATTACCAATGGGAAAATGTGGGAATGGATTACCAAGTCAGACACTCACAGGGGAGTCTCTCATTTTGTGACACAATAATCTAATCTTATCCTCAGTTCTTGGCTCTGGGATAGGAGAGAATTCTTTAAGTGAGAGAAGCAAGGTAGAAACTGTATGTGTGTGTGGTTTTGACAACCCTCCTAAACTCAAGCTTAGGTTGCTGTTGATCGCCTCTGGAGACGAGAAAGAGCAAAGGGGCCCCTTCCACATGGCCTTGCCACCACCAGATGGCATGTCACCATGAAAGCGGGTTTCCAACACGATGCTGCCACACGCATGGATGTTTCTTGGGAAGCAGGCATGGACGCTGTTCCTGGAAGCTCAGCCACCGAGGCCCTCCTTGAGTACATTGTATGATCTGGACACAGAATTCCAATTAAGAGGCAGGAAACAAAATGCTACAGAGCACCAGACCAAGGGCAACACTCCAAAGGCACACACATATCCTGCTGGTCCTTCCAAACTCCTGCACCCCTGTCCAAGGAAGGGCAGAGTTTAGCCAATGCACACATTCCAATTATTGTAAGCATCACTTTTTTCCCTCAGTAAAAGTTATCTCCAAAAACCCTTCCCTAATTAACAAACCTCCAGTGCAGAGATTTGCAGATGAAATTGGGTGAAGATTTGGGGCAGAGAGAGCTGAACTGTGAATTCCTGTTTAGCATCTTTAGATGCTAACCATGCCACTGTTGGAGGACACGTTCCTCTTTAGGACCCTGTAAATGCTAACTAACCACCCGTAGGATAAACAGTGAAACTAACTGGCCCCACACGTAAATATTTCATACCGTTTGTGCCGAAGTGTTTTAAAGGAAAATTATAGGATGTACAACCAATGGAGGCATTCAGAGGGACAGGTGTGACCATTCTGGTAATTTCTCTATCCCGGTCCCTTTCACGTGGCTCTGAATTAGAGCACCAGGAGGGATTTTTTTCCTTATCGTAGAACAGTAAAATAGCTAAAGATGAAAAATTTAAATAAGCAGTAACCTTATAAAAGATAAAAACCAGAGTCTAAGTAAATAGTTATGAAAACAATGTGCATTATAAGTGCTTTTCTCTGAATGATGTTCTAGAAAAGATTCGCCTAATTACCTTATAACCACATAAGCTTCTATGCAAGCAACAGTTGAAGCTGAGATGTGTCCCTGGATGGAGCCCAGGTGGTCAGGACATCATGGGAAGGGAGTCCTCAGCCTGAAGTCCAATTCCAAAAACATCAGTGGATTTCGCTCTGCCTCAGTATCAAACACAGCACCACATCCAAGAAAACACAGCCCACCCCCAAGGTAGAATAAGGGGATTTACACAAAAGGAAGGTTATGTTTCATTGTGGATCAGTTATCACTTGATATATTTTTAAATTTTTTTAGATTACTTAGAGACATAGGCAGAGGGAGAAGCAGGATCCCCGCAGGGAGCCTGATGCAGGACTCGATCCCAGGACCCCAGGATCACGACCTGAGCTGAAGGCAGACGCTCAACCACTGAGCCAGCCAGGTGCCCAATCACTTGATATTTTAAGATACACTTCCTCAAGGGATTTTAACTTGCGTCAGAAAGAACAGCGCTGGCTGTGCTTAGCCTCAACAGAACTATTTATTTATCAGGGACAGACCCTGTTTGAGGAACATGTCTGTTAAGAACTCATTTCCTCTTGCCCCCAGGAGGGCATGATACTTTGACTCAAATTCATTGCTGTTTTGCTCTGTACCATTCACTCATTCATCAGATATTTACCAAGAGGACCACAAAGAAGGAGAGGACATGGGAGTAGGTCTCAGCAAGTCTGATTCTGAATTTGATTTTTTAAATCCGAACAAATGGCTGTGAAAGGTGGTGAATGACTCAGTACAAACAAACGTCACAGCCCAGAAATGATGCGGGAGCTGAAAGCAGAGACTGTGTGAGGAAAGTTTCTCCTTCCTCTCATGCAACCAGCACACTTCACCTCTGACAGCAAGTGTATGAGTTTTCCACACACCGAGCAATCTTCCAACACCGGCGGGGGTGGTCTACCATTCACCTTGATTCTGATAGGGACAGCAGTTAGGGTAGACCCCGCAGGTTCCATGAGACAGCTTCAGATGTGAACTTCAGATGTGAATCATACATAAAGGGTCCCCCAGTTTTCCACAATCTCAGTCCAACTTGGCTACAAATCAGCGGTTCTCACATCCCCTCCATGAATTCAATCTTTTGCTAGAACAGCTTTCACAGTACTCAGGGAAACACTTACTTACGTTTTCCAGTTTATTACATAATAAATGATGTAATAAAGGATACAGACGACCAGCCATATGAAGACATACATAGGTCTGGGGGCATCCTGAATGCAGGAGTTTCCATCCCCTTAGAGCTGGGGTGTACTACCATTCTGGTACGCGTATGTGTTCACCACCCTGGAAGCTTCCAAAACCCCATATTATTGGGATTTTTACAGAGGCTCCATCTTGTAGGCATGACTGATTATGAATTTTATTTCCTGTGCCTCTCCCTTCGTAGACAATTAGAGAGAAAGGCTAAAAGTTCCAAGCTTCTAAATATGGCTTAATCTCTCTGGTGACCAGCCCCCCTCCAGGAGCCCACCAAGAGTAAATTCATTAGAATGAATCACCCAAGGATTTTCAAGGGTTTTAAAAGCTCAGTGTCAACCCTCTTATCACTCAGGAAATTATAAGGTCTTAGGTCTTATATAGGTCCTCTGTGCCAGGAACTGGGGGGTCAAAGACTAGATAGAACAAAAGATTCTTCTGGCACCTCTATTTACAAGGGTTTTAGGAGCTCTGTGTCAAGAACCGGGAGTAGGGATAGATAGATAGATAGATAGATAGATAGATAGATAGATAGATGATAGATAGATAGATAGATAGATAGATAGATAGATAGATGATAGATAGACCTTATTATTTCACAAAAACACTGAGAATTGAAATGGTCCTTAAAAATGCTTCTTGGAGAAGACAGTTCTGGTAGGACTTGAAGCTGGCACAGAATTTGTTTAGGCAGAAAGGAGAGTATCTGCCTGAATAAAGACAGGACACAAGTAAAGACACAGACACAGAAAAAGGCATTTGCTTATACGGAGAGCAATATGGTCAGAGATGAAAGTAGGGGCCAGGAAATAGTGAGAAAAAATTATCGACAATCTCCAGTCTGAACACAAAACATCTGGAATGTTAGGTGGAGTTTATACTTGGTCCTGTATGTAATGGGGACCAGTGAAAACTTTTTAAAAGGCAGTGTACATGATAAATGGGGTATTTTAGCAAATAAATTTTCCTGTGGTAGGAATGAATTGGATGGGAGAAAGACAGAAAGCTGGGCAATCATGGGAAAACAATTTCAATTATGCAAGCATGAAGTGATGCAGGTATAGACCACAGTGAGGCAGTGAGACTGGAAATCAAACTGTTCTATTCATTTTCTGGAGAATAAAAGAAAAGTACAACTAGCCTAAAAAAATAGCTTTGACAGGTGCCTCATATAATAGATTGTCCTTCACTGATTTCACCAGTGGTTGTTTTTTTGTTGTTGTTGTTGTTGTTGTTTTGTTTTTTGTTTTCTTGTTTTTTTTTTTTTTTTTTTTGCTTTAACTGACCACCAAATAATTGCACTGGCACCAGCCTATTTATCATCCTCCCAACTCCAACCCAGCAGACCTGAACTGAACGAAAGGATTTCAGAACTGGTGGACTCACAGGACTGCGAGATTTCATTCCTGCTACTCTTCTATTGCTCCCTAGGTCTCCCAGATATCACCAGCAATGTATACCAAGACATCACAGCCGACACCTGGGCTGCCCCCAACATAATTGAATAGCTCTTACATTTGGCATGTCATTGAATACCATGCTCTACTCTTTAGACTTACCAAGGATCTGTGAGGCTGCAAAATTTCTATTATGAATTTCTTAATCATAAGTTTATTATGTAACTGGATGCTACTTAGGCATATATGAACTAAGTGTAGCAACTGCTGTCCTACGGGTATGTACTAGACATTTACTGTCTGACATGTTACTGCTTGGCTGGCCAGAAACCAATACACGATGCTTTCTTATAAAATTGCAACTTCTGGTTTCTAACCCAACATGAAGGAGGAGCATGGAAGCCACCACTCCATTCCAACAACAAGTAAAGTAAAAAGCTGAACAAAAAAAAAAATCAACCACATTCAGTGCCATTAGACACACCTTAACTTTAAAAGAGTGGAAATTACACAGTGCTTTCTCTCAAACCACAATAGAACTAAACTAGAAGTCACTGATAGTTGGAAAATCTTCAAACATTTGGAGATGAGACAACACACTTCTAAATAGCCCATGGGTTAAAGAAGACATGGCAAGAGAAATTTTAAAGTATTTTGAAAATTAAAATACAACTTGTCAAAATCTGTGGGATTTAGTAAAAGCAGTTAGAGGGAAATTTGTAGCATTGAAAGTATATATTCGAAAAGAAGAAAGACCTAAAATCGATCATCTAACCTTTCACTTTAGGAAAGCAAAAAAACAAAAAACAAAAAAAACAAAAAAAAAACAAACAAAAAAATCCAAGTAAGCAAAAGAAATAATAAAAATTGGAGCAGAAATCAATAAAACTGAAAATTGGAAATCAATAAAAAAGGTAATGAAACCAAAACTGGTTCTTCAAAAAAGATCCAAAAAAAAAAACCCCCAATAAAACAATAATTCTCTAGCCAGGCTAAGAAAAAAATAGAGAAGACACAAATCACTAATATCAGAAATGAAAGAAGGAATAGTACACACATGGACACATGGATCACATGGACATTAAAAGGATAATAAAGAGGTGTTATGAACAACTGTGTCCACAAATTTGATAACCTACATGAAATGGACCAATTTCTTGAAAGACATAATCTGCCAAAACTCACACAAGAAGGGACACCTGGGTAGCTCAGTGGTTAAGCATCTGTCTTTGGCTCGGGGCATGATCCCGGTGACCAGGCTTGGAGTCCCGCATCCGGCTCCCTATGAGGAGTCTGCTCCTCCCTCTGCCTGTGTCCTGCCTCTCTATCTTCATAAATAAATAAATAAAATCTTTTTTAAAAACTCACACAAGGAAAAATTGACAATCCAAAAAGACATATATCTATTAAATAAATTGAATCAATAATTAGATAACCTTCCAAACAGAAAGCACCAGGCTCAGATAGGTTCACTGGCGGTTTCTAGCAAACATTTAGGGAGAAATTGTACTAATTCTCGCCAATCTCTTTCAGAACATAGAAAAAGATAAACATCTCTTAACTCATTCTGTGAAGACAGCATTACCTTAATACCAAAATTGCCAAAGTCATAATTTTTTTAAAAACTAAAGTCTGTATCTCTCATGAACATAGATGCAAAAATCCTCAACAAAATATGAGCAAATAAAATATAACAATTTATAAAAAGAATTATACACCATGGCAAAGTGGAATTTATCCCAAGCATAAAAGCCTGGCTTAACATTTGAAAATCAATTAATATAATCTATCATATCAACAGGCTAAAGAAAAACAATCACATACTTGTATCAATACATGCAGGAAAAGGACTTGACAAAATCAAACACCCACTCATGATAAGAACTTCAGGATACTGGGAATAGAGGGCAAATTCATCAACTGAATAAATAACATCTATAAAAAACCTACAGCTAACATCATACCTAATAGTGAGAAATTAGCTTTCCCACAAAATCATGAATAGGCAAGGATGTCCCCCCACACACACACCTTTTCAGTATCACATGCAAGTTGTAGCTAATGTAATTGGACAAAAAGGGAACAAAATGGGAATCTCTGGGTGGCTCGGGTTTAGTGCCTGCCTTCGGCCCAGGGCGTGATCCTGGAGTCCCAGGATTGAATCCCACATCAGGCTCCCTGCGTGAAGCCTGCTTCTCCCTCTGCCTGTGTCTCTGCCTCTCTCTCTCTCTCTCTCTCTCTCTCTCTCTCTCTCTATCTCATGAATAAATAAATAAAATTATTTAAAAAGGGTAACTAAAAGATAATTGATGAAAAAATAAATAAAACTGTCTTTGTGGATGACATGACATGTGTTTACAAGATCTACATGAAGACAGTCATAAAACTCTGAAAAAAGAAATAAAAGAACTAAACAAATGGGGAAATTTTCCATTTTCATGTACAGGAAAGCTCAATATTGTAAAGATATCAGTTTTTCCCAGCTTGATCTGGAGATTCAATGTGATCCCCACCAAAATCCCAGCAATTTGTTTTGTAGGTATTGACAAACTTATTCTAAAGTTTCCATGAAAAGTGGAAAGACTCAGAATAGTCAACATAATATTGAAGAGAGCAAGGTCAGAGGAGTGACAATATCCTACTTTCAGAATCTCTGAAAGCTACAGTAATCAAGACAGTGTTGCATTGGCAAAATAGGCAGATCAATAGAACAGAATAGAGAGATCAAAAATAGACCCATATAAATAAAGTCAATTAATCTTTGACAAAGCAGCCTAGGCAATATAATGGAAAACAGATGGTCTTTTCAACAAATGGTGCTGGAACAACTGGGAAACCACATGCCAAAAAACAAACAAACAAACAAACAAACCCAGGAATCTAGACATAGACCTTACACTTTTCACAAAAATTAACTCAGAATTAATCATATATCTAAATATAAAATGCAAAACTATAAGACTCCTAGGAGATAATAAGACAAAATCTAGATGACCTTGAGCATAGCGATGACTTTTTTGATACAACACCAAAGACACAATCCATGAAAGAATTTATTAATAAGCTGGACTTCATTAAAACTAAATTTAAAAAAAATTTAGGGTGCCTGGGTGGCTCAGTTGGTTGAAGATCTGACTCTTGGTTTTGGTTCAGGTCGTAATCTGAGGGTCATGGGATTGAGCCCTGCATCAGGCTCTGCTCTCAGTGAGGAGTCTGCTTCTCTCCCTCTCCCTCTGCCCCTCCTCTCCATGTTGGTGCTCTCTTTCTCTCTCAAATAAATAAATAAATCTTTTTTGACAAATTAAAAAAAAATCTTCTTCACTGTGAAAGCCATAGTCAAGAGAATGAGAAGAAAAGCCACAGGCTGAGGAGATATTTGTAAAAGACAATCTGATAAAGAACTATCATCCAAAATATACAAAGAACTCTTAAAGCTCAACAATAAAATGAACAACCAGATTTATAAATGGACAAAAAGCCTAGGCACTTCACCAAAGATATACAAATTTCAAACAAGCATTTCTTTAAAGAATTGAAAATTAAAACAATAATAAGATGGGACTATACACCTATTAGAATGGCCAGAATGCAGAATACTGATACCACCAAATGCTGGTAAGGATGTGTAGCAACAGGAACTCTCATTCACTGCTGGTGGAAATGCAAAATAATCTAACAACCACACTCCTAGGTATTTTAACCAAATGAGCTGAAAACTTATGTCCACATTTATGTGCACATGGATATTTATAGCATCTTTATTCATAACTGCCAAAACTTGAAAGCAAACGGCAATCAAGATGCCTTCAGTATGTGAACTGATTAACTATGGTCCATCCAGACAATGAAATATAATTCAGCACTAAAAAGAAATGAGCTATCAAGCCATGAAAAGATGTGGAGGAAATATATAGTACTAAGTGAAAGACCAATCTGAAAAGGCTACATACTGAATGATTCCAGCCCTATTACATTCTGAAAAAGGCAAAACTATGGAGACAGTAAAAAGATAGGTGTCTTCTAGGGGTTAGGGAGGGAGATAAAGATGCCTAAGAGAAGAAAAAAGATTTTTACAGTAGTGAAAAAACTCCATATGACACTATAATGCTAAATACAGGTCATTAATTATACATTTGTCAAATGTACAATATACAATGTCAAATGTCAAATTATACAATGCCAAGAGTTAATCCTAATGCAAACTATGAAATTTGAGTGATAGTGATGTGTCACATAGGTTCATCAGTTGTAACAAACATGTCACACTGCTGTGGGATGTTGATGTAAGGGAAGCTATGCATGTGTAGGGGCTAAGGGCATATGAGAACTCAACATTTTCTGCTCAATTTTGCTGCAAACCTAAACTTTCTCTAAGAATTAAATTATTTCTCTAAGAATTTTGAGGCTATTTGCAAATATGAAGTGGGATACAGTGAAGTTAGAACCTCCAGTAGGTGCTTGAGCTAACAGCCAAGTTATTAGTACTAAGCAGCTATGTAGAATCAAGTTTATGACAAAAAAAAAGGAAGATGCTGAAAACAGAGATTCCGGATAACAAAGTGCCACAAATTCAGTGGCTTAAAAGGTCTATATTTATTATCTCACACAAGGGGAAGGAGTTGCATAAGAACGTGAACACAAAGAGGCAGGGATCATAGAGGCCACACTGGACTCTAGCCACCAGAGAAGCCATGATGGACAGAATCTGAGAAAAGAGAAAACACGCAGCCCTGAGGGATGGGCTGGGGAGGGGGTGACTGAAGTCTTCAGTTTCCCCTTCAGGCTCAGCTGACCCCAGGGTATTTCCTTCCTTGGTTTTCACAAGATTTTCCATGAGATTTGCAATAAGCAAAGAAAAGCCCAATGCCATTCTTTCTGATGAGCCAGGGTGGGTTTCTGCTTCTTAGAATCCATTTCCATAACTAGAACTGATTGAAACCTTCCTATTGTGGGACAAATTTACTGGTCTTTTCTGAAGTTAACTAGAAAGTATTTATGCCTCATATAGGATGTGTCATATGGCAAATAGTTTGGATTTTGGTTCTACAGCTTCCAAGTGATGCAAACTTGACCATTTTATGTACAGTCTAAGCCTTGGAATTTTTTTCCTGTGAAATTAGAATTAAATATTTGCCTTGCCATAGTACTTTTTCAAAAGACATGAGAACTGGTATGTGCTAAAAATGTTTACTTCCTTATTTCTTTCCACTATTTTCCCTTTTTTTTAAAATTTCATTCCTTTTTTTCTTCTTCTCCATATAATATTATATTTGTCTTCCAGGACTGCTATAACAAAGTACCAGAGTCTTGGTGGCTTAACGGAAATTTATTGTCTCACAGATCTGGAAGCTGGAAAGTCCAAGATCAAGGTGTTAGCAGGATTGCTTCCTTTTGAGGGCTGTGAAGGAAAATATGTTCCAGATCTCTCTTCTTGGGTCATCTTCAAGTTCATATGGTCATTCAGATGGCCATCCATGTTCACATGGTATTCTCCTTGTATGTGCCTCTGTGTCCAAGTTTCCCTTTATATAAGAACACCAGTCATGTTGGACCCCACCTAGTGACTTCTTGTTAATGTAACCAATTACATCTGCAATGACCTAACTTCCAAATGAAGTCAAATTCTAAGGTACTAGACATTAGAACTTCAACATATGGATTTTTCAATTCACTGACAATTATGACTCAATTCAATCCATAACAAATAAATAAAACATAGAATACGTGGATCATCCTCCTAATTCATCTATTCAATTTGCAAATATGAAAGTCTTACTTGTCTTAAATACACAGCTCTATAACAACTTCTCAGGGCTGAGTAACTATTGGCTAATATTTTCTGAGGTTTGTTTTGTGTACATAGGGCCTTCTGGAATACCCTTTACCTGGTCACTTTTCCAGAGGATAAACAGTGAACTCTATCATCTCTGACAGTATTTTTCAGGATTCTTGTAGTCTCACACAGGTGGATGTATCCTACCAGAAATTATTCTTCCAAACTATTGAGCCCCAGAGGAGGAGACCTGCAGAGACTGGCTGAGAGGACAAGGGGAAAAAAAGCTTTCATAATCTCCATATTACAAGGAGTTGCAATAGCCTGTCATGTGGTGGTCCTAGAATCCTAAATTAGCTCAGATTTAGGAGGGTTCAGGCGCTGGATCATCCCATGATTCTGTACCTGCTTTTCCAACTCAAAGACCAGAAACACAGCAAAGGTGAATGGCCAAAACATAGGGGCCCAGAGAATGTGAGATGGTCTGAAAGAAAGCTGCTGAGGAAGAACAATGGGGAAGATCACTGCCTCTGAAGACCAAACCTTAGGAGACATTCCCAGGAAACATGAGAATTGTGGCTTCTGTCTATGACATTTCTTCTTCTTTGGTTTTGTATTTTTGAAATTTATCCTTTAGTTTTGATGACTTAGTCCACCCTGAGATTGCACTGTTATTTCCATTCTCCACCATAATTCTGTTTCCTTATCCCAGTTGGAGAATCAAATAGCATATTAATATAATGCATTACATAAGATTTCACCTACAGCATGCAATAAAAGCTATTTTCCAACCTTTCAGCTTGAACTCAAGTAAAGTTAATCTAATTTAATATGTCATTAATAAAAGGCTATGTACCAATAGTTATTTGGGAATGAAGATTGGGGGGGAAGTTTGAAGGTAATTTAAAGGTCACTTTGATTTAAGATGAGTTCAAGTTTAGCAATGCAATCTCGCTGCATTTACTATACATCTCTGTGATGAATGCAACACAGGAAAACCAACCTTTATATTTTCTATCTATAATTAATGAGTGGCTTCTAGCAGGGTTGGGGAGAGGAGAGAATTGTGATTACAGGAGACCAGCTCACTTGAGTGGTGTCAAGTCTCCTAGAGGCCACTTTAAACCCGCCTGGGTCTCAGCATTCTCACTTTTGCATTATGGGGTTTCACAGTCTTTAATTTTTTTTTTTTTTAGTTATGATAGTGTGAAACTTGATTAGAAAGAAGACAGAAGAGACTAATAATAAGATTATGGTTTAGATCACTAAAGCCAATCACAAAGCATGAATGCCACCACTCACAGTAGTGTGGGGTTTCCAAGGAAGTACTGGGAATAGGGGGTTGCCAGCATCATCCTCATGCCCTTCTCTGACTCTTCAGAGCAGGATTCCCCAATGGTCTCTTCCCACAAACCAAGTCCACCCCAGGGGGCAGTCATAGTGGGAAATTCCAAGAAGTAGTCTTAGCCTTACTAGGCAGCCAAAATGCAGCCTTGCCTCCTATCAGATGAAGCCCAAGATCTGGGGGCTGCTGACTCTCAGCCCTCTTTCTTCATCCTTCATGATCACTTGAGAGTGGCTTCCAAGAGACTGAAGACATCTGCACTTCCATTCAAGCTTCGCAGGGAAAGTGCCATGCTGCATGGGAAGCGAGAGGTCATCCATACGACATGTCTTCCATCCCTAACTTGACACTCCACTTCCTGAATCCAGCTCGCCTGGAGACTATGCCAAGCCTCCTGACAGAGAAAGTCCTATTCCTAAACCTCCATCCACTGACAAGGGCCTAGTTTGGGAAGCACAGGCTAGTTGGAACTGCAACTCTGCCTGTGAGCACTGCCCACCACATTGACTTTGCTACTTGTCCTGCACTGCCTGCCAGAATGAATTCTGTTGCTCCCTTTGACTGACATCCCCAGGAAAAGATGTGTCTTCTCCATTCCTGATCTCTCCTTCACACTGGACATCACACAATCCACACAGTTCCATCCTTTAATAAAAGAATCCAAACAAACACAGTTTATTTCATCTGGGATAGTTGTTTTCAGCATTTTGGTCAGGGGTTGCCAACACTGACTATGAGCCTGATTTTCTTTTTTTTTTTTTTTTTTTTTTTTTTTTTTTTGGTGTTGATGCCTATGCCCCACCTCCCAGACATTAGATGTCATTGGTCTTGGTGGGGACTGGAGTATTGGCATTTTTGCTGTGAATTGCAGCTATGAGTAAGAACAATTGAGTAGTGAATTAACTAGTTCAACTCTTTCTAATCCTCTGGCCCCCTCATGAGCCCTGTGTTAGAAGGGCCCCTTCCAGCACCCCTCTAGTTTTTGTTCACTAGATCACTTGCTCCCAAATGATAAACTTATATGTTAAGGGTACATGCTTCCTGTTCCCCACACTTGCTCCCCAGAGTGAAGCAACACAAGAAGGAGAAAAACTATGAAGAATAAAGAAAGGACAGTGCTCCCTATTAAAGTAACTGACCAGATCACTAGAGCAATCAGAATGACCAAACCAATGTTTCAGAACTAGCTTTATGCCAGGAAAACTGCAGTAAGAAATTCATGAAGCTTGGAAAGGGGTCTTGAGAGGCCCCTTTGTCTATGGCCATTCTGCACCAATGAAGATAAGCCTAACTCTGCTGATTTCCAGAGGAAGACCCCACAAGAAATTCCAACTAAGTGGCTCCAGAGTATCACATTGCTGCTGCCTAGAAATTCCTCCACTTGAGACCCTCTCCCCAGGCTGTGGTGCTGTTTCTTGCTGAGAAAGAAAGAGACCAGCCCTCATCCCCAATCACTTTACAGCCAGCAGCAATACACCTCCAGGTAGACAAAGTGTATTTTACTTCAGTTTTCTTCATATTAATAAAATATTGCCATATTAAAAAGTTTGTTCCATTACAATGCACGATTTCAAGGCTTTACGTTAGAAAATGGCATGAGCTAATACGACATCTGATATTATAAATAACACCTAGAAACAACTAAAAACAAACAAAGCACAAAGAACAAAGAAATGATAGTCCAGCCCAAAGACGCCAGACTTCTATCATGTTGATGTTTTAGTTTCCATTAGTGGAAACTAATAATCATTATTATATGATTATGTTATAATCATATAATATATATATGATTATTTGATTGATTTGGCCTTTATTAAAATTAAAAGAAACCCCAATGTTGATTTCCTGGTTTTGCTGCTGTGATAGAGTAATGTGGGGTGTTACCATTAGGGAAAACTGGGTGAAGGGGACATGGGACCTCCTTGCACCTTTTTTTTACCAACTTCCTGTGAACCCATAATTATTCTAAAAGTAAAAGTTTAAGACAGATACCAGAAAGGAAAAATGCTCTACTCACAAAAGAAATGAAGTGGGGGGCACCTAGATGGCTCAGTCGGTTAAGTGCTGGGCTCTTAATTTCAGCTCAGGTCATGATCTCAGGATCGTAAGATCAAGCTCTGTGTAATGTTCCATCCTCAGCACATGATCAGCTTAGGATTCTCTCTCTCCCTCTCCCTCTCCCCTCCCCTTCCCTCTCTCTCTCTCTCTCTCTCTGTTTCTCAAATAAATAAATAAAACCTTAAAAAAAGAAAGAAACAGAAAAATAAATGAAGTGAGACAGTAGAAGGGAAGAAGCCTATGAACTATGGAAGAACTATGTGGATCATCACAAGCAGTAGAGAGGAGGAGGGGTAAGTGTTAACAGCAGTAGTCTTGATAATTGTAATAGTAGTCGTAGTAGTAGTAGTAACTGCTGTAGTAGTTGTAATCATAGTAACTTTAATACAGTACTTGTAGTCATGATCATTGTAATAATTGCAATAGAGTAGCAATTGAGTGGCAAGTAGAGCAGTAAGAGTAATTGGTATAGTAGTAGTAATAATTGCAGTAGTGGTAGTAGGAATAGTAGTAGCAGTAGTTTTAGTAATAATAGTAATGGTAGCAGCAGTAATAGTAGCATTTGTAGGGGACAGGGCGCAGTGGTTGCCTTTGGCTCAGGGCATGATCCCAGGGTCCCGGGATCAAGTCCCATATTAGGCTTCCATCAGGGAACTTGCTTCTCACCCTGCCTATGTAGTTCCTCTCTCTGTGTGTCTGTCATGAATAAATAAATAAAATCTTCTAAAAAAAAAAAACAGTAGCAATTGTAGCAGTAGTATTAACTGTAGCAACAGTGGTAACTCTAGAAGTAGTTGTAGTAGTAATTGTGCTTGTAGTAGTAGTGGTCGTAGTAGTAGTAGTCTTTGAAGTGGTAGTAGCAGTAGTAGGCAACAGTAATAGTAACAGTAGGCAGTAGTAATAGTAGACAGTAGTAGTATTAGTGGGCAGCAGTAGTAATAAAGGGCAGAAGTACTAGTGATAGTAGGCAGTAGGCAGTAATAGTAGTAATAGTAGGCAGTAGTACTAGTTGATAGGAAATATTTGCATTCCACATCATTGGCACACATCGAAGAAGGAACCATGTTAAGGTGGAGGGGAGATGTTTCATTTAAATTTAAATCTATGTCGGATCTGTCTCTTATTATATTTACTAAGAGGAAGTAAGAAGCTTCCCAAAATAACTCAGTCCCTAACTACGTATTTCTTACTCAACTTCCTAGGAATGCAGTCTGATTTGAAAGCAGGCAAAGGACTCAACTAATGTGAAATAGTATATTGTTCATTAAATCTATAGAAATGTTTATTATAGGATGTGGAATTTGTTAATTTAATTTCCGAATTAATTCCTCAGCCTTGTATTAATCGTCCCACACTGTATAAGTCACGTGGGTTCTTCTATATTTGGAAAGCTTCAGACTTTCTGGGATTTCTCTCTACTCCAGTCCAGTTTGAAAAAAAGAAGGACTCTGGCAGATTTAAGACCACACACAATTCAAAGTTTGTTACTTTATGAAGTGTCTCCCACTGCCAATCCAAGTGAGAGGGTTATGGGGCTGGAGATAGAGTACTACAAAGATTGTGGAGATGCTTAGGATATAAAGCACCTACTATATGCCAGATGCCACTCTACTCATGGAGGACTTGGCAGTGAACAGGACAGTCATTGCCCATTCTCACGAAAGAGTGGCAATAAGCACAAAACTCAACAAACAAGATGATTTCAGATAAAGGTTAACAAACTATGACTTAAATGAAAAGCAGGAGATATGATAGAGAGCAAGGGTTTGCAAGGGTCCTGGGGTCCGGGAAGCTCCCCCTACAGAGTGACATTTAAGTTTAAACCCAAGAAACCAAGCAGGAGCAAGCCAAGGGGAAGAAGCCCCCAGAATAAGGAAAATAAAAGCTCTAATGTGAACATCCATTTGGTCTTCGTGACAAACAGAAGGGACTGTGAGGACACCAGTAGATGAACTCAAAGAGGAAGGTCAGAATCAGACTGGATGAATATATTTGGATGGATTTGTCATGGGGACGTGGGGAGGGAGCCATAGCGAGAATGGTTTCTAGATTTCTGTTTTGGGCCACGAGATGGAGAGGATACCACCAACTGGGGTTCAAGAAGACGGCTCTGGGTCTAGCGTAGGACTTTTCAAGTACAAGGTGTGGCTGAGACATCCTTTTGGTCTTAGGTCTCTCAGGTAGCTGAGAGGGTCCCAGGGTCCCATTGCCCACAGCTCACCCTACAGCTGCTTCCCTCTAGGGCCTGGCCATCTCCCCAGGGGCCCTGCCTCCTTGGCCCTCAGGACCTGGAGACCAGGCTCTGCTCTGCCTCTTCTACCCTGAGTGGAGGAAATCACTACTCCTCTGGGCGTGTCTTCAGTTCTTATGATGGTTTCTATTCTTATTCCTGTTGCTGCTGTAACAAATTGCCACAAACACAGTGGCTTAAGACAACACAAATTCATTTTCCTGTAGTTGTGTCCAAACCACACTGTGCTAAAATCAAGGTGATGGCAGGGCCACCTTCCTTCCGGTTTTCTGGCCCTTTCCAGCTTCTAGAGGCTGCCCAGGTTCCCATTGGGTGTTGGCTCTCACTCCATGAGAGACTGAGAACTGGGCACCACTGCATGCCACACCACCCTGGGGATCTGGGCAGGGTCCCTGCACAAATACCACTTCCAGGGAACAGATTAGAGTTCTTGTTTAAGAATAAGAGTCACCAAAGGCCTGCCCTGGCCTGTCAGAACCGAGGTGTGGGGTAGACAGGCTCCCCTGGAAGTCTCAGATCCTTACTGCTATCTCTACCTGGGGCCATTTGTGTATTTAATATAAGCAGTACCTCCTCTTCTACTGTGCAAGCTCTGCACGGCCCACCATCTTTGAGTGGGGAGCACCACAGGGGAAAGGTAGATGGGCAGCACATCAAGCTCGGGACCTCCAGCCCAACCACGCCTCCAGTTCCACAAAGCATGCTCACTGGCTCTAAGGCATCCCCCTTCCCTGGCCAGTTTCTCATGTACATTCTTCTCCATCATCCTTCCCACAGCAGCCCACCATCCACTTTCCTCCAGATAAAATCCAAAAAGGGGACTCCAGTTAGGATGAGTAACATTTTCAATCATAACACATTTCAATCAAAAGGAAAAAAACTTTAGAGAGTCTGCAGGGAGAGTGGGAGGGTGAGGGGAAAGCATAGTCTTGCAACTTATGCGGCCTATCTTTTTGAAAAGAAAGTTGTCAATGAGAAAATGGGACTTGTTTTGAGTCACTGAAATGTTAACATCTGTGCATATGTAAAGGGAGACAGATTCCTAATCATCTCTCACACCTGCAAAATGACCCCCACCCATCAAGACAGCACCAAGGCTGACCCCTAAAGGTCTTGTTTGCAACAGCTGAGTCAGAGGCCTCTGGGGCCCTGAAGCCTAGTAGGATGGCAGTGCTCTGTCACAGGAAACCCGTCACATATGCGTCACTGAGCCTTCCCTGCAAGATGTGCAAGAATCACCTAGAAGGATAGAGAGCAGAGATTTTATCAAACTCACACGAGACACTGTGTGAACTGTTCTTGGCTGTTTTCTGTAGGTAGCAAATCTAGGGTGAGACTTGCTTCCACTACAAACTAAGTAGGGAAGTTTGGGGAGCATAACTAATCCTCAGCCACCTCTAACTGTTGACCAGATACCTTTTTCCAGTAAAGAGCACCTGCAAGCTATGTCTGATACAGCAAATGCAGGGCAATTCTCGACAGCAAAATTTAGTGAACGCCACTATGTGCCAAGTCAGGGGACACGGAGATGGACCACAGGACCAACCTTCCCTCCTGAAGTAGGTTCCCTCTTCTGTAGTCAATGGTCACATGGCCTCGTGGACCTGGGCAGGACGCCTGCAGTAGGACCTGGACAAGCACCTATGCCACAGTTTCCAAGAGGAGCCAGTGGGAACTTCTCTGGTTGCCACTGAGGGCCCCAGGAGAAGACCCAGGAGAGGGTCCAGGCATGCACTGTCCATAGGTGAGCCCCATGGTCAATCTCTGGTCTCCAGGCCCTGGGCTATCGTACTCCGATGAAAATCCCAAAGGACAAACATTATACGTTCTCATTCATTTGGGGAATATAAATAATAGTGAAAGGGAATAGAAGGGAAGAGAGAAAAAATATGTGGGAAATATCAGAAAGGGAGACAGAACATAAAGACTCCTAACTCTGGGAAATGAACTAGGGGTGGTGGAAGGGGAGGAGGGCGGGGGGTGGGGGTGAATGGGTGACGGGCACTGAGGGGGGCACTTGATGGGATGAGCACTCGGTGTTATTCTGTATGTTGGTAAATTGAACACCAATAAAAAATAAATATATTTAAAAAAAGATAAGAAAGAAAATCCCAGAGGAAAACCATTGTCAAAGGCAGTGCACACCTCAGGCTCCCTGCAGGCCAAGATTTGCAAGGTAAGAATCTGCACAGGCCTGCAGGAGGAAAGTGCCAGAATCTCATAACAGAGGAGGACACATGGGCTCGCGTGGAGAGAAGACCTGAGAGCAGACATAGAAGCAGCCCCGCACATGAGATTCAAGAGGAGGATGTACAGAAGCTTACATGCAGGGGGGACCCGAGATGGCAGACAGACAGCCATGCAGTCGCGGGGCCCTGGGGGGTCCTCGGTCCGCACTGCCATGCTTCCCCCTCAGGACACGCAAGTGCGCTCGCATCTCCGTGTTAGGGAGCCGGGCCCTGGCCCCCTCGCTCTCAGCTACTCCTCCTGTACGTTGCTTCCCGGTGTCTGTGCTAAGGGTGATCCATCTGTTTCTTTACTGTCTCTCCCCCTCTAGAATGTTAGAATGTGGGTAGGACGCGACTCTCTTGTGTTCATGGCTCTGATCTCAGTACCTAAAAGAGAACCTGACACATAGAACATGCTCAATGAACACCGCTGGAATGAACTAATGATACAGTCTCCGCCCAAATGCACATACTGTTCCGGTTGCAGAGGCCGTAGTAGAGGATATATGATATTACATTTAGTAAAAAAATTCTCTGGTGGGTTCCCAGAAAACAGCCTTCTTGTGTCCCCGTCGTAACTCACTACTGTTCATGAAACAGTAATCCGAGAACGACAGGATGACTCCTGAGAGATTAAGGAAGAGGAAACAGGCCTTAATTTCTCTTTGTGACCTTGCCACAGATGAGGCACTCCCCTGAGAGCCGTTCTTTCCCAAGTCCCCTTGCCCCCAATGATGCCCCACTCTGCAAACACCTTGCCCCTGAGACCTGGGACTCCAAGGGACCGTCGCATGCCGCATGCATGCAATTGTGATTTCTCATACAGTTCCCAAGACTCCTGCCTAGAGCATATTTGTAAGTGATTCAGAGGTGATGGGGAATGACACTACACCACAGTCTTTCATTCTCCTGACAACCTGTCATAAAAAACAAATGTGATCCGTTACGGTGGCCTTTGAGATCACTCCATGCTTGGATGGTTGTGTCAACACCCAGCAATCTGGGATGTATCAGTACCATAGGTCATCCCAAGAAGCCTGCTTTTACTAGGAGCTACGGTAGCCTTCCACGGCGGGGCTGCAGTCAACGTTCCCTGGGTGGCAGGGTTCCTCCCAGAGTGTGCATCAGGGCGGGGAAAAGCCCTGAGTGAGAAGTCACCGCCAGCTCACCCCCCACAACAGCCCTGACACCTCTTTGTTCTGGTCAGCCGGAGTGAAAGGCATGAAATTGGTTATCTGGGCAGGTCTCATTACCCACGATGTAAAATATATGTTTAACACACTCCATTGTGTCAAATTGGCTGCCACCGTCACCTGGAAACCACTGCCCTTGAACAGCCAGTAAGTAGTCCGATCATTTCCATGAGAGTCAAGTCACACCGAAGGAAACCGAGCAAATATCCAAACACCCAACAATTACGGAAGCAGAATACCAGTCGTATCTTCATTCGACGAAGATATGGAGCTAAGTTGCGAGACTCAGCAACTTTACTCAGTGGTCAGCCCCTGTCTCTGAGCCTGTTGTGTCCCTTTGCACCTCCTCCCCCACCCCGCACGCACACACACCCCTATTCACTCTCTCAAAAGCCTCCGCTGACATCAGCCCCTTAATAATGCAGCATGGAGCAGAGGGCTAGAAATTATCTTGTTCTGCCTGAATTCAAGTGACAGGAGAAAATATTTCCCAACCCTCACATCCTTGAGACGCTAAAACTTGATTTGCAATTAGTTTGGTGCTGAATACAAGTGCCCGATGGAATGGCACTGTAGCAAGACCGATGATTCTACTGTGCAAAACCATAAATAGCACACTTACTTAAGACGATTTGAATGCAGAACAAAAGGTACCTTAGAAATAACCGTCCAGCTAACAAAACTACATCCCTGAGTGGGTAGATCTGAATTTAATGAAATGATGTAAAATGTGTGCTTGGAATGTCTAGAAGGCTTGGAATGTACTCCATTCTCTTTGGAATAGTTCGGGTTTGCATTACTAATTAATACAAGTTCCCACTGAAGTTGTGTGTGTGTGTGTGTGTGTGTGTATCTGTGTGGTGTACTCTAGCAAATGCCTACACCAAAACACACAATGCCAGAAACCGCACCTCACTAAAAATGAATACCATTAAGTTGTAATATCAGGCACATAAGATTTGGATGCAAGCATGAGAATTAAGAGGCAGCTTAAGGAATCATGGTCTCCTTGTTCCACCAGGAGGCCATGATTCCATAGCGATCACTTTCCATCACTGCCCGCCTCTGCATGCAGTTATCTAAAGGGGGGTTTACAGAGAATAACCCAGAAGCTATAAGACCACAGGGACCCTCATCACAAAGCATGAAGACATAAAAACAAGCTTAGCAAATGCAAAAAGAAAAATGAGGTTACCTTTAAAAGGTTTATGAAGCCAGCTAGAAAGGCTAAGGATATTCATATAAACCTCTTGCTGAAGCCAGTCTTTGCTCAAGAACGTTAATTCCGAATGGTGTTGGTGGGCCCTCTCCCGATCCTTCAAAACACACAGATTCCTGACACATAAGCATGAGGGTTAAATGAAATATCAACTTACGGTTCTCATGTGAGGTGGGAAAAAAACGTCAGGGAATTCAACAGTTAACAAACAAAGAGAAATGACAGCTTAAATTTGAATTTGGAGAGCACCTTGCAAATTGTTTGCACAGATGTGACGTTATTTACATGATTATTTCATGCTTCTCAGCACAAAAAGGAAATAAAACTTGTTAGGTGACATAATGGGACCATTAATTCTATTAATGGATTAACAGTTGTTTCTAGAACCTTTCTGTTGCTTTATCATCTTGATATAATTGGCAATGTTGTGACATCCGAATACCATCACCTCCTGCAAAAGGCAAGTCAGAAGGAGAACAAGTTGGCTGCCCTGCCTCGAAAAACAACATCTACTAATGTCAAAAACGTTTGAGGCACTTAGGTGCATTTACGGTTCCCTCTGAAACAACACGGGTTTGAACTTATCAGGTCCACTCGGAAGTGGCTTTTTTCTGATAACTACAGAACAGGACAATAAATGTATTTTCTCTTTCTTATGATTTCCTCTCTCTTTTTTTAAGATTTACTATTTATTCATTTATTTACCTGAGAGAGAGAACATGAGCAGGGGGGAAAGACGGAGGGAGAAGCAGACTCCCCATGAGTGGGGAGCCCAACGCAGGGTTCCATCCCATGGCCCTGAGATCATGACCTGAGCTGAAAGCAGAGGCTTGACCGACTGAGCCACCCAGGCGCCCCTCTTCCTTATGATTTTTCTCAATAATATTTGCTTTTCTCTAGCTTACTTTATTATAAGGACACAGTATACAATACACAGAATATGCAACAATGTGTTGGGCGGTTGCTCGCGTCACGGGCAAGGCTTCCGGCCAACAGCAGGCTGTCGGGAGTTAAGTGTGGAGAGAGTCCCAGGTCCCGCGTGGACTTTCCGCTGCAGGGGTGGGGCGTGCACTGTGCTAGGGCAGGTGCATCGCGGAGAGCGTCCGGCCGAGGTGTTGGGGGACCGTTCAGGACCGCCCAGCCTCCCGCTCGCTCACTGCGGGGACAGAATGAAGAGCTTCGTGTACGATACTCATTTCAGAAGCACCAAAGAAACACGCGTCTAGCAGCCGCCGAACCACTAAGCTTCTTTACCGTGACGTTGCTACTGCTGCTCAGGCTGCGCGGTCCGCTCCGCGCGGTGGCCCTGGCGCTCGGGAGGCGCGGAGTGAGCGCCCGCACCGGGGGAGCCCGGCCTGCAGGGCGGCGAGGAACTCTCTCCCGTCTGCGCTCACACCGCATCACTTCCCTGCCATTCCTGTGGGGCAGCGTGGACAGCGGCGCCAGCCTCACCCTCCACCCCCGAAAGTATTCCGCGTTGCCGGCGGGTAAATAGAGCTGCGGCTGCCCCGCCCCGCCCCGCCCTCCCCGCCCTCCCCGCCCCGCCCCTCCCCGCTGCCCCGCCCGCCCCTCCCCGCCCCGGGCCCGGAGCAGCCCCCGCACTCGGGCGCCCGGTCTGCGCCGCCCCGGCCCCGCCAGGTCCGCGGGTGCAGGTCCCTCCGCGGCGAGCTGCCTTCCGCTCCAGGCACGCTCCCTCAGCCGGGGCGGGCACTGTCCTCGTCACCCGCGGAGCTCACGGGGGAAAGAAACTACTTCTTGGTCTTCCCGCCTGCGGAACGGCGTCTTTGGAACAGGACGCCCGCCGGCCCGCGCTCCTCGCCAGGCGCCCCGCCCACGAGCGCCAGCACCGGCTCTGGGGACAGGACCAAGTATGGACTTCACAAGTCGGAAGGATGGATTAAAAAAAAAAAAAAAAAAGGCGGGGGTGTTGTCCCATCTGAGCAGTGGGACCCGAGGGTCTGAGCTTTGTTCTGCTTCTGTACTCCGAAGGGGGCCTGGGGTGGCTCCTCCAGGAAGGAGGCTGCAGCCTGGTGAGCAGGGACGGCAGAAGCGGACGAAGGCAAGAAATGGACCCGGAGCAGACACGCAGAGTGGGCAGGGCTGCGCCACAGGAGGACAGGAAACTGGGTACGGGTGTGGGGCCGACGGGCAGAGTCCTTCGTGGCAGGCCGAGGGGTCTGTGTCATGCAGTGGTGGCAGACGGCAGACGGGCTCCTGTGCCAAATCTGGCCCACCACCTGTTTTTGTAAATCAGCTCTGATCGGATCGCAGCATCCCACCTGAGACCAAAGTGACCCAGGCAGTGGCCCAGGTAAACCTGTGTCTCTAGGAATGGAAGCTGCGTATCTGGGGGAAACTGAGTCACACAACAGCTCACAGCCAACCAGCCCCAGGGGCACCCTCTGTCTTCGCTCCGCTTGGCCCCATCCCAGTGCTCCTGCCGTGATGCCACGGGCACTGACAGCCCAGCTTCATCCTTCTCATCATTGTAACAAACCCTCTTCTTGCTGCCAAGACTGTCTTTGATCCCCAGTTTCTTGCCATCAGCTCAGAACACACTGAAAGTTCAGGAGGGTGGCTCTTCAAAATGATTGTAATAAAATCCAGTTTTAACCTCTTTCTCAAAACCATACTTTAATTTTGTTCAAATGGTCTGCTCTACATAAGAGATATAATAATCTCTGAACAAAACAGTTTTGAAAGGTAATCTTTCTGACACCCTATGCTTCCACATTAAGCTCTTGCTGCAGCTTATTGGAGAAGGAAACATGCATCAGTGCAAATCAGATTATGCGTGGCTGTAGATAAAGAAGAGAAATAACCAAAGGGAGGGACACCACAAGCTGAATGACTCATGAGCCCATCTAAGAACAAAATAAAGAGGTAAAGTCAGAAAACTCACAATTGAGAAATCTCTAAGGACTTGTACAGGCAAAGTGTACTACAGATTTATTTTTCCTTCTGGGCTTTGCTCTTTGGAAAACCCAAACTTGGTGATGCAGATGAGCAGATGTGTCCTGAGCATCCTCATCGACACCAGCCTTGGCCAGCCTGAGGCCATCGACAATTTGAAATGCAGGTCTGCTATGAGCTCTCGTTGGGCTTTAAATATGAGGTATTTGTGGTGAATTATGAAAGAACATTTTAATCACAATCTCTATAAAACATATTGATAATAAGAAAAATACCCAGCAGGGGATCCCTGGATGGCTCAGCGGTTTGGCGCCTCCCTTTGGCCCACGGCGCGATCCTGGGGTCCCGAGATCGAGTCCGGCGTCGGGTTCCCGGCATGGAGCCTGCTTCTCCAGCCTCCTGTGTCTCTGCCTCTCTCTCTCTCTGTGTCTATCATAAATAAGTAAATAAATAAATCTTTAAAAAAAAATACCCACCAAATTTCAGCTTAGATTTTAATTTATTTTATAAAGACACTCTAAAGTAATTACACATTTGGCAGGTTAATATTAAATTCAAATTTAAGAAGTAAGATTAGCTTTTATAATATAATGACCTACCAATTTCTCCTACTCACCATACGTTGATTTATAGGTGTTTGGGTCAGTCTGTGCATCTCAATACTGCCGCCTGGTGGTACCTTAGCTTAATTACCGGAACAGTGTTTTGACAAACAGTTGTTCTTTGAAAAATGAATCATCAGGTGATTACAAACACCACGATGTTTAGCAAGGTACCCCTGATGCCTTTGGTGGAAGGGTGGTGACCAAACACCTATCACTATCCTTCGAGAGAGCCTACTGTGAGCTTAGTGCTGAACTAAGAAATAAAATTACCACCTAGAAAATTTGGCTTTATTAATACACAAGTTTGAACTAATCAAACCACGTTATTAAACAGCTTTGACAAAAAGAAAGATGTGGTATAATCAGGTGCTGTTAATTCAACCTACACAGCTTTTCCTTAGCTAGAATGACAATAATAATAGTCTTTTTTGACAGCTTGATATTCAGCATGGACCACACCCACTTGAGTTCTCCGAAATTGATTTTAAGGAACTGATTGGCCCATTATCCCCAGTGATTCCTGAATTTTTCCACCCTGACAATTTTGGTCATGCAAAGCCTCCAGAATGCTTCATTCCAAATATCTGACCCAAATCCATTTTGTGTACTTCAAGATCTGATTCAAGTCCCATGTTCATAATATCTTCTTTCACTCTCAAACCTAATGTGAGTTTTCCTTCTATCTATAAGGTTGGCAGAAATGAAACAGCCCATTCTACAGTACTCACCTCTACCTCTTTATGCTTACATCATATTACATCATTTACTCCTTCACTCACCTATCACAAGCTGTGGTTACTTCTCCGAGCTCTGTGTTTACATGTTTACCTTGTGTCTCTCCCCATAGAATGGACACCTCTTGAGGGCAAAGACCTAACTGCTCTGCTACTACTGCAAATCTCCTTGCACAGAGTCTAGCATATGGTAGATGCTGAATAAATATTTGCCAAATAAATAAACATTTAGTGTTGCTGAAGGTATTACAGTCAGTCCTATGCTTGCTGGTGAGATTGTACAGATTATAGGGAGCACAACTTAGCAATATGAATAAAACTTCAGTATGCAAATATAGTAGTGAAATGTAAGACACAACCCAAGTGTTTGTCAAGAGAATGTAAATAAATGGTGTATATCAAACAATAATATCCTATGCAGCCATCAAAAATGATGATGTTCATCTATATTTACTGACATGAAGAAATGTCCATGCCATATATTTAAACAAAAACAAAACAACCCCCCCCCCCCAAAAAAAAAAACCCAGGATTCACAACATGTGTAATGGTTAACTCTATGTATGTGTCAATTTAACTGGGCCACAGGGTGCCTGAATATTTGGTCAAATCTTATTTTGCATGTTTCTGAGTCTGTGAGAGTGTTTTTTGTTGTTTTATTTTATTTCAGATGAGAATAACATTTAAATCAATAGACCTAATAAAGCCAATTGCCCTCCCTAACGTGGGTGAGCCTATTCAATCAGCTGAACACCTGATTAGCACAAAAAGGCTGAACTTCCCCTGGTAAGTGAAAATCCTTCCCACATGACTGCCTTCAAACTAAGACATTGACTTTTTTCCTGCCTTCTCACTCAAATTGAAACATCAGCGCTCCCTGATTTTGAGCTACTGGCCCTCCTGATTCTCAAGCCTTCAGACTCACACTAGAACTAAACCATCAGCTCTCCTGGGTCTCCAGCTTGCCAACTCATCCTGTAGATCTTAAGACCTGCCAAACTCCATAACTGCATGAGATAATTCCTTATAATAAATCTCATTCTATGTATCTTTCTATATGGATGTATCTATAGCTAAATCTCTCTATACAGACAGAGATGGATATAGATAGATCCTACTGGCTCTGTTTCTCCAACCAACCTTGACTAATACAGAATATATAATAGAATCTCACTTCTGTTAAAATATTATAACTAGGTAGATTTAGTTGCAATGGGTTGATTGCGGTGTCTCAATTTGTGCATGCCTCCCTGTTTCCATGCTCTTCCAGAATCCTTCTCACGCTGGCTCTAGGTATGCCTAGCCATTTAACTTGATTTTTACCAGTGAAACAATAGCAGATATGATAGAAGCAAAGACTGGAGACATATTTGCATGTTGGAGTTTGTCTTTCTGCTGCTTCTGAAACCTGAGGCTGCTGTGTGATCCTGCCCAAGGGAGGCTGTTGGAGTAAGGAGAATCCAGTGAAGACAGGCCCCAGATGTCCTACCGTAGCTGGTCAAGGTCAACCCACCAGCTGATGCTGATATCATGTGAGGCTTGACTGTGCCAGAACTGCCCAACTGAACCCAGTACATATTGCAAACCTGAAGAATCATGAGCTAAATAAATGCTTGCTATTTCAAGCTGCTAAGTTTTGGGATGTTTTCTTACAAAGCAAACAATAACTAATAAATTACAATGGCACAAAAAATCTAGAAGTCTATATTCTAAATTGTCAATAGCAGTAATTTCTACAGAGATTATAGATGACTTTTACCTTTATATCCTGTTTATGAGGATGTATTATGTCTATGAGCATAGAAAAAATTTTAAAAACATTTTGAAAATCTTGAAAAATTTCATTTTGAAAAATTAATTCTTTAAATTGAGCTCTCTCTTGGGGCACCTGGGTGGCTCAGTGGTTGAACATCTGCCTTTGGCTCAGGGCATGATCCCGGGATCCTGAAATCGAGTCCTGCATCAGTCCTTCTTCTCCTTCTGCCCATGTTTTTGCCTCTCTCTCAAATAAATAAATAAAATATTTTTTAATTAAATAAATAAATAAATTGAGCTCTCTTTTCTCAGATTTCCTGCAGTAATTACTGTTAGCACAACTAATACTCCAACTTGTTATAAAGTGTTTTGATATCTTGAACTGATCTTTAAGCGTTTCACTGTTATTTGACAATGGAAGTAGAATATGGAGTTGTATGTATGTAAGTGTGCTTGGATCTTCCATAGGTATCAAATCTTTAACGGGCTTATAACATGGGATCATAAATGATTTGATTTACTTTGATTTTAAATCACTATTTTATATTAACAAGTAAGGCAGAGTAAGGAATGGAATAGCTTCAAGAAAAAGAGAGTCCCTGGCAACGTCTATGTTTGAAATTAATAACTTGTCTGAAAAGCCAATACCCATGTGTTTGGTGCCACTTGCATCTCCCTATGCCCTGTGCTAACAGCAGAGGTTGCTTTGGTTACACCATGATTCCACACATCAACTTCCAATTTTGAGCTTAACTCAGATTGATTTAAACAACATATATATACAAACCAGTAAATTAAACAAGTCATGAACATTTAGAACACAAATTTAAAGTTTGGTTGCAGGGGTAATCTGGAAAGAGAATAGTTTTTAAAGACGGTACAATAAATAACATGGAAAAAACCAGGTTAACCAAGAGTTCAAACATAAAACAGATCATCCTCAACTAACTTTCTGGAATTTCATTTTTAGATAATATGGCCAACAGGCCAAAAATTATCCACCTTCAACCAAGTTAATAAAGAAATATATAGAAAGCAGGCATCATGCAGTTTTCTTCAATTTTCCCAAAAGACTCCTTGTTCACTTCTAAGAGCGAGATGATACAGAACAAAATAGTAGATGATACAAAGGAGGTAAGTGGTAGATTAGAAACTGAAGTAAGACGGCCACTGCCTGCAGCTGCCAGGGCCACCGGGCTATCTTGCGGAGTGCGCTCATGTACCGTAAAGCTAAGCCTTGTTGTGGCTCCAACAAGGACTTGAACCCTGGGGTTCTAAAATCTGCCGGCAGCACTAACATGGGAGTTGGGAAGAACGAGGAGCTGTGTGACCAGGTTTCAAAGAATTTGAATCATTTAAGTAATTGGGCCAGCAGATGGCAAATGCAGTTCATTTTGCAAGACTGAAATAATTAGTCTGGAAGAGAGAAGCTAATCTAGTAATAATGATCTTCCATTTATGTAGTGTTATTTTTTACAAAGCACCTTTCACCATAAGGCTCCCACAATGCCTCGGTGAAGATTGTGCGTGGTCTGCTAAGATGCTAGCAGCAGCGGCGGAAGAAGCACCGAGGAAGGAGTGTAATCTGCTCAACTGTGGCCCCAGATGAGGAAGAGGTGACACTCAAGGGAGAAGAAGGAAAACCCCAAGGTGAAACACCAAATAGAGATATCTTTCAGACACTCATCTGAGAGAGTTCAACCAGCAGAATATTTGCTGGGTTCTGCATGATGACTCATGAAAGATTAGGGTATTATTTCCTTGGGATAAGATTTAAAGCATGTATATACCAGATTTCAAAGTTTTTGTCTAAATAATGGTTTAAAGAGATTAGCTTTATCTTATTAAAATGATGAACACACACACACAACTCTTCAATTGGCCAAATGAAACTTTTCAGTTTTGAGAATAATTCCCAAGGTTGAACAGGTGAGTCAGTGAGAAGAGGTCCCAGGGAGAATGGAGAGAACATTGTTCTTTAAACCCCTCCTTTAGAAGAAAACTTCCCTTCTTTCTTCCCCACCCCCTCACCACACCCCTACCCCTACTGCCTCCCCTGCTCCCATCCTTATGTCAGTCAATAGAGGATGTTGGATGCAATTAGAGTGAGGCACACCTAGATTTTCATGCACTAAGAACCAGTTCTCTGGGGCACCTGAGTGGCTCAGTGGCTGAGCGTCCACCTTCAGCTCAGATAGTGATCTCAGGGTCCTGGGATCGAGTCCCACATCAGGGTTCCTGTGGGGAACCTGCCTCTCTCTGTGTGTGTCTCTCATGAATAAATAAAATATTTTAAAAGAAGAACCAGTTCTGTAGTCCTGCTCATCACCCCTTCACCTCAAGTAAGCAAACACAAGCCTCTGGAATATTTTGAGGACCTGGATTTTCTACCTGCCTAAAACACACTGACATCACCTACTACAGATCAAGTATGGCTTAGTGTGAGTCGGGAGCAAACAGCCTGCTTACATGGGATGTCAAGTAATCAAAAGCCCAGAGAACAGGGACTATGGAACTTGCCTTCCTTGGCTTTAGAGACACCTGAGTTACAAATCCCCAATGCTCAGCGGTTAAAAATACAGTGTCTCTTATTGTATAACCAGGGCAATTATTTACACTAATCATCTCTCCCAGGGGTAGATGGGAGAGCATCCAACTGAGTCTACAAGTCAGATTGCTATTAGGATGAGGGAATAACTGGATCTCCAGAAGCATGGGGGGAGGTACAAGTATTGGGGTTTGAGGGCTATGATTGTTGCTTCCATCTACCTGGGGGCCATCCTATTACTAGAGAGTCAGATCCAAGTCAGACCTCAGCCCACCTCACAGTGAAGTTACCCTGAAAAGATCATGAACTGTTAGTATTAGACTGGAAGCAATCTTGGTCTGTCTCATGCAGATTCCAGGCCTTCATACTTTTAACTTCCCCCAAGCCCTTTTTCAACCACAGTCAGCCGTTATTACCAATGATTCCCGACATCATATTTCAAGGGGGACATTGACAAATGGGAGGTTGGTCAGTGGGGTGCCATGTTCGTTGAGCCCTCTGGAACCAGATGACTTAAAGAGAAATTCACAGAATTGGGGATATTTGTTTTTAAACTGGGGAACTTAAAGTGTTTTAAAGTGTGATCATGCATAAGAGAGATTCAACTTAATCTATTTATATAACCTGGAGCGTAGCTGCCCAGAAAAAAATATAATGTAAAGCACATGTACAATAAAAAAAAAAAAAAACCAATGGTGAAATTAACTTTCTTACTGAGAATATTATGTTAGTTTCAGGTTAAAAACATAATGATTTGGTATTCATATATATTGTGAAATGACCATCACAGTAAATCTTAACATCCATCACCACACATAGTTACAATTGTTTTTCTTATGATAAGAATTTACAAGACGTACTCAATTAGCAAATTCCAAATATGCAACACAGTATTATTAACTAGTCACCATAGTGCACATTATATCCCATGACTTACTCATTTTATAACTAGAAGGTTGTATTAAAATTAATTTTAATTATGTATTTTATCAACCCAATATCCAAAATGTCATGACAACATGTAATCAATATTTTTTAAAAACTGAGTATTGAGAAATTCAATATTTTTTTCTTATTACGTCTTTGAAATCTGTGTATTTGACACAATTCAGATCAGCCACATATGGCCAGTGGCTGGCATATTGATCAGAGCAGTTCCAGAATATAAATGGGGCCATCATGTCCAAGAAAGAGATATCAGAAGGTCTGTCATCAGGGGCACCTGGGTGGCTCAGTTGAGTGTCTAACTTTGGCTCAGTTCATGATCTCAGGGCCCTGGGATAGAGCTTTGCGTTGGGCTTCTTGCTCAGTGAAAAGTCTGCTTGTCCTTCTGCCCCCCCCCCATTTGCACTCTCTCACACTCTCTCTCAAATAAATAAATCTTCAAAAAAAAAAAAAGAAAGAAAAGGAAGAAGAAGAAGGTCTGTCTTCAAAGCCTAGTGTAACCTGAGGCTCTTCCTTCCCTAAATGACTATGAGTCATAATGTTTGTGGCTGATGGTAATTTCTCAACTGGAAAAATATTTCTTGACAGCTCTTGTCTCTTTTCAACTAATGCTAACAAAGAACGACCTACTCCCAGATCCTTCTCTCCTTATCATAAGCCATACTTTCTCTCCTTCTTGTGGCCTGCATCTCCTCCTCTGCCCTGCCATCTTCCCTGTCCCTCTCACATTTTGAATAGGCACAGCACCTCCAGGCATATCTGACACCTAGTTCTCACTACTGAACACCTACCTATAAGCTGAATCATGATAGCACATTGCTGCAAAGCACAGGCAGTTTTATAACATCACTCAACAGCTGCAAGCAAAGCAGTGCAAGCAGGGACGTTCTCATTGCTATAGTGTTTCAGTAACACAGCCATGTCCTTTGAGTTTCTTGTCTGTCTTACAGTTTTTGTTATTGTTGTTTTAACAAACACAGCAACAAAAACTATGGTGAAAAACATACCCTCTAAGGCCTGCTTATCATTGTTTAATTACTGGCCTAAAAAGTTTTCTGAGCATAAATTTTATGCCAGAAAAGCCTCAGAGGATGTTATCCAAGGTGTACTCTACCAGAAGAAATCCAAACCTGGCAAAAATCAGCATCCATGGCTGTTGCCAGTATCACGGAGAATGTTGGGAAGTGCAGACATTTGGCTTGTAGCTCCTTCATAGGTCCTTTTACACATGGTTGTTTTATGTTTATTCTATAACAAGAAGCTAATAAATGGACACTCTTACTCCTTCCCTTCTCAACTGACACCAGAAGAGTAGCCTCTGGTTCTCCCCAGAGCATCCTCATCGTTCTTGGCATGAGATGATGCCAGCAAGTAAAGTTGCTAAGTGTTGCTTTTAGAAAGAAAATGAGATGCATGTGTTAGATCTCAGCATGACTTAAGGGAAATGCCACGTTCAGTATTTTTTAAATATTCTCACCATAGGGACAGGAGGAGGGGAAAGTGTCAGAATAATCTATGAATCCAAATGCTTTTTAATTGTGGTTTGACTGTAGTTCTCATTTGCGGGTATCATTAACTCCTGCACACTAAGAAAGAATGCACCCATTAGCAGGTATGACCCCTACCAGCAGTCTCCACAGGCATGAGGAGCAAGGACTGAGGAGTACAGATTCTTCTAAGACATTATTTAACGTTCTCCTCAACTGTCCACACCGCACATTGATTTTCTGTCACAGCTCTATGTCTGGAGGGCTGGTACTCACCATTGATCCACAGAGAGCATTTTTAGTGCATCAAAGAGGTACAGAAGGTGAGCCTCCAAGGGAAAGACAGGAACCATGCTTTTAGGGCGGGACACAGCTCAGCAGTG